>NC_080101.1:19921153-20246153 GCF_950005125.1 Chionomys nivalis | reverse complement strand
AGAAATGCCCAGTAGCCATGTGGAGTAGGGTTTATGGCAATTGTGTCTTGAATATCTGGGCTTCTGACATTTCCCCACAATCTATATTTGAGCAAGTTTAAAATGCTCACTGGGACATTGGTGTTACAGAGTCAGAGCTGTGGTGGTGATACGAAAGTTAACACAATGCCTGACATGTCCCTGGTGCTTTCTGGGCTTCTCCTAGTTTACCTTCCCTGCCTATGGTAGATTACTACTATTTTGTATTAAAAAAAAAAAAATAAGAAATGGAGTTTGTTGAACCTTAAAGCCACATTCTTAATTAATAATAGAGCTAGAAACATTCCTAATTAATAATAGAGCTAAAAATTGATGTTGGACTTTCTGATTAAAAAGTTGATAATTTTCATTTTCCTGTACATAGACATTGGAATCCACAAGTATTTCATTTGAGTCTGTCCAACCTTGTGGTAGTCTGAATAAGAAAGACCCTCACAGGCTCACATATTTAAACGTTGGTTCTCTTTTGGTGAAATATTTTGGGAAGGCATAGGAAGTGTGGTCTTGGAGTAAGTGGGGCACTGAGGGTGGACTTTGATGTTTTAAAAGCCAATGTCATTCTTATTAAACCTTCCTCTTTCTACCTCATGCTTATGGATCAGATGTGAATTTTTGACTACTGTTCCAGCATCATGACAGCCTGCCTGTGATTATGGTGATCTTGAGTGGTCATGGACTCTAACCTTCTAGAATGGTAATCCCACATTAAATGTTTTCCTTTATAGGCTGACTTAGTCATGGTGTTTGGTCATGGTAATAGAAAAATAACTCAAGACTTCATCCACCTACTTAGTAAAGGAATACTACTGCAGTACTTATGGTCAATACTCTATTTGCTATGTTTTATAAAGAAGCATTATTTCAAAATATGAGTTTATATTTTGTGATCCTCAACAGTAGGTGCAACTGGGAATATTTGGGTGTAAAGAGATTTAACTTCACCAACAGTAAGCCATTGATGAGTTCACAGCAGAAGATGATATTAAAATTGTGTTACTGGAAAAAGTCTGTGGACATTATCATACCCCCTTCCTGTCTCTCTTGCCTTTCTGGCTTTCTGTTGTGAGCAGCCACGCCCTTCCATCTGCCTCATCAGAGTCCTGAAAAGCAACAGAGCCAGGGGAATATCGACTAGAGCTTCTGAAATGCTCAGTCAACATTAAGCTTTTGTCATTTAAAGTTTATTCTCTCAAATACTTTGTTACAGTGGCAAGAAAAATTCTGATCAATGCCTAATGCAAGTCACTGTCCCAAACCATGGAGCTGAAATGATAAAGTACAGTTGAGCGACAAAGAAAGATTGGCAGAGAGGGGTGGGGAGACTAGCAGAAATGTGGAGAGTTAGGCTTGCTTTTTCCATAGGAACACATTTTAAAATTTTATTTTTGATATTATAACATAATATAATTACATTTTTCTTTCCTCCCTCCAAACCTTCTGCAAAATCCCTCCACACTCTTTTTCAAATCTATGGGCTCTTTCTTTTCAATAATTTTTATTACATGTGTGTATATATATATATATATATATATATTTCTAAATATAACCTGTTTGGTCCATATAATGTTATTTGCAAGTATGTTTTCAGGGCTGATATCTTGCCACTGGACCACAGCTTAGTTGCTCTTCCCTGGGGAAGATTATGTCTCCTCCTTGCAGCTTTCCACATTTGTGTAGGGTAGAGGTCTTCTGGGCTTTTCCCTATCCACTTTGGCATGACGTCATCATTGCTCAGCTCCTGTCTGAGCAATTGTGCTGTTGAGACTTTATAGGTATAACTTTCGACATTATTGGGAAACATGGTGCCACAGCCAACTCTAATTCTCTGGCTCTTACAATCTGTTTGCTCTCACTTCTGTCCACAATGTTCCCTGGAACCTCTGGCTCAGGAAATCTTGCAGATGTGGTCACTGAGGCTGGACCCCACTGCTCTGCATTTCAATCAGTTTTTGTGATCCCCATCTGATACAGAGAGAAGTGTGACACCTTTGGCAACTAATCAAAAAACAGAGAAACAGCACATTTGTGCAATTTTATATTTCAGTTGTAATTTGTTTACATAGATATAAAACTAAAGCCGGGCAGTGGTGGCACACGCCTTTAATCCCAGCACTTAGGAGGCAGAGGCAGGGGATCTCTGTTACTTCGAGGCCAGCCTGGTCTACAAGAGCTAGTTCCAGGACAGGAACCAAAAGCTACGGAGAAACCCTGTCTCGAAAAATCAAAAAAAAAAAAAAGATATAAAACTAAATACTTCCATTCATTTTAACAGTAACCTTGAGGAAAATAATATTCTATTATTATTATATTATTATATAATTATTATTATTATATTATATATTATCAAATTAACCAGTGATGTCAATGAGGTTACCCCCCCCCCCAAAAAAGTAAAGTTTTTCATGTAATGATACTAGTGAAGAGAGAGGCCTGTGGGCTGAGTAACTGAATGGAAATGAGCTGACCTGAAGATAAAGTACTGTCTTGAAGGGAGATTGTACATATTGCCACAGACTCTAATCTCTTGCCTCAAGTCAGGAGACTTTATTCTGGGCAAAGTTTATCATGTGAAGTTGAAAGCTGGCTTCTACAATCAGGAACAGCACAGCTTCCTATCTGATGGGAAGTTGTTTATAAAATAGGACTGTAGGTGGTTCAGAAATAAATGGCCGAAATCAATTGTTGAGGGCTACCTGAATATTTAGCTCTTTAGTTTCATGCTCCAGACCCCCCACTTTTCTACTGGAGATGGTTAAGTTAGAAGGGAGATTTTTTTTACAATCAAGTTTCTAGAAGTTTTAACTCCAAGGATGAGTTTGTCAAGTGTTTCCCTGTTTCTCCACTGGTTTCTCCATCCAGCTCCTCATTTCTTTACACAGTAACAAAAGGGGTTTATGGAATTTCTCCATAGATTCTCTTCGACTTAGAAGCAGTCTCTAAGGAAGTGTTGGTTCAACATCATTAGTATTTCTTTATCTTTGGCATGATGGACTGGACATGCTTGTCGCTCTTTGTCTCAGTTATCCTTCCCCACTTCATTTTTTAGAGATCTAGTCTTTCCCAATCTTCCGCTGAATGAAAGAAATATCCTGACATGTTTCTTTACTGTCCTTAAAACAAATACAAAGACATGTTCTAGACGTGCCTCGCCTCACTGCATGCCCTGGGACTTCTCAGCCTCCAGAAATGATGAGTCATCTGCTTGTGATAACCACTGAGCTCTCTCCTGCTGGTTCTGTTTCTACTAAAGAAAATGGACTTTATTCAACATTAACATTCAATTAAAGAATTTCCGGTTTCTCTAAAATACCTCATTATCACGTGTCTTTCAGCTTAAACACATTTTCCTTGCTGTTTACTCAATCTTCAATCAGCACATGCATGCATAAATGTGCACTTTACCTCTTTATTTGACTGGAAGTCTACTTAACATCATTACACTTCCATGTGCCTGGAAAAGCACATCTCGAGTTCCACATTAGTCCATCCCCCAAATCGACATATTTTTCCCCCTGAATCCAGCATATTTTCAGACTGAGAACCAGGTTGATTATTAACTAATTTACATTTAATACTTAAGAGCGTGATATTGGTGGTGGTGATGATAAGGATCACAACAGCAATAGCCTCCATCATTTGTGATCATTGACTAAATCTTCTTGATGCGGGGTTTATTTTTATCAGCCCAAGGTTTAAAAAACAGTCTCAAGAAAAAGCAAGAAATAAGAGGTTTAAAAAGCTTCCTCAAAATTGTATAGCTAATAAGTGGTAAAAATAGAAGTGTGTCCCGTTAAGTTTTATCTTCAGCCTTGCTTAGATTTTGTTCCTTTTATGTAGTTTCATTTTCCACATGAAATGAAAGCGGCTGTTCTTTAGTGGTGCATCATTTATATGCTAATTTCTAATGTCCTTCTTTGTACATTCCATTTGAAATTGCAATATAAGTATGTAAACAATGATGGGATTAATGAAGAGTAAATTAGTAATTTAATTTATAGATGTATTTGGGGTGGCATTTGGACAGCTGCATTATGTGTACCATCTTCAATAAAACAAAAGCCTCGTCTAAGGCAGAAGTCTCCCTCTGATTTCCTAGTAATGCCATTTCTAGGATTCCAGTGGGACTTGGCCATCTACAAGCAATAAAGGAAGACTTGGAAAGAATTTACTACTCTCAGGTGCTACCTGCAAGCTGAGGGAAGATTTCCCTCGTTTTCTGTAGAACCCTACATTCTTTGTGTTGGGAAAAGCTGATGATCTCACTAACCACGTTCATCATCTCTGCTTCTCTGCAAGTACTGAGCTGACCTCCCACCCTGGGTTTTAAACTATGTTTGTTATTATCATGGAATAGATATAAATGTGGTATCTCAGCTGCTGTAGGTAAAGAGATAAATAGCTTGTTGTGGCTCTTGTTTCTTGCAGCGTTTTTGCCAATCTTTCCACAGCATCCAAGCACTGTGCATATACCCTTCTCATTCTTATCAGATATGGTTTAGTTACTTGCCTATTTCTCCTACTGAATGGTAAGATACTTTAACTAACAAGGCTTACCTCATACAATGTCTGTTGTGAGTCCTGAAGTGAGTACTATACCATTGAGCATGAAAGGGATGTTTGCTAACCCAAACTGCATCAAGTTTCTGAAAGTCAAAAGAACAAACAGAGTGGCATAAGGGATCGGTTTCAATTCAGAGTTCTGATGTGCTGCACAGGCTCCTGGGAATCTTATAATAATTTCAAAATTCTGGAAAACCATCTGGCATAACATGGAACTTTCTGAAATAGCCTCAGAGATTTCCAACTTTCCTGAGCATCCGAACTAGCAGTTTCCCTGGGGTACCTTATTTGAAGATATTCAGTATGTTACAGACATAAAAAAAGTTAGAAACTTAATAAATCAATTTCCCACACTCATTTTGTAGATACAATGTCTTCTAAGCATCTTAGATGCTTTGAGAATCATGAAACAAAGAATGATTTGTTATTTAATCTTTTCTGTTTGTCCTTAGGTGAAAAAATTTATTACAAGACACAGAAAGATATTATGACTTTGTTGAACTATAAGCAGTTAGTTCGATAATTAATTAAAATTTATTTGAGCTGCTTAAAACCCTTGAGTACAGTAAACTTACTGATTTGGTCATACATGCATTAGAACACGGGCATTAATTATCATGGATAATACCCAGTCTACTGGGAAAAATATAAAGTTGCCAAAAAATAAAGCTCGTTGTATTTCTAAAGGTGTGAGAATACAGACAAGTCACAAATATTCACAGAGTTTCCCACTGTCAGCTAATTAGTGCCATGGAAGCACTGTCCGACGTGAAATCTTTAGGGCTCATCAGCAGTCTAGGGAGTCTGTACAGACTAGAACCAAGCTCTCAGGACTGGTCTCAGGGTTGACATGTGCTATCCTTTTGGTGTCAGGCTATACAGGCTGACCGGCCTTTAAGGGTCATGTGGCCTGTCACCTGTACGGTAAGATTTAGCAACTGCCTGCTCACTGCATAAAGCTGATGTGAGAGTCACATGAAAACCTTCATTAAAGAAGATGACATACAAAGCATCAAGACAATAAAGCAGATTTTCTTGATAGACTTGATACAGTTAAAAAAAACAAGTGTTCTTAATGCTTAAGCAGTCCTTTTAGAACATTGTGTCTATTTAAATGATATTAATAATATGTAATGTAATATCTCCTTTGTTTGCCATTCAGTTTGATGGTGTATTTAATCTTTTGTGAAATTTGAAACAGAACTCACTCAACAATGCATTTGGGTAAGAGAAGAAATTGTTTAACTGATAAATTCATCTTTGGATGGTTAAATATTTATTCATGATGAAAATGCCAATATAAATATTGAACTATTTTTGAAGAAAACATGTATTACTTATGCATTATTCATCACATAAGACACTTTGGTTAGAGAAAAAAAAAGACTGTAAAAAGACTGTGAGAAAAGACAAAAGCACAAGTTTTGTCTCTAAAAAACAAACAAAATGCATAAACAACTAGTACAGTATGTTGACGGCGTAAGTCACAAACAATCCCACACCAGTTTGGAAATATGATTAATAGAATGGTTATTTATTTAAGGGGGAAAAACTTAGAGATCACCGTCCCTGACAGCAGCCCTCTGCACAATCAGGAAGGGAGCCTAGTAGCCGGAAGCTGAGCTGGAAGCCAGAGAGCAAGCGGTGGGCAGTGGCTGCTTTTTTAAAAGAGAGAGAGACCACGCCCCAATGGGCTAATATTTCAGCAGCTATTGGCTGAAGGGGCGGAAGGAGCTCATGCAACAGTATGTATCCTTAAGCCTAGTGTTTATGTTAAGAAAGGAAACTTGGCTGGGGGGGATGCTCAGTCCGTAGTCTTGGCAAGGATGAAGAGCGGAGTGCATCCCCAGATCTCTTGTAGGAAAGCTAAACCTGGGTAAAAAAGCTAAGCAGAGACAGGCAGAGCTCTGGGGTTGACAGGTCAGCCAGTGTAGCATATCAGTGTGCAGCAGGATAGAGAGACTCTGCCTCAAAAAACTAAACTGGGCAACTCTTCAGAAACCCTACCCAATGTTGATGTCTGGCTCTGCTGTTACACTAGCACACATGCACACCCCCTACGCAAGCTTCTAGACAGAAGAGCGAATTTTATTATATGAATTTATATGGGGGACTGCATGAAGGTCAGAGGGAATTGCAGAAAATGATTCTCTTCTTCCACATCTGAGTTCTGGGAATTGAACTCAGGTTGTCAGACTTGACAGCAAACACCATTACTGCTGAGCCATCTTCCAGGCCAACTCATCGGTAGAGATTTTTTTAAGGCTAAAATAGAAAGAACCTCAGTGCTTAATTGTGTTATGTAAAAGTCTGTAATTAGAAAATAAATACTTTATTTAAAATTTCAGAGGTTTTGGTGTATGTACATGTCGATCAAGTTAGCAATATGACAGAAAACTGTTAGAAATAATATATTTACATAGCTACCAAATGACTGTAATGTATCCTAAAGTTACATAAACAAATATGTACAAAATATTTTTTCAAAGGTATAACACAATTGTACAATAGAAATATTACTGAATATTTTTAACATTATGTATGTTTGAATACTTCTTGTCATTTGAAAGGATTCATATTCAGATTGATGGTAAATGTATGTATGCTGTGTTTGGGAAACCCAGAAAGGGGAGGCAATCCTTCCGCCTGGGGAAGTCCAACAGCCTTCACAACAGGGCATATATTTAATTTTTCCATGAAACATGAATTCACTAGTAACAAAAAGAGACTGGGAGGATTTCAGAGGTAAAGAAAATAGAAACAAATCTGTGGCGGTGAGAGCAGGTCCCAGCCTTCTGGAGGTAGAGGCAGGTGGCTCTCTGTGGGTTTGATGCCAGCCTGATTGACACAATTAGTTCCAGACCAAGCAACACTACAGAATGAGACATTGTCTTTAAAATAGAGAAGGGAGCCTGATATACATGCACATGATGAGCACTTGGTTTGATTTGGGAATGGAAGTCTACAAAAAGTACAGAGAGATGAACTGTAGTGCTCTGCAAGATTGAAATTTGACTGTAACAGGCAGCGATAAATACCATATGAGAGTTGAACTTTGTACTCATGATAGAGCTATATATAATTTTTAAGAGCTCAGAATTTTGCTAAGGTATTTGTATATGTTATAATGTAGTGTGGATCAAAATGATTGAGTATATGTGCTATTTACTGTTCCAGTTCTTGTTCAAATTTGGCTCCATTTGTATATTAGTCTTTTGTAATCGATTGTAAACTCAAAAATATTTCCTAATATGTCCAAGATATTTCAACTTTGTTCAACAGATTTAATAGATATTTAATTATTGGATCAACATAAACTATAACAGAGTACTATAGTCCTCTGTTGCAGTTGGTTTTTAGTTAATTCATTAGACCGCATGCTGTGCCAGGCCTTTATAATTAATAGTGAAATATCAGTGAATTGTCAGACAAGCCTTAAAAGATAAACACTATTTTTACCACTGTGCATATCAGACCAAATAAGAAAGCAGTTTTGTACATTTTCTCTGTTTTTCACTGATTATAGTTTGAAGAGAAGAAATTTTGCCTGACTCCAAAATCGTAAAAGCCTTCCATTGACTTCATCACTTGCTTCAGTGATCATTGCTGTGTTCTTCTTTCTAGCTGCTCTGGAGGTTTGTCTGTTGGAAGCAGCCTTAAGCAAAGACAGCAATTGTGGAGGAGACTTGATAGAGAGAACTTTAGTGAAGCAGTGGCTCGAGTGAGAAAAAATGAGAACGAGGAAAGAAAATGCATGGAAGAGAATAAATGCATTGCTTCAGATCTCAAAGAGAGAAAGCAAAATGCATGGGGCAGAAGAAATGCATTACTTTCAGATCTCAGAGAACAGCAGTGCAGATGGGTGGATGACAGGAAATCTAGAAGGAGCATGGAGTTCAATCCGGGGACAGAAGCAAAAGTCTCTCTTGGGATCCAGGAGTGTTCTCTCTTAGGCTTTCCAATGGTGAATTCAGATCAAATAGATTAAAGAAAGCACACATGAAGAGATGGACTTATCCACATGACTCTCCTATTAACAACTAAATTCCATGAGCAGCAGAGACTGTAGGATGTGCAGGGATGTGATGTGAGTCAGGAGGAAGAACCAGGGGTTGCTTATCAAGCACCTACGGGAGGGGATGAAGTGCTAACTAGGTCATAGACAATAAGGAGGAACTGGTTTAATGTAAGTTATGTCAAGTCTAACCATGGATGCCCAGATGGCAACTTCATTAAGCAAATTATAACAGAAAATATAAAGAAAACCATTTTATAAGTGAAACAAACCATTGTGGTCAAAGGAAACAATAGAAACCAAGACAAATATGGGAAATGATGAAATCAAAATATAGGTTATCTTCACAAGTCCAGAAGTTGAGCCAAAAATCCACAGCAAGAGAGTTAAGTGAAGTATTTGTTTCTGTATGCTGGTTTCTAGGTTCAGCAAACTATTTGCAAGAGTACAATATTATTTGAAAATCATTCTACTAGAATCCAGGTAGGGTTTTAGTTTTTGAGTTCTCTCATGGTTATCAAAATAGTTAGTTCTTGGCTGTTTGGGAAGTTTTAGGGATACAGATAACTCATCTAGAAGGCTAGAACACATAAAATGGACATCAGCACTCTCAAGATGCCACAGGCCCTCTGTGGTTACTGTCACTGTCAGATATCTCCACAGCCAGCAGTGGTGTTTCAAGTCAAATCTAGCAGTTGTAATTTCCAGACCAGACTTTACATTTTATTTCAATGAATTTATTAAATGGTAGTAAATTCAATCAATGACTGCAATTTCACAACTATAAGTATATTTTTATCTTTGAAATAATTAGCTGGAAGAAGCTGTGTTAGGCCCATCACCTGATAGTATTATTAGACTTGTCGCTGGACAATGAGTTCTTATAGTTTAACCTTCAACACTGATTTATGCTTTTATACTTATCAGCTGGCAAAACATCATGTTTAGTCCTCGTTATCAAATTACAATTTCTTTTCAAGTTTTATCTCCTATTTTTCTCTTTGTGAACATGAAAATCTAAATGTGATTATTATTTTAAAAGATTTCCATATTAATTATTCAACCCTAGATATAAATTATGCTCTTAACATTTGCTGACGCTCTTCTCTGAACAACAAACCCATGAATTTTTTTTTTTTTTTTAAAGACTTATTTATTTATTATGTTTACAACATTTTGCCTCCATGTATCCCTGCAGGCCAGAAGAGGGCACCAGATCTCAGTACAGATGGTTGTGAGCCACCATATGGTTGCTGGGAATTGAACTCAGGACCTCTGGAAGAGCAGCCAGTGCTCTTAACCTCTGAGCCATCTCTCCAGCCCCCAAACCCATGAATTTTATATGAAGTCTCTGTCACTGTGTTTAATCATACCAAGGTAACATTTTGGGAGTGTTGGGTTCTTTATCTATGCAACACATTGCCAAGAAGCTATCTTGGTAGACTGGGTGAAATTACATGAAGTACACATTGAAACTCCTCACAATGCTTGGTGATTTAGATCGGGAAACAGAATGAAAAGTACAGAGCCCATGTTTCACTATCATGTCTATTTCCCTTTGCTTCATAATTGACTATAAAAATGTGAAGCTCCACACTCTTCTCTGTCCCTCAACAACCTTCTCAGAGACTGTGCATGAGAGAAATGAGGCCAATATAAACCTATTGGCAATTTCAGAATTATGAAATCACTTCTCACATAGCATAGGTGCTTTGAACCCAGTATGCTATGTAGGCTAAGCTGTCAAAATCTTACATAAGTTATTCTCAGTCAAAAAACACAAACAACTCTTAAAATCTATCATTTCAAACTGAGAACCACAATGATCAGAACAATTTATTGAACTCACAGAATAAAATAACAATTAGCAGAAGAATATGTGCATGAGATAGATGTTTGAGTCAACAATCACTTCAACATTAAAGCTGTTCAAAGGAAGTCATCCAAAGATACATATAAGCTAAATATGATTCTAACTTGAAAAATGTTAAGTGTCTTTTAAAATAAATGCCAAAAAATTGCTTATGGAAAAGGAAAAAGCGAAAAAGACACATTAGAGAAATTAGGTGGCTAGGGACACCAGCATTAATGAAGGAATCTCCTCCTACTGCTCCTACTGCTCCTACTGCTCCTTAAACATTAAAAGACCCAAGACCCATCTTGTAAGATGTTGAATCTATTTGTCAGATGCTGCCTAGGACTGAGGAAGACTATGAAGCCAACAAAAGCTAACAACTGAGTGTTGTTCTCATGCTGCCACAGCATCCTCTGGGTACATCCTAAAACATACACAGAAAAGATAATTAAGTCTACAAAATATTAATAAAATAGTCATAGGTGCACTGTGCATTATATATGTGGATTCTATCAGGTGTATCATAACATTTGGTCTTAAATTTGGAGCTCAAGTAAAATCAAGTGTTCTAGTATGGTAAAAATAAATAAATAAATAAATAAATAACTAGATTGGTAACATGCACATATGAATAATCAATAATATCCAATAAATCCAATATCTTGGATGTATGTACTCCCATATTTGTAACCAAGGAATGAAAAACACTTACTAACTGTAAACAGAGACTGCACTTTAGTTTCCTGGCTGCCCAGGCCCACATAATTACACAGAAACTATATTAATTATAACAGTATTTGGCCAATAGTTTAGGTATATTCCTGGTAGTTCTTACATCTTCAATTAATCCATTTCTAGTGTATTGCCATGAGACTGTGGCCTAGTGGTAAGTTTCTGGCATTTTTTTCCTTTGGCAGCTACATGGCATCTGACTGATTCCACCTTCTATCTCTCTGCATTCAGTTTAGTTTTCCTGTGTATCTCTACTCTTTCCTATAGACCAAAGCAGCTTCTTTATTAACCATGGTAATAAAACATACATAGCATACAGAGGGCAATTCCACATCATCTCCCCTTTTCTGTCTAAATAAAAAGGAAGTTTTAACTTTAATATAGAAAAATTACATATAACAAAACAGATGTCAAGCAAGAATTACAGTTACAATATTTCTTTGTGAGCCTAACATTTCATATCTGATTTATATTTTATCATAACTAAGGAAAACTGGAACTAGAACTATCTGTCTTCAACTATATTAAAGATCCAAGAAGGATATAATATTGCCTAAGAAAACGGGAAGTGCATTGTAAGCAACTTCCAAACTCTATAATAGAATTGACAGAGACATCTCACTGCCTGGACAGTCACCCAAATATCTGCTGTAAATTTGAGGCATCCATCTTCAGCCTATAGGCCCATAGTATCTGGCAAAATTTTCCATGAAGTGGGAAATTTGAAAGACTGTTTTAACTATATTGGCAATTTTGTCAGTCACTTTCTTCCGTGTCCTGCAGAATGTCTGGCAGACTATTTCATGAAGCAGGAACCTTGAAATACTGTTTCGCCTTCTTTAGGCAAATTTACCAGTGATTTTTCTGTGGGTCTTGTGTGACCAGTTCACACAACAAACCATCAAGCAGTCCAGGCAAGAACAGCTTTTTGCCCAAATGGCTAGCCTTGTCACATTGAAGGCAAATTTCATAATGAGTTTCTTCAATGCCCATGAACCTCTCTTAAGTAATTAGTGCTGCCAGAAGCAGACATGTCTCACTATTGAGAAAAGTCTAAGTTTTGAAACCTTTTTAAATGTCATAGTCTATAGATCTTTAAAGGGTTTGAAGAATACCTATCTGAAATATATTTCTGTACATCTGGAAAACCTAACTAACATGACAAGTTTGACTGTTATAGATGATTATCTATTAATCCATATTTTTAAATTATATATTACATTTTAAAATGATTTTACCTTAAATGAGAGTAGAAATATATATACACAGTGTAGGAAAATTGACCTTAAATTAGCATCAATAGACCAAGATCCATACTAATGCAAAGTATTCATCTCATCTCTATATTATATTCCCCCTTTAAATGAAAACAAAAATTCATAAACAATCATTTTAGGAATTTGGGCATAGTTTTCTCAAAACTGCTTCTTACTGTTTGTTAGACAAAGCATTTTTAGGGTTCATGGAGACCTTTCAGGAAGTCTTATTCCACATTAGCCTGAAAAAAAATCCATAGGTTCCTATTCTCTGTGAAAATAAAAGCGGAATTTCTTTTTCAAAGTAACATATCCTTAAACTCAAATTTTGAAGTCAAGACACTTTTAAAATATATATGTTGGTTTAGCTTTGCAGCCTGTACAACAAAATGTCTCTCTGTACTTAACTCATTCACAGTGAAAAAAACTCAAAGAAAACAGAATTATATAAATAATCCAGACTCTCTGTGTATTTTCCATCTTTACATGGCTTTTTACCTTATTACTTTTTAGTATTTATTTTATTATCTTTATTTCTTTAATCTATGACTGTATGTACTCACTTATCCAAAACTGTGACCCATTCAGAGGTTTTATTTTTTGTTTTTTTGTTTTTTTGTCTTATTGTGTATCTGTAATCATTTTCTGACAAGGAATTTTTTTTTTTAATGGTAAGCACTGTGGTCGCAGTGGACCTGGATATTGACTCCACTTTTCTCATCATTTTAACATGACAGAGGTATGTTTATCACCAGCTCTGGGACCTGTGGGTGGGAGTCACGCTTACCAACTCAACTCGGGGGAGCAATTGGTCCATGCCGCCATCAAGTAACTTGCAGCACCACAAACCTTATTCAAGCAGGACCTCCCAAAATAACCAAAACCGTTCATGCCACCACCAGGAATAAGGAAGCAGTTTCTAAGAGAAACCATGTAGTTTGGGCTGCTAACCCTGAGTCAGGAAGCCTTCTCTTAAAGGAGCCAAGCCTCTGCTCACCACCAACAAACAGCCTATCTAAAAATATGCAGTTACCAAGAAACTCCAATTGACTCCCAATTTTGTGGGTGCCACTTTGTAAGCAGAGACTGCACTTTAGTTTCCTGGCTGCCCAGACTCAAATAATCACACAAAATCTGTATCAATCACAACACTGTTTGGCCAAAAGTTTAGGCGTATTCCTAGTTAGCTCTTACATCTTTAATTAACTCATTTCTATGGTAATAAAACATATTCTCAGCATACAGAGGGGGATCCCTCATCAGCTAGCTAGTTCTTTTCTAAAATTTGCTACTGCTTTTCCATCATCATATCAATTCATTTCTGTGGTGATGAAAAATTTGTTGTCAGTGTATGTGTGTGCATTTTGCAAGTGTATGTTCATATGTGTGTGTACACAAGTGATGAAGTGTGTATTTTGTGTATGCACATGCATCCTGAGGCTTGAAGTCAATGTCAGGTGTCTTTATTAATCATTCATCACCATTTTCTTTTTTTGAGACAAGCTCTTTCAGTGAACCTGGAGCTCACAAATTCGAACAGGTTATCTTACTAGGAAGCTCCAGGAATCCATCTGTCTCTTCTTCCCCAGTATGGGATTAGAGGCACATATATCTCTCGACTTGACTTTTGTCTGAGGATTGCGAGTCAAATCTCTAGCACTTATGCTTGCACAGCAAGCACTCTACCAAAAACAGACATCTCCCTTGGGCCCCATGAAAGATGGTCTTATATAGTGAGGATTGGCATAATCACCATAAGTAATCATGCCAAAAAATCTGTTACCAAGCACCACAACTATAGACAGGGTCTTTCCTCATTTCTAACCCAACTTCTTTGCTCAGGAAAGAGGACTAACACAGTGAATATATCATCATATTGATGGAGAAAACACTCTAAATCTCAATGTTGTTACATTTAAGGGGAGATATTACAATTTCTTTTATAAAGCCTCTACAGCTTTGACTAGATACAAGCATTAATATTTATAGGTAGCATATCCCCAGAGTCAAACTATGCTCACACATAGCAACACTGAATGAACATGGCAAGAGGGTTGTTTTGCATGTGTTATTATCAGAATTTGAGGTCCCTAAGGGTGTGATAGCAAAGGATCAAAAGTTTCAATCCAGTGTTTAAAAAATAAGAGTGATATTTTTACTAGTTTTAAAAATGACTTCTACCAGGGCCATGTGTCTGACAATCATTATATCGGTCTTTCATCTACCTGCCTGACTTCTAAACCCTCCTTTAAGAAAACAAAAGTTAAGAAGTGGTGGTGCACACCTTTAATCCCAGCATTGGAGAGGCAGATATCTGTGAGTTCAAGGCCAGCCTTGTCTACAGAATGAGTTCTAGGACAGCTAGGGCTACAAAGAGAAAGCTTGTCTTCAAAAACCAAAAAGAAAAAGAAAAAAAGGAAAGATAAAGGAATAAACAAAATGACCTAAAATCTTCCATACATATGTTTAATAGAAACAGAAAATATTCTGGATGCTGCTTATTCTAACACATGAACTATCAGAGAATTCAAAATAGGCGTTTTTACTAAGTGTATCAAGTCTTGTTTGCAATTCAATCGTGATAATCCACAAATTATTTATAAACTGCCCCCTTCTACCATGCTAGTTAAGAATTTAACTATAAAATGCATTGTAATATTTCACCAAAAATAAAACAGTGGAAGTAAAGTAAAATGTGAGTGTAAAATCACGTGGTTTTTAAAGCTAGAGGGCAAGGATCATGCTATTAACTTCAACACACTTGGAAATGTTCCTGCTTAAGAAGCAAAAGTGTAAAGGGAATTGTGCGTAAGTGTGCAGCAGCATCGTCTATTAAACTGACAGATGAAATAATAATTGTATGATTCTGCTTCCAGCACTTCCAATGAGGCCCATGCAATCCAGAGCTTTCTCTATGCTCTGGTTCATTTTTACGCTGAAAATTAATAAAGCCCTGTGTCCTATTTTATTTTGTCTCGGAAGGCAGCTAATATAACAATTCATCTTATAGGGAAACATTTCCACACCTTACACAGATAGGTGCAGGAGTCAGGAACAAGAAAGACATTAGAGAAATTTCTACTCTGAAAACTGCAAAGCCGAAAGCTTTGAGGAGGAAGTTTGAAGGTGAAGGTGAAAGAAAACAGGAGCAGAGGGAACCATGTCATGGGTCTGATGGTGACAGCACCACCGGGGCCTCCCCAGATCCACCTGGTCTTTAGCCAAGGGTAAGAGAGCCACTAAATTATACTGGAGACAGGGTATCTCACAGCTGCTGGAAAGAGGGAAAGTTGACAACTATTTATGTAGAGAAGTAAGACAGCAAACTGTGATCCTCCTACTGCCGGAAAGGCACAGGCATACACAACAGTGACTATCACTGTTAAAGGACAAAAGGGAGTCCTTTGTTGGCCTGCTAGTCTTCAAAGTTAAGTAATTTTCCTGGTCAGATGCAAAAAAAAAGTTACCACTCTCATTTATGTCTATTTCCCAGTGTATTCTAAGCCCAGTTGGAGCGTAGAATTATGGTAAGAAGGAGACTCTCTTGATTCTTCCCTGATGAGACGTGCAATAGGGAACACAGACCACATCACTCTGTTTGTCTGAGCAGCATTGACTGAATTTGTTGGTGACTGTTTGTATGAAAAAGAACAGAAGAGAGTCCTGGGAACCGTTTTTTGCTTTAAGAAAAAATAATTAGTCCCTATGATGGCAGCCACTAGAGATTCTATTCTTTTCTTTTTAATCTTTATTTTTTTAACTTTAGAATGACATTTGAGATTGCTCCCATGCTACTATTTAGTATTTTTTGCAGTTATATATGCAGCAGCAAAAGAAATAAAAAATGATCTATGTGTGAGTGCTTTCTTATACCACACAGAGCGTGCTGGGGCCTCCCACACTAACTATCCACCCATAAAGCGCCAGGCAGACCAGTACACAGGCAAATCCCTTGGAGCCAATTCCTGAACTGGAATTAAAAATAAGTTGACTCCAGCTTGGGTCAAGTTTACAAAAGAGAAGCCAGCACAAGCTCCCAACTACTGAGCCATCTCTCCAGTCCTGAGAACACTTTTAAACTTGGAAATTGGGCATCACTCTACAGAATTCTCCTCAAAGATGTGCTGAAATTGGCTATAAAGATATAAAAATAATACCTATTCTTTAAAAGGAGATATGAATTGATAACACATAAAAGTCTATGAAAACTAAGAGGGCAAACTTCAGGTAAAGCCAACAAAACAGCAGGAATGACTTCCTTACTTTTTAAAGCCTTTTGTCTTTTTAGAAGGCAAATTGCTTTAAACTGATACCAAGAGTTTGCCAAATCTCCGCTTTCACACTTAAGAGCGACCACCAGGTACTTGGGTAGTGCGGATCGAAAAAGTCAGTATTTCTTCTGGAAATGATAACCTGCTATAAATAAGTGTGAGGCAATATTGGGTGTCTTTCATCTTGGCAGGTTGTTTTTACAACTTTATAAGCTAAAAGATATGGACCTCTGTAGATAAATGTTGCCAGGGGCTGAATAGCTTCGCTGGGTCCTCAGCCTTTTGATGCCAGCAAGCTGCAGTGGAGAATTCCGGAGGAGTATTATCAATTCACAGCAACCTCGGGTGAGTGGCTAGGGATTAGGAAGCATCCCTTTTAGCCTGCTGTTATCTTTCCCTTGTCAGAACAGAACTCTGTAATGCTTGAATGCCTTTCAACTGCTAAATGTGGTGGTAAAAACTTAGTGATGATGACTAACTTAAGAGGATATAAATAATATCTAAGGTTCGTGCAGGCCGGTCTGACTTTAAAAGCACTAATGCATTCATTCTCCAATTTAACCTTCGAATAATTTCACAAGACAGATAATAGTCATATAATCATTCTCCCCCCTCTCTCTTTTCTCTCCCCCCCATGTGTGTCTCTCTGTCTGTCTGACTGACTGACTGTGTCTCTACCTCCCTCTCTCCCTGCCTCCTCTCTCTCTCTCTCTCTCTCTCTCTCTCTCTCTCTCTCTCTCTCTCTCTCTCCCAACTGAAAACCAAACTGAAACCAGAATTCAGTGGTTATAAATTACAAAGTAAACAATGTCTAAAACTGGGGCATGGTTTCCACCGCACAGCTAAAAACCACAGCACCAGCGTTGCTACTGTGTGACCTTGAACACGAGACTGGATGTTTTGATTAGGAAAACATGCTCCACCAGAATGGTGTTGTAAGTTGAGCTACTCTTTCCTGTACACTCAAGCGGAGTAAATGTGTTGTTGCTCATCACAGGGATTTATTCTTGCCATTCACTAAATTCTCAGCCACTGGCTGGAATTAGTTGCCAGGGTAAATTTCATAGACAATTAAGACTGATGCAGTTTAGTAAATCAAGCTGAACTAGGTATAGATGGTCAGAATTTAATGTTTAATGGTAAATTATAGAGGAGTTTATTTTAAAATGATTCTTTGATATACACACAATCTTACTATTTATTTAAAATAAATAATTTTCATCCTAATAAAATGGATATGCCATTTTAACATAAAGAAATCTTTGCTAACTTTTTACTACAACCTAGTTCCTTTCTACTGGTTTGAATTTGCATATTCTATTTTTTACATTAGTTAAGATTATATTTTTCCACTTTAAAATTTTCATACACATCTACTTGTATTTGTATTATTTCCCTCTCTTCCATCCAACTAATCCCATGCCTCAATACTTCGTCTCAAAATCATGACCACTTTTTCCTTAATTATTACTGTTACATATAAATGTATATGTAAATGAATTAATATAGAAAGCTACACTTCTGGTCTATTTGGAGCTGCTCATATATACTTATTTAGGGAAGACCACTTGATACTTTATAACCAATTAGGGTCCTAATCCCTAGAAAAATGAATCACACTTTTCTCAGCAATTGTTAATTTTCTATAACTTTGGAGCTGGGGCACTGTGGGATTTTCCCTACCCATGTTGGCATTGTTCCAGTCTTGCTTAGACTGACATATTGTTGAAATTTCTTTGGTGCAACTTCAGTACATATAAAGAAGAAACAATCTGACAGCACATATCCTGGTCCTTTGGTTCTCACAATCAAAAAGATGACCATCCCTCTCTTAGCAGCCATCAATTACCCATAGCTTTTCTTCTAGTTGTGAGGCCCCTTGAGATACCTTGGCACGTGAACTCATATTCATTGTTCAAATATTGTTTAGACAACCATGCTTTTCACATTTCATGAATGCAATTTCTCTGTCATTTACAGAAGATGGACACTCTCAGTAGATGTCCTGGTCCTCTAGTCAGTCCTAAAACCATACAGATATGTGCAACACTAAAGTGATTTACAAATTGTGTGTGTGTGTGTGTGTGTGTTTGTTTGGAGGGGAAGGGTTGGGAGGGTTGGGTATAACAATGATAATTAGAGAAAAAGTAAGGAGCCTATGAATTAGAAATGAAGTGAGGGCTGATGGAAGGAGAATACAGACAACATTTATACATGAAGTTCTCAAAAAAAGTAAATAAAAATCTCAAAATATATAAATAGCCATTAATGTGTCCCTAAAGTGATTACTTGGGGGAACTTACATATATTTTCCCAGCTATGTTTCTATGCAGTACTTTCAGAATTTACACATACACACACACACACACACACGCACAGAGAGAGAGAGAGAGCACATCACAGTATGATTGTCAATACTATAACTCTAAATACTATTTATTAGACTCTCTTCAGAAAAATATTTCAGCAAACTTTGACAATAATAGTAGCAGATAGATATGTGTGTGAACTAAAGAGAGAACAGAATGAAATTGCAAAAGTATTTGAAAAGAAGACCAATTTTACATTTTTGAGATATTTCTCCATTTTCTAAAACAGAAAAAATAGTTTGCGAGTGTTTAATGTAATTTCCAAAATTTATTATACTTTACTAAAGTTAAAGATTATATCATCATGGCCCTTGACCATTTTTAATACTTTCCAATCTGAGAAATCAGAAACTATCCATATTTTCATTTCTACTGAGATCATATGACTTTCAAAGCATGAAATACTGCTGAATCTGAAATCAAAAAATTTCAGAGAATTAAAGATCCCCATAATCAAGGAAAAAAACTAAATAAAGTAAACAAATATTTAATACAATAAATTTTGTAAAACTAAGGCTAAACAAGTGTAGTGAGGGGGAAAAGGCTCAAGGAACAGCAACAAAAGTAATTAAGTTATAGAAGTTTTAAGAGTATTTCTTTTATCTTTTACGATTGTAATATTATAGCATGGTTTATCTTTTCCTTTACATCCTCCAAACCTTCCCTTGCATCCCTACTTGGGCTCTTTCAAATTCTTGACCTCTATTCATTAAATATAATATATGTATATTAATTAACTATATTCATTATATATATATATATATATATATATATATATAGAGAGAGAGAGAGAGAGAGAGAGAGAGCGAGAGAGAGAGAGAGAGATTCCTAAATACTAAATATAATCACTCAGGTCTGTATGTTATCTGACACCAATTGGAAATAATTAAATTTTCACAATAGATGCAATATATTAAGACATGAAAAATAATTAAAACTGAGATGTTAAAACTAATCATACAATAAATGTATAATGAAAAATAAAGAGCTTAAATTTGGTGATATAATGGCTTAAGTAGGGAAACAAATTTATCTTCAACCCTGTAATTGTCTGAGATGAAAAGAATGTAGTAAGTATACTAGGAAAGCCAGTGAACCCTGCTGCTATTCAGGACACAATGGAGGAAGCGTCTGTCACCCTAAGGGAAGTCAGCAGAGGCAAATCTTTCTTTTCTATATGTGGGAAGTAAGGGTGACATAACACAATAACTGAGCAATTGGAGATTCTAAATGGAAGTAAAAATATTTGGACAAACTTTAAAATTATACACTGAAAGTTTACCAAAAACCCATAAAACTTAGGGAAACAGAACAAGTTCAGTGGAGAACATTATGTAAGGGAAAGCTCAATATCCTCTGGATTTTTTCCACATTAACTCAAAATATCACTGCAACTAGACAGATTCTATGCTTCTTTTTTTTTTATTTGCAAGAAAAGCAGACAATGGTGATATTGAATAGTTCAAGGGGTGGCACAGTTGGTTTTTGCATAAAAATGTAATAAAATTAGACAAAAAGGAATGAGACTTGGACTTGAATACAAAAATATGGTTTCAGAAACATAAAGAATGTGTTACTAATGTGATCACAAGTAATATTAAAATGTTTGCAATTATATATAGGTAATTACCTGCTAATTACATACAAGGACACAGCTACAGTTTCACCTTTCTGTTAATATTATAAATTTGGCCTCCATTTACCAAGAACCTCATGAGAAACCTTTACCAGTGTGAGTTTGAAAAGTTGTCTAAATCCAGCTTGTGATGTATGATTTTGTGTACACACAGTATAGTCAGTGTAACCCACAACGGTGACTACTTCCTTGGTCCTTCCAGGTACTATGGCTGAACAAAATAGGCCTAAATGCCAGTCCATACATTTTTGTAGGTTTCTGACTTAATTTTCTTCTGTCCCAATTTTGTTCTTGTTAAAAGAGGATATGATATGATAGTGCCTTATTTATTAGTCAATAGTCAACAATGAATGTGTTACAAACCATGTAAGATCTCAGTGGTATTCAAAGAAACACCAGAAATTTTGGGTCCTATGATGAGTGTGGAATCAGATGGGATTCATTTGTTGATTGTTCAGAGGCAACATCTTTCTTCCCAATGTCTACCAACCCCTGTCCAGCTAGAGTGTATTGGTCATTCCTCTATGAGAGAAAACACTCAGATACACAGAACTTTCCCAGCTTGCTTACATTACACCTGCTAACATTCTCATTCTGAAAGTAATTTGTGGAGCTAATTCCAAGCCCAGAAACAGAGAAACTTGACTTGTTAATTATGGACTAAGCAATGTAGTGGTCAGCTTGAACCTGGGTTTGAAGAAAAATTAATAAAACACTTAACATCTGACATAAAGGTTCTCAATAATTTTGTAGCTATATTAGCCTCATCATTGTCTGCTGTGGGAGCACATTCTGCTCCTTCAGCCAATAGCCTTTAAGATACCTGCCCACTATAAATATAAATATATATAATAAAAAAGCAGCAGTAACCGTGTGCCTGCTCTCTTGCTTCCAGCTGCTAGATTCTGTTCCTGTTCGCTCAGAGGGCTGTTGTTTTCCCCTTAAATAAATAATCAAATAAACCTTTCATTACCCATAATTCTGAACTGGTGTGGGATTGTTGTATTACTTCTGCCTTTATTGTCTTCATTATTTCCAACAGTTTTTTTTTTTTTAATTTTAAAACTGGTTGCCAACAGGGTGGTAGTGGTACACACCTTTAATCCCAGCATGCAGGAGGCAGAGGCAGGCAGATCTCAGTGAGTTCGAGGCCAGCCTGGTCTACAAGAGCTAGTTCCAGGACAGGCTTCAAAGCTGAAGAGAAACCCTGTATTGAAACCTCCCCCCACAAAAAAAAAAAGAAAAAATAAAAAAATAGTTGCCCTATAGCAATGCATATACAATGCTAAGTTTTCTCTAAAAACTCAACTGTTAAATGATGTGGGGAAAATAGCCCCAAGTCATTATTTTTTTAGAAAATATAAGGTACTTGATTAAATATCTTCAGTCTGACAATACCATAAGACAAACATAAGACACTTAGCTTATATCCCTCCCCGTGTATGTTCCATAGGATATTTCTATTATAAACACTGATAGACACAACTACACGAGAAAAGTAATTTATTTGTGTTTTAGAAGTTTTGGTCCACAGTTGATTTATTTTGCTTTTAGAGATTTCACACCATGGTTGACAGGCTCCATTGTTTTGAGGCCAAAGTATAATTGGATATCTCTCTGAGAAACCCAAGTCAGAAAGAAATCAGATCATGCAGGCAGACAGGAAGTGAAAAGGGTGCCTATACAAGGGCATCTTCCCTGGCCTCTTTTAGTTTTTCTGATCTCCAGCTTTTTGGGTGGCATTGCCCACTTTCAGGATGGGACTTTCTCTTTCGTCAGCTCTGGGACTTGGCTTATGGACACATTCCAAAGGATGTGACACTCACTCCAAGCTGAGGATCAGAAATAGTTCTCACATCACACTGTGTAAGTTTAATTTGAAATTATACAAAACCAAAGACAGCAAAGCTCGAAAAAGATGAATGGGTGAGGAAAAGAGGAGACAGTTGCTATTACCGTTCTCAATGGGTGTGATATATCGAGCTTAGAGTTTACTGTTTTGGTTGTAGCTGTTTTATACTGGTTATAAAACCCCACCTGCTTTCCTACATAATGGCATTGGCATATAAAAACCACTCTATAGTCAATAAGGCAGGCATCATTATTTATAATTTATACATGAGGTAATTAAGATTCATATAGCTTTTACCTTGACAGAATTCTTAAACTAATTAGCAATAGAGCTGTTATTTTAACGTGAGCACTCAGCTTCTTAAACCACTGTTCCCTCCATCAGGTGCAGAAAATCCTGGATCTGGCTTAATTGTGGAATAAAATGCATCCAAAGGCTCTCCTGATTAGTGAAGTTGCCACACAATTTTCATCAGTCCTCCTCAACAATCTGTTCGGGGTATGTAATCACAAGTGTTTACAGGCCCTGAACCGGAGGAAGGCAGTGTGGGCTGGAGATAAAAGCAAAGGCGCTTCATTATCTGGGAAATCTAGCCCAGAATGTGATGTAAGAATGCACATCTCTTGAATTTTGTCTGCAATTAATGCATCATCTTCATTTACTTCGCTACTTGTACACTCATTTGCAGAAAACCTAAGCTAACATTCCACTTGATCCTACATTACTATAGCAAAAACCCTCACAGTATTAAATAATTAATCTCTCCTTTGTTCATCAACTAATGGTGGGCTTGGCAAATAGGTAAATCCGTTAAGTTAATTACATATTGAATCTATTTGCTGCTCAATTAGAGGGGATAGAAACATGGAATTTGATCATATCCCTTCAGATTATAAATATTAATGAAGGTAAATATTTAATTTATGAATAGAAAATTAATTGGAAATACTTTTTGAAGAGACATATACACACAATTAAACAAAGAAGCTTCATAAAAGCCAAACAATAGCAATAACAATCAGAAGAGATATTTTAAATACCAAGTTCTTTTGAGATTTTTCCTGTTTTAGAAAATAAAAACACTTTTCTTTCTGTTTTCTGTTTTGGATAAACCCCAAATTCTCACATCATATATAAATTTGATCAATAAGTCCTCAAGAGTCATTGAAATTTCTGACTTGTTTATCCTTATTACTGGAGCTATACAGAAGCCAACACTGTATCTTCCTAGAAAATTTGCAAAATATACTTAATGCATTGAGCTCTTCCTTCAAATATATCTCTATTCTATTACCCCACCAGTAGTGCTGCATTTAGTTTTCTTCAAAATTAAGTCTGGTGGAAAGTGTAGAAGGTATTCCAAAGCACTATTATCACACTTAGAGATCAGCACTGGGCAACATATGTGAAATCATATGTTTGAATGTAAAATGGAACTCATTAATACACAAAATTCATTGAAGATACTAATGTGTCTTTTGGAAAAATAAAATTATGTCACTCTCTCCTCAAATGTGTCTTCATTGCATACAACTTAAAATTATATACCTTTAAATGGAACAGAAGCTTCAAAATAATACTAATCCAACAGCCCTGTATCTCTCTGGGACTTCTTAAATGGCTCCTGGAACTCTAGCTCTTTGCCGTCGTAGATTTCATAGCAAATACCATTGAGCCTGTGATTTCTTTCACAAATTCATAAAACAAAACTGGCAAACATCTTCTGTATGTACATTTTATAATTGTATCTATTTTACAGCTTACATCTTACTGTTATCTTTGAAAGGTGTCTCTCTCTAATACATGGAACGCTAGTTCTCAATTCCATTCTCTTTGTTGAATTAATAAATACAGTCTATCATCCAATCACATCAAAACATAGATAGGACCTAAGTTCCAATGCTTTCATGGTTAGTCCTGCTACCTATGGAATAAAAGCTATACTGGGAAATAATAATATAATAATTTAGTTCATTATTTCATATGGTGTGTTGAAGTATTCTGCTATTCTGGTTTTAGGAACCAGGAGAGCAGAGATAAACAAAGAGTCTTGAAGTTTAAGACCACACACTTCTAAGCACTTCTTTAACACTTTACTTACGATGTGACCTTGCAAAAGTTATCTCCCTCCTCTGAGCTTCTATCACTTTCTCAGTGCAGAAGAGGATGAAAAATCTGGCTTTAATTCACAGAGTTTATAACAGATTGTTGTAACCCCAGGGTAGGTGTGAGTCACTAATGAAGACTTATAGCTCTCAGTCCCTTGCTAAGATCTCTAATTTCTTTCTAACCTGCATGAGCTGATCACATTAAACATGCTTGACGTCCAGGCTCTCTATGAAAAAAGTTGTGTAGTGGGATTTGGTATGCAGGTACCAAGATAAGAATTATGGTTCCCGCTATTGCTAACACTATCCCCCGCCACAAATCCGGGAATTCTTGCCAGCAAGGCTCCACAGGCCTGAGAGTCACTTTAATATAGAAAGAAGTAAAGGCACAGCTTGAAGAAAGTTTATTCTGTATCTTACATGGAGCTCATAATTCTTCAGCTAAGAAAAGAGACTTCGGTGTCCAAGGTTAGAGCACATTTGTTCAATAAATATCTCTCATGCAACCAAAAATGTAGAAGCAAATACCCATTCACATCCACAAGCATTTGCTACCCAAAGAACCAATCAGCTCAATGTGTTGAAATCTTATCTCCTTTGTCTTTTCGCTTTTCCCTGCCAGAGGTAAGTGGGTATTAGTATTTGAAGATGTGATTTCTCTCACAAAGTCATGAGATGAACACTTGGTCCCAAGCTAATGGCAGTGTTAGGAAGGCTGTGGAACCTTTCGAGCGTAGGGACTAACTGGCAGACATAAGGTCGGAGGGTAGAACCTAAGTTTATTGTCATAATGTTTTTTTCTACTCAGATTCTGATGTGGGCTATTGAGAAGTCCCAGCCATTCACTCTGCTTACCAGACTTTCACCGTATCTCCTTTGCCAATACAGACTGAACCCTCTTAAATTATGAGCCAAAATAAATCCTTACTTCATTAATTTGATTAGGTATGTCAAGTTACCAAAATGTCACTGTGCCCTTTACTACAAAGACTGTTATCAAAATTTTAAAAAAAAAACCTTCTAATGCACCTGGTTAGACTTAAAAACTTCTTTGTTCTGTTTGTTTTAGGATTACCTATCCCCCTCTTTCTGTCTCTCTCCTCTCCTGCCTCCCTTCCCCCTTCCTTCCTTTTCTCTAACTT
This sequence comes from Chionomys nivalis, assembly GCF_950005125.1. NCBI lineage: Eukaryota > Metazoa > Chordata > Mammalia > Rodentia > Cricetidae > Chionomys > Chionomys nivalis. The sequence continues at coordinate 20,220,318 of NC_080101.1, read as the reverse complement.
TTTTTCCACCACACCTCCTTCTCATCATCATCCTCTTCTTCTTTCATCTCTTTTCTTGCTCATTTTTATCCCTTTATATAAATAGGCTTCTCCCTCTCAATTGATTTTACTTTAATGGGTACATCTAACATGTGACATTGTATAAAAATGCTTATACAATTGGTCCTTGATAATGGAGTCAAACCTGTTCTTTTACATATAATTCATCATATTCTGTGTGATCCATTACTCCATTCTTAAATCACACACTCTCAGATGGGGAGAATAGTGAATATCATCTGTATGGATTTACTACAATGTCTATATAAAGGTCAGCACACAGTATCTGAGCACAAAGTAAGCAGTTCAATAATTATGAATATGAATCTATTACCCTTATATCCATCTGCTTGCACTAAGTGCTACAGCCAACTCAATATCAGCTTATGAGACACTATTCTTAAATATTTGTAAACTTGATGAGCCAAATGTTAAGTTGTTTGCTCTCGAAATCCACAACAGTGTAAGTATATGTAGACAAGGAAAATCAGGCAATGTTCACCAAGGCTTTTCTTTTTCTTTACTCCTAGCTTATCAATGAAAATTTGATTATTTGCAATATATTTTATAAATGAAAATTTGATTATTTGCAATATATTTTATAAATATGACCAAATAGTAAATTAATGTTTAATATAAGCAATCTAACTCACCGTATTAATCCAAAGAAGATTCTAAATATAAATCCACATAGATTTCTTCCTTTCTATTAGTAGTGATGATGGATAAAGCTAAAATATCTCATAAAACAGTATAACTATGAAAGCTAACTGTAAGACCATCCCTAATATGCCATTGATGGAATACAGAAAACATAACATATAATCCAAAAGCAACCAGAGATTGGGCATTCTTTCTGCATTCAATTTCTAAAGAAATTTCTACCAGTGACATTTCTAAATATATTGCTTAATTTATCCTTACCTTTTAGTCAGATAAATAAGTTATCTCTCTATATAGAAGCAAGATCCAGGCTCTTTAACCACCAGCAATGGCTTTCACCTTGACTCATTCTACTTTCCTTGTCTAGGACTATACTAAAAGCCCCTCTGGTTTATTATCGCAACTATTGAGACATTTTATATTCTGCATTTTATTTATATGGACCATAGAATTTACCTTTAATAGTCTTTCTTCGGTCACTCAGAAACATAATAACAACTTCCTTCAGTATGCATATGGCCATCTATATACCTAAATTATACTTTCCATTGTCCCACGCAGGCAAATCTACCTTATCACACTCTTGTCTCACTCTAATACCTTGGACCCATCGCTACTGAATGTATCAATGCATGAATTTCAATTATATGCACACCTACTTGTCATTTCTTAGACACTGTGAATGTTTCAGACTGAATAGAGGATAGCATAAGTATGCAAGATCATTTATATTCACCTTAAAATTCTGCTGATACCTCGCCTTTCTATTCTTTACTACATTGTACAGGTATTCTAAAGACAATTGTCTTTTTTCAGCAAGTGTGTTGAATGGAAAGGATAGTGCTTGCTGGGAATTGTTCCTCATATTTTTCTAGCCCAGAGTTACCGTCTTCAAGGACACAAGTTAGGCCATCAAGAAACCACGCTAGATTTACTGCCTTAAAAATTGCAGTAGTCACTGTTGGCAGAACTCCCATTTCCTAATCTCCAATACACAATGGATTCATCGGGAAGCTTGATTCAGTGTCTGAAGCAAATTTTAGGGAAACTCTGCACTTTACCATCCAGCTAATGGATAACAGTACAAATGAAGGCAATGTCATTAGCTGGCTTCCTTGTCATCAAGTAAATTTTGAAAAAGGTAAAAGGCTATCTAACTGATTAAATGGAGGAAAAAACCAGAATTCATCATACATTCATCCCCCTTACTGATCAGTAGTGACATTCTCCCAGTCGCCTGCTTTATTTCAACAGGCGCATTAATTTCAATCGTTAGCAAGAGATGGACTTTTGTAATGTATTGTCTTTTTTCCTTTGTCTTTTTTTAAAAAGCAAATCCATGTGTTTGGTACCTCTTGGGTTGAAGACTATATGAAAATCTTCAGTTCAATGTTTATTCACTATTTGGATCTTTTTGGGATCTATTTCAAAGACTTTCATTCACTATACCCTCTATGCCCTGGTTCAACAGTTGTATTATGGTTGGTAGCCTGATTCTCTAGAAGGCTCTCTGAGCACCGTGTTCTTTGGGGATAAGGGTCCTAATGTATCTTGTTCTTCTGAATTCACCAATGAAAGCATCTCAATATTCTAATAATACTCCATCCTCTCAAAACTAAAACATGTCTGTCATTTGTGGGACCTAGGTTTCCCATAGGTGTTAGTAAAATTAGAGACAAAGATCTCTTCAAATAGAGATAGAAATTTTGTATGTTAGCATACTGTTCTTTATAAGAATTTCAAAGTAATCAGTTCCTTCTATGACCAAAATCAATCTTTTGATGTTCTGTTTTTACCTCTATATGTGCAAGCTGGGCCACAGAGATGGAGGGTGCTTGTTGACAAGCCTAAGGAATTGAGTTCAATTTCAATTTCTGGGACACACATTGTAGAAGAAAACCAACTCCCTGACCTCTAAATGAGGAGAGAGGCAGAGACAGAGAGAGAGAGAGAGACAGAGAGACAGAGACAGAGAGAGAGAGAGAGAGAGAGAGAGAAAGAGAGAGAGAAAGAGAGAGAGGAGATTTGCATGCTAACCATTATAAGGATAAAAACATTCCTGTTTTGTGGCTGTAGAATACAACCTGCTACATAGCAGATATTCAACATCTTGTTACTGGCTACATGAAAGAGAAAGGGTCTCATAAGGCACATACAGGAAATAGCACAATCTGGAGTAAGCTTACTGTACATCAAGCTTCTTATCCATGCTTTGAAAATATACCATTTAATCTGAAACCATCACAGAAAGATCGGTCCTAGCATTATCCACTTATTTTTGTTGTTTTTTAAATTAAATGCTTTTCCTGGGTTTATAAGACATTCTTTTTGCCTGCATAAATATTTTGTAACATTTTTATCCACTAATCAATTTATGCATGTTTTCTCAATGGCAATAACTTCTAAAATTTGAGATTCATAGTCTCTGCGAATATGCTGCAGATATGCTTTCATTTTTTATATTTTGTTTACCTTGCATCTTGTGGATGAATAAACATGCTTGTGCATTTAGCTGACTTTATTCTATTCATCTTGTTTTGCTTTCTCTGTTTTAGGTATTACCCTTAGACAATGTTATGTGATACAAGGATTGGATTCCATTTCAATAACATTTTCTTCCAGAAGTGACTTCATTTTTCACATTTAAAGCTTTAATTTATCTGACATTTACTACTATATACGATGTGCAGTATGAATATAATGATTCTTTTCTCTCCAAATGGCTAGCCATTTGTCCCCCCAGCACTCATTAAAATATCCATCATTTTCATCCATCTGATACAAAATGTCACCTTTATCATAAGCTAAGTTTAATATATTCCTCAGTAGTTAGATGTTGTTGTTTTCTGTCTTGTTATATCAATCTGCCTCTTTATTCTTGTTCTGGATAAAATGACGTGTTATGTATGTTTCTATAAAAGTCAGTGTCAAGAAAGAGATGATTTCTTTCTATTCAGCAGTTCAGATTGCTTTAGATATAAAACAAACATATAAAGCATGAAAGCAGCAATAGAGAAAGAACTCCATTTATCTATAAGTTCCTGCCACCAAGCTAACCGTTATAGAAATCTTTAGCCACATACCACCCTTTCTATTTAAAATTACATGAATTAAAATCAGAAATTTAGCTGGGCAGTGATGATGCATGCCTTCAATCCCAGCACTTGAGAGACAGAGACAGATGGGTCTCAGTGAACTTGAGGCCAGTCTGGTCTACAAAGTGAGTTCCAAGACAACCGGGACTGTTACACAGAGAAACTGTCTCAAAAATCCAAAGAGAAAAAAACTAAAATTACAGATTTTTCAGGTGTAAGAGCATATCACGAATATGGGATCAGGGCTCACTATACTAAAATAAAGATCTTTGACTGGGTAAACAGTACAGATAAGTGTGCCTTAATGTGGTCAATCTGTTCAGAATTAGCTATAAAACCCTACTGAGATGCTGTCTCTACGGCCAGAAGAAAGCACTATCCTGTGTCTTAATATATAGACACAGAGAGGAATGTCAATGACCAGCCTTCCTTGGGCCTCTCAGTTTGCTGTTATAGCACATTCTCTCTGCATACATCTCTGTGACTGTATCTCCATCTAAACTAATTCTGCACCTTCAAATGTGCCTACCTGGTTGTGCCTGTATTTCTCTTCCTCAGAACTAAACCTGCAATTATACGTGCACCTTTATCTCTGAGTCATCAATCTCTTATGAAGTCTCCCGTGTCAGGAAAAAAACTTAACGATCTTCTGTAGTTTCCTCTTGTAAATCTGTCTGTCTTAGTTAAGGTTTCTATTGCTATGATAAAACATCATGACCAAAAGCAACTTGGGAGTGAAAGGCTTTGTTCTAGCTTGGAGTTTCCCAGCCAAGTCAATCTCTAAAGTAAGTCAGGGCAGGAATTCAAACTTCTCAGGAACCTAGAGGCAGGAACTGAGGCAGATGCCAGGGAGGAATGCTGCTTATTGCTTTGCACAGCCTGACTTACTCAGTTTGCTTTCTTAAACAACCAGGATCTCCAGCCCAGGGGTGTGGCACCACCCACAGTGAGCTGGACCCTTCTGCCACATCAAACATCAATCAATAAAATGCACCACATTCCAACCTGATGGGAACACTTTTTTCAGCTGAATTTCCTTTATCTCAAATGACATCAGCTGGTGTCAAGTTGACCCCAAACTAGCAAGCACATTGTCTATGTTGTGGGGTTTTCAGTCTACAGATATAGTGCTGAGTGAGGGAAGGGAGAGTCCACGTGGGGCCAGACTTTGTTGCAGAATGAGCGATGACCTCACCTGCTCTAACAAAATATTTTCCTGATCTTAGGGGCAGGCAAACAGATCCCACTTGCCCTGGACTTGGAATGTGATCTCCTGGCTATGTTTTGGGCACACTGGTCTACCTTATGATATTCCAAGCCCCTTGAGGGTAACGGACATGCTTGATTCTCCATGATCAACCTATATCTCTTTTTAAATGTTTGATAATTTTTTATCAATTTAGAAAATATAATAAATTATAGTACAAAATGTTCTTAAGAAAAATAAATGAGATTTTCACTGTAATTAAAGCTATGCCGCATTCCTAACATGAGCTAAGCCTGTACCAATGGTGCTGGGTGGATTTGCGAAGAATCTGTAATAGAAAACTGCCTTCCCACAAAAATACAGCCTGATTCCAAGTCAAAGTCAATATCCTTCACCTATTCAACAAGTTCATTTATTTTCCCAGGAGACTTTATACTCCTTTCAAAATCTGACCATTCTCTTTGTTGTTATCTGATTTAACTTGTACATCTGAACTTGCAATGACCAATGACTTTCCTTATACTTAAACAATTTGCTTGAGCTTTGCTGTGTTTTAGCTTATAACTCACAAAAATCATAACTTTAGAATAAAATCATTTATTATCAAAAAAAAAAGAAATGATGAGGAAAATCTTTGCTGCTTAATCATTCCTCTTCCTGGTGGAGAAAGTTTCAACTGACTTTGAGCTGTCTCTAACTTGGGAGAAGAATCAATCTCTTTTGAATGTGAAGAGGTTCCAAGGTCCCTCATTCTCATTCAAAGCAGGGAGAAGGTATTTCCTGAGCTTTAGCGCTTTGAGTTTCTTCCTTATAATGAAAGCAACACTCTTTGTGTCTCAAACAAAATAAGGTTAAAAAAGGCATTAGAGGCATAATTACATATCAGTTATTTTTTATGATCTATATAATCAGATACCATCTGGCAACTAGGTTTCAAAAAAGGCAGAATTAACTACAGTAGCAATAGTCCAATGCCACTGTCAAATGAGCTCTTTAGCGTAGTCAGTCTCTCTGGGGTTCTTCACTGAACTTGAGAACACCAGGTAGCTTTGACTAAAAGAAAGTGTTTGGGTGGAAGTTACATCCCAAGCCCCTTCTCCTGGGAGATGCCTCAGTCCAGACTCCACCTTGAGAAAGCCTGACAAACAATGACGATGACGTTTGATTGGAAGTGAGTCCCCAGCCCTCTAACACCGCTATATCCAAGGACTCTGGGATGATTGGAAGCACCACCCCAGTCCATGGCATCCACCTAAGCCCCCTCCCCTGGGATATTTGGTTCGAAGAGTCACCCCAGTTCCTCCCACTGGGAGTTGCCTTGGTCCGGACTACCTCTGGGAAGCCCGGCAAGTGCTGACTCCTCCCCAGGGAGGGTCAGGACCACTCCCACAGGCTATTTAGGCTCACCAGAAAATCGAACATGTGGTTTTCGGGTCTTGCCTGGTCTCTTCCTCTCTGTCTTTCTCCACTATGCTCCTGGCCACCCAGGAGTGCTGCATTTAAAAAAACATGGGCATCTTTGATTTGGTCTAATCTGGTTTAATTGGAATTATTTGCTTCGGCGGAGAGGCTGCTCTTAAGATTATACCTAATAGATGATCCCTCCCCAGAGAGGCTCATGATCACTCCCACAGGGTATTTAAACTGCACCCTAGAGAACAAACACATGATTTTCCAGGCTTCCTTTCTCGTCTCCTCTCTGGGGGCCTGCGGTGTCATCTGGGAGCCTTGGTATCCATTAAACCTGGGCTTTTTTTATTTGGTTTGATTTTGTCTTATTCAGATTATTGCATCAGTGGAAAGGCTTATCAGAGTGCAGAAGCTTTTCATCTGGAGGTCCCACCAAGGGGGCTGTTTCTCCCACTGGCCAGGGGCCACCTGTCAGGGAAACACCCTTCTCCCCAGCACCTGCTCTGGGCCAGGCTAAGATCAGCTTTCAACTGGGTGAGTTCCTAGTCATTGTCTTAGAGACCCAGGCCTCATGTGTCCTCTAAAAGACAAGGCCACCCAGGCTGCTGAGCACCTGTTACCAGGACAAGGGCCTGCCTTCTACCATGAGACAAGGGCCTGCTTTATCCCGTGGGATCCCTTTTTCAGGATACATCCTGTTTGAGGAGATTTCTCATACCCCTCTGTTTTTTATGACCCAAAGTCTACCACAATGGACGCATTGCGCTAGGCTATGGGTCTCAGCATAGACTTGCAAAAAGCGGGTACTTAACAATTAAAGACCAGATCCCCAAACACCCTTGGGCTGCCTTTTACAAAATCTTTGTAAATTGGGGCTATCTGACACCATACAACTCTTTCAGTCCTGTGTTCAAGACTTATCTGTGACTCCCTCTAACTCTGAAATTTATACAGCTTTTGCATAAGTTTTCAAAGTAATTTCCGATCCTATTACATTGGCATCTAAGTAGATGTCTGCTCACAGCCCATTAAACACATGCTAAAAGAAAGACCAAATTCTTTCAAGTGTATAATAGATATGATTTGAGCTACCATTCTAACAGCTGAGCTTGTTGAAGTTAAGGGACAATTATGCACATATATTATATCTTATTTTTCCTAATGTCATACTGTGTGCTTCCCTTAGAAAATTTGTAGTATTTGTATTTTGTCAGGCTCTTTGGAAATTAGTATTAAAAACATAGGAATTGTAAAGATGGCCAGAAAGCTAAAGGATTTTTTTTTAACTTTTATAGATTCTCTGTAGATTTCACATAAGGCATCCCAATCCCACTTACGTCCCCAGACCCTCCAATCTACCCTCTGTCCTTGCAACTGAAAACTTTCTGCACCCCGATAAGCCTCTCTGCCAATGCAGCAATCCAAATCTGACCAAATAAAACCGAACTATAAAAAGCCAAGATTTAATGGATGCAATGCTCCTGGATGATTTTACATCCCTCCCGCCAAGAGAAGAGATGGGAAAGGATGACAGGAACACGACCACATATCTGTTTTCTGGGGGCAATTTAAGTACCTTGTGGGATTGGTCTTGAGCATCTCTGGGGATCCTTTCTGAAATGCATCAGGGTTTGGAGAGATATGAGGGAGGGGCTTTGGATGAAGTTTCCACCCTAACATTCCAGACTCTTTAGGCATATGGATGCCAGAGACTTGGGTGAAGATTCCACCAGAACAGCAATCTTCCCACAAAACCAAATTTAAAAGAAAAACCAAAAATAAAACAAAACAAACAACCATACAAAAACAAAGAGAATAATCTTATCTTGGAAGCTGTAGTATGGCCCATTGAGACACACAATTTTGGAAGCTGTAGTGTGGCCCATTGAGACACACTGTTTACTCTTTAGTTCATTCATCCTTTCTTGAAAGTGTTCATTGCCATGGTTGACTCTAGGTCTCTGAATTCTGCTACACCACCAACAATGGGCTCTAACTGAGGCTGCTCTTGAATATCATGTTGTCTCATGTCATGGCAATCTTTCTGTTTTAGATCTGTAGGTTTGTCTTTTCATATGCTCCTGCGGTTTGTAGATCAGGTGGATTTTGGGCTGGGCCAACTCATAGCCCTGGTTCTGGAATGGCAGAGGAGGGCAAGTAGGTCAGCTCTGTTGCTTTCATGCCCCCAGGGCCAGCCTACCTGCATCCCTAATAATAGAGTCAGCCCAGTGCACTGCCCAGACTGGGGGGCAGAACCTGCTATCTTGTATGTTACCACTGATGAGGCTTAGAGCTAGCTCTTCCACTCTTGTAACCCAGGGGCCAATTCTTATATGCTGAAGGTCATGTTGTGTGAGGTGGGGAGGGCATCTTGCTCTCATCCATGCCACTAAACAGCAGATTGGGTGGGGAGGTTCAACTCTCTTGCCCTCAGGTTTGGCTAAATAATGTCCGCAGTCATGGGGTCAGCTCTAGTGTGCTATCCAGGTAAGGTGTACTCTTGGGTGCAGAGTCACTTCCAGTTGATTGTGCACTCCCCAGACAAAACACGCTTTTATCTAGTGTATGACTGTAAATGCTAAGGACTGCAAGTCTGTGTTTCTCCAAAATACATATATATATATATAGTAAATTTCCTGATGGGATTTGTAAGTAGGACTATTGGGGATAAACAGATCAGGAAGGTGGACATATGATGGTATTCAGGAGACAAGATACCTTGCTCCTTCCTCTGGCTCCAACAACTGGGAATTCAAGGTAACAGTTTGCAAGCCAAGACAGCTTGTACTGAGAACAAAAACTATTCATATCTGGAAACAGCTGGTCTTCAGAACCATGAACAACAAATGCTCTCCTTTTCACATTTAATGGCATCTGTGACAAAGACAATGAGTGGATCTCAAAAAGTTATTCAGCTTTTTTAAAAATGACAGACACAGTAGTTACTAGAGCTGAGTCAGTAGGATCATGAGGTCTCCAGGCCAGCCCAGAATACAGAGAAACACAAGAACACAAATTTCATGATCCCTTTTTCTCATTTAAATCAGGGCATAATATACTCTTCACAGGCCAAGGATTTACCTAACAGTCACCAATTATACATACCTCACTTGATAAAAGAAATCTGAAAACTTAACTGCAAGGATATTTTTATAAACATCATTTATTAATTTATTATTGTCTTATATTATCAAAACCCATCTCTGAAAAGTTTTAAAAATCCCATTCATGCTACCAAGCTTGATATGACTATATTTTAAATTCTGTTTTTCCCATTACTATTCAGAACTTTCTGTTAAAAAATTATGATTAGTTTTATTGTATCACCCTTAAATCACATACACTCACAATACACATGAACATTTATTTATTCTCTAAGACATGTGTATTGACTACATTGTGGCTAACTAATGCTAACCCATTTTTCTAGATTAAGTGCTTTCATCTTTGTTGATAACCAAGGAAATTATAGAGTTTAAGGAAAAATATCCTGCTTGTTACAAATTTAGATGATTTCAGATTTTATTCTTTTTTGTTTGTTGTTTTTACTTTTATTTCAATATTTTATTACTAGCCATCAATTTCTTTCCATATCTAATTTACATATTAAATTTCATTATAGGTATATAAGTCTAGGTGAAAACAGTTTACACAGGGTTTGGTACTACCCAAGACATTGGGAACCTACCGGGTACTTGGAATGTCTCAAGAACTTTTCTGTATTTTATCTAATTTTTTCATTAAAAATAGAATTTTTTATACATTATATTTTAATTATAGTTCCACTTCCCCAAGTCCTCCCAGGTTCTCCCCACCTCCTTCCTCACCCAAATCTATACCCTTTCTTATTCCTTCTCATTAGAAAAGAAACAGGTGTCTAAAAAGCAAAAAAGAAATAAGAAAACAAACAAACCCAAATGGTACAAAACAAACAAATAAGCTTTAAAAAAGTCAAAAAACAAAAATCAAAAAAAAAAACCATAAAACACAAGAAAACATATGAAAGTACACATTTATACACACGTATACATACACATTCATACACACAGAAATCTCATAAAAAAACAAAATTGGAAACAATAATATATAAGCAAATGATTTTTTAAAAATGTCCAGGAAAACATGAGACAAAAAAAAAAATCCTCCAAGTTCTGGCTATTACAAACAATGCTGCTATGAACATAGTTGAGCATATACTTTTGTTGTATGATAAGGCATCTCTTGGGTATATTCCCAAGAGTGGTATTGCTGGGTCCAGGGGTAGGTTGATCCCGAATTTCCTGAGAAACCGCCACACTGATTTCCAAAGTGGTTGCACAAGTTTGCATTCCCACCAGCAATGGATGAGTGTACCCCTTTCTCCACAACCTCTCCAGCAAAGGCTATCATTGGTGTTTTTTATTTTAGCCATTCTGACAGGTGTAAGATGGTATCTTAAAGTTGTTTTGATTTGCATTTCCCTGATCGCTAAGGAAGTTGAGCATGACCTTAAGTGTCTTTTGGCCATTTGAACTTCTTCTGTTGAGAATTCTCTGTTCATCTCAGTGCCCCATTTTATAATTGGGTTGATTAGCCTTTTACGGTCTAGTTTCTTGAGTTCTTTATATATTTTGGAGATCAGACCTTTGTCAGTTGCGGGGTTGGTGAAGATCTTCTCCCAGTCAGTGGGTTCCAAACATATAGGCATCCTCCTGAATATTAAACTTCATCGGGCGATGAAAGGAGACAGAGACAGAGACCCACATTGGAGCACCGGACTGAAATCTCAAGGTCCAAATCAGGAGCAGAAGGAGAGAGAGCACGAGCAAGAAGCTTAGGACCACGAGGGGTGCACCCACACACTGAGACAATGGGGATGTTCTATCGGGAACTCACCAAGGCCAGCTGGCCTGGGTCTGAAAAAGCATGGGATAAAACCGGACTCGCTGAACATAGTGGACAATGAGGACTACTGAGAACTCAAGAACAATGGCAATGGGTTTTTGATCCTACTGCACATACTGGCTTTGTGGGAGCCTAGGCAGTTTGGATGCTCACCTTACTAGACCGGAATGGAGGTGGGTGGTCCTTGGACTTCCCACAGGTCAGGGAACCCTGATTGCTCTTCGGGCTGACGATGGAGGGGGACTTGGTTGGGGGAGGGAAATGGGAAGTGGTGGCGGGGAGGAGGCAGAAATCTTTAATAAATAAATTAATTAATTAAAAAAATAAATAATCTCCATGTCAAAGGAGTTCTGTGAGAAAACAGAACAAGAGCAAAGAAAAAAATCCTCCAAAAATAACATTGAGTTCTATGTGTTGGCCATGTGCCACTGGACATGTGACCTGCTTTTAAGTGTAATTTGTGATTCCACTATAATTAATTTGGAGAAAACTAATTTTTGTTTATATGCAGTTATCAACTGGATATAGTAGAGTTGAATTTTTTTTTGTTTGTGTTTACTCTTTGGGGGTCCACCACTTAACTTCCAAATAAATACATGGAGACTTATTCTTGCTTATGAATGCCCAGCTTTATTGGGCTTATTTCTAGCCAGATTTTCTTAAACTATACTGTCTACCTTTTGCCTCTTGGTTTTTACCTTTCTCTATTCTATATATCTTTTTTTTTTCTTACTCCATGGCCAGCTGTGCAGCTCCCTTTCCTTCTCCTCTTCTCATTCTTCCCTCTTCTTCTCTTTCTCATTTATTCTCTTTGCCCACCAGACACACCTGTTTCTCTCTCCTGCCTAGCTATTGGTCATTTAGTTCTTTATTGGACCCATCAGGTGTTTTAGACAGGCAAAGTAACACAGCTTCACAGAGTTAAACGAATGCAGCATAAAAGAATGCACCACATCATTGTATCATTGAACCAATATTCCACAACATAAACAAAAGTAACACACCCTAAAATAATAATACTTCCCAACAAAATAGATCCTGGGTTAGGGATGGGAACTTGTGCTCCCTTCCTGTTTCAGCACTGGAACCCCATCTGGCATAGGTGTGTGTAATTCCTGAGCATGCTGCCACATGTGTATCACCCCACTGTATCTAAAGGGCTATGTTTCCTTGTTGCCTTCTGTCACCACTAGTTCTTAAAATCTTCCCACCCCTTCTTCTACATTGTTCCTTGAACTCTGAGAGGAGGGATTTGAGGGAGACATACTATTTAGACTGTGTGTTCCAAGTCTCTCACTCTCTGCACTTTGTGAAGTGAGTCATTCCCATCTCCTACAGGAGGAACCTTCTTTCATGATGGCTGAGCACGGTTCTGATCATCCATCGATTATCATCTAAGCCATTTCCAATTTCTGACTATAATGAATAAGTAGCAATAAACACTGTGGAGGGTCGGGAGGTGGTGGCGCACGCCTTTAATCCCAGCACTTGGGAGGCAGAGGCAGGTGGATCTCTGTGAGTTCGAGGCCAGCCTGGTCTATAAGAGCTAGTTCCAGGACAGGCTCCAACGCTACAGAGAAACCCTGTCTCAAAAAAACAAAAACAAAACCAACCAAACAAACAAACAAAAAAACATTGTGGGGGAAGTGCCTCTGTAGTAAAACAAAGTCCTTTGGGTATATACTGAAGTGTGGTGTTTCTAGATCCTGAAGGAGAACAATTCTCAGCATTCTGAGGAACTGCCACACTGATATCCACAGTAACAATACAAGTATGCAGTCTCTCCAGCAATGGATGAATGTTTTCCTTACAAAATGTCCTCATCAACATGAGTTATCATTTGTTTTATTGATCTTGATTATTCTGATGGATATAAGATGAAATTTCCAAGTAGTTTTGACTTGCATTTCCCAATAACTTTTCTTCATTACATTTTTTCTTAATTGAAATGAAAATCCATATTCTAACTTTTCTTTAACTTCTGGTATGGTTTAATAAATTATGATTCTATTATCTCAAAATTAAATATCTCCCCCATCTGCCCCCTCATTTTGAGAGCATTCCCTTGAGAAAGAGAGCATATATTAGCAAATGAATTTAATCAAGATTTAAAGGCCTTTATCATTGACTCACGGCTCCAGGGAGTAGACGATGCTTAGATATCAGGATTCTCATCACCCTAGGAATAGGTGCTCAGTTGTGTATAAAAAACTCAAGGTCCTGATGAATGGTATATCTGCTGTGATTTCTCTGGCAGAGGACAAAAGAAATTTTTGTGAGTTCCAGTGACTGAAACAATTATAGTTATTATGCTGTCCTGAAAATATGATAGTATCCTTCCTTTGATAGGCTTAAATGAGTAACAATATTGCTAAATTAAAAATTGGGAAGGCCCATTGTGGCCAGGTCATCACATCATAGCACTAATGACCTTCATGGGTTTATAAATTTAATATAATGATGGTATTAAATTCAAGAATCCCCTTGTAACTTTTAATCGTTTCTCTACAATCTACCCTGCTTCATAGTAGTTTCCAACAACTATTTTCCTTGTTCATTATTTAAAAATCAGGAAGCAGATTGGCATTTCTAGTGCACCAGCCAGGAGTTACTGGCATGGGTACATTGTGCTAATGAGTCAGCTGGGTTTGGGGTAACTGAAACTGGGCAATGAGCTTTGCTTCTTCACTGTTTGCTCTTACAGCTCTGCTCAAATATATTGTCTTGATTGCAAGGAAGGACAAGAATCCTGGTGTGCAAAACATGGTAGTTGTTGGCCTTTTTGAAGGGTAGTTCTGGAACATAATCATGCCTATCATCCATTTGCTTAAAATAGATTCTAAACCCAGATCCAAGTCAAGGAGAGTTGATAACTCAATTGCGTGAACCCAGAGAGTGTGATTCCTATGAGTATAGTAGTGGATTACAAGGAAACAAAATCTCTTTAGCTTTGACCAAAGGTAGTGTGAATGCAAGATGCAATAGTTGTATAGCTGCGTCAATATACCCATATCCATTTCTCTTGGGAAGTCCTATGGATGAAAATTTCAGTTTAACATGAAATTTTAAAGTATTAGATTTTAATAGAAAAATCATTAGGAACACTATATAAACTCACCAAAAAACATGACATTTGTATTATGGAAATCTCTTACACAGAAACTGGTTGCATGTTGAATTATTGTTTTTCATTAACTTTAAGCACCTGTGACAGGTTGTTGACTAAGTTTCCGGGAACCAATTTTGTTTTGTATAAATGGACTAAGCTAAAAAAAAAAAATAGCTAGCTTATAAATATACTAACTTATTTTTAGAAAAAATAAATAAACTTGTTTGCTACAACTAGGAACTAAAAGCAATTATAACTGAAAATCTTCCTTACCTGAAAAGTGAGCTAGCTAGTAATGTCAGCATACTACCACTTATAGCTAGCTTCTGCATCTGGACTTCCAGCTCACCAATAGTGACACAGAGACTTATTATTAATTACGAAAGCTTAGCCTCAGCTTAGACTTGTTCTCAACTTGTTTTTATAACTTAAATTAACACATTTATATAAATCTACATTCTGCAACACGGTGTTACCTATCTTCCATCCCACACTTCCTGTTTCTTCTCGGTGTCTCCCTAGTGAATTTCTGTGCCTAGCGTCCCCCTCCCAGCTTCTCACACTTTCCGGAAGTTCCACCTATATCTCCTACCTAGTTGTTGACCATTCTTCTCTTTATTACACCAATCACAGCATTACATCTTCACACGGTGTACAAGTATTCCACAAGAGCCTCTAGTGAACTTCATTGAATTTGCATAAACGTGAGTTTCTGATAATAAAAAGGAGTACATGATAATTACTGTACATTACTTGTTTTTTTTTCCTTACTTTTAAAGATTTCATAATACTTTCTGAGATTGGCCTATCTTATCATAATTTTGGTCAAACTTTTTAAAGTTTAAATTTCCCCAAAGGTACTAGATCAAGTTGATTCTCAGGAAATCACAAAGTCTAATCTAATGATTTCATGAGCTTCTTGCTCATCAATATTTTACCTCAGCCTAACATTTAAATTATTTTAAAGCTTTCCTTCCAGAACAAAGTAGGGAAATACAACATTTCTTTCTCAAATTATTTCTGCCTTATTCTTCCTTCTACCTACCCTTCCCAGGTCATAGTGGTGATCTGTATTTAGATGGCTCGTGCAGATTAATTGGGGTAAAACATGAGCTAAGTCATTGTTTAAGCTACCTTAATCCTTTAATTCAAGGAGAATTACAGATGCTATTGATAATCTAACTTACCCTATTAAAGAGGATATGGGAAACATTTCTCTTGTTATAAGAACTATAAGGTTGAAATTTCACAACCCAAGTTTCTATTTCTTAACCTTGATCTAGCCCTTGAATTTAAATACTGAGAGATTGCTTGCTTTCACAGTGACTGTGAGTTTATAGGGGCTTCAGCTCTGTTGCATCTGAAAAAGGTTGTTTTCTTGAAGTTATTTATTACCTCTGGCCCTTACCATTTTAGTTGGCTGGATACGGAGGAGGGGAAATATATAGAAGGAGTTCAGAAAGAAGAATAAATGTGATCAAAATACATTGTATGAATATTTAAAAATAAACAAAATCCAAATAAATAAATAAATAAATAAATCAGTGGAAGGGATGAGCAGGAGAAAAGCAAACCCAATACAATTTTCTCCCTAAGCCTTCCTGCAATTTACAATCTAGGAAGTTCAAGAAAGGGCTTTTACTAATATTAAATTTGTAGAATGAAAGATTTGGGGGGTTATTTATTTACTGTTTTGTTTTTGTATATTGGACTCTGTTTATCATGAACACAGTAGTAATTACATACTTCCTCAGAGTTTAACAAGCCTCATGCCTGATGTTTTTAAGTTTCAGCTTGAAGAGAGGTTTTGTAAAGGAACTCTGGTTACTCGTTACCTACCCCTGACACAATAGGTTTTCACTATCAATAGCAGTGTTTATAGCAGTTTTCTGGGTTGCTCTGGCCAGACACTAACAGATGGCTTAAAGCAGCAGAGACTCTGCATCTTACACTTCCAGAGTCTAGAAACATGAATCTGAGGGGCCTTCAGCGTTGGTTTTTCTGAGGATTTTGTTTTGTTGGATTTTTAAGACAGGGTTTCTTCTGTGTATCCCTGGCTGTCCTGGAACTCACTCTGTAGACCAGGCTGGCCTCGAACTCACAAAGATCTGCCTGTTTCTGCCTCCAAGTTGCAATAAAGGCATGTGGCACCACGTCTGGACTTTTCTGAGGGTTTTTAAAGAGAATTGTCTCGTATCTCTGTCTTGTTTTAAAAGAAATAATATTTTATTAACTCTGAAAATGTCATACAATATGTTTTGAAAATATTTACCACCCCGCTCATTCCAGACCTCTCTCCACCCAATATTATGTCTTGTCTTTATGTTGTTTAAAACACATTGAGTCCAATTTGTTATATGGTAACTACATCTAAAGTACTTTTGTGTGTATGTATATGAATATGACGTACATTTTAGGAAGCTTCTGCAGTGGCAAGTTTCAATATGACTTTGTCAGATGCCATTAGAACTAGTCATCCCTTTCTATACTCCCTTCCCTCACCTGCCCTGCCCTGCCCTCTCAACCCATTCGCCACTCGTGTGTTCAGTTTGAGTATAAATTGTCTCCCACAGGTTCAAGCTCTAACTGGTGGCTATATTTGGGGATGTTATGGAAACTTCCAGAGGTAGATCCCAGCTGGAGAACTGGGTCGATGGAGGCAAGTCTTAGAAAATTATATTTAATTATCTTTTCAGATAGAGTTTTCAGCCTCCTAAGGATCCTCTGGCTTAACAATACAAAGCCATTTTAGCTATGATGTCTTCCTTAAGAGGATTGACCGATTAAATTCCCTCTGAATTCATGAAGCAAAACAGTCCTCCACATTTTAAACTACTTCATGTATTTGGTCACTGTAATGAGGAAAGTAACAAAAACTAGGTGGTACCTGACAATCTTTGGCATTCCTGGATTGTAGTTATGACCTTCCAATTTTTGAAACCATTTTTACATGATGCTCACACAACGTCTCTGTGTCCAAATGTCTCAAAGGCATCAGTCATTTTTTATTTTTTCTGCACAATGATTATATTTACAGACTATATTTCTAAGTAAGATCAAATCCCTTGATACTGGTGATTAAGAGTTTCATCATCTTTGCAAAGTCCTCTTGTACAGTCACAGTCTTTCTCTTTGTCAATAATTCTGAGTATTCTCATTTCCATTGTGTGAAAGCACTGTTCTTCCTGGCCACTTACATTGAGAATTCAAGGATGAGAGGTCATTTGGCTAAGAATTGTGCAAAAGAAGAGCTCTTGAGTTAGCATAGGGAGTAGAACCCTGCTGAGTAGTCATGGAAGACTTAAAGCATGAGAAAGCATGATTTCTTTGCGTTTTGAGCCAAAATTACGTTATACGTGGTTTCTTACCTTACTTTTATGCACCAAAATTTATGAAATACACTGTTATTTTATTGGCTGAACTCACCAGAATCTAACACCAATGTGCCCAAAAAATTTCCTGCCTTATTCTCTGCCTTACCTTAGTGATCAGAAGACTGATAACAGTGGTAGGTAAATAATAAATTTCGGTGAATGCACTGATGAATAGATGAAGAATGAGATGTATGCACTAGGTTGTTGTAGGGAGGCTGTTAGTTTGTTTCCTGGCTCAGACCAGAAATAATCACACAGAAATTATATTAATTAAATCACTGCTTGGCCCATTAGCTCTAGCTTTTTTATCTGCTAACCCTTACATCTTAATTTAACCCATCTCCATTAATCTGTGCATCACCATGAGGTCATTGCCTACCAGCAAAGTTTTGGCATGTCTGTTTCTGGTGGAGGCTCCATTGCTTCTACCTGACTCTACCTTCTTTCTCCCAGTCTTTAGCTTAGTTTTCCCCGCCTACCTCTATTCCCTGCGCAGGCTCAAGACAGTTTCTTTATTAATCAATGGTATTCACAGCATACAGAGGGGAATCCCACATCACCTCTTTAATCCAGGCTTGTCATTAACCTGCAATCATCTTGCCTTAGATTCCAAGTAGCCAGGATTGTAAGACTTTTACACTAGGCCCAGTTTCTTCTTTGTATTTTATGCAAATACTTTCTTTTACTTTAAAAAAAATCATCATTTTTCTGAAACTCAAAAATTGAGATTCTTCTTGGGTAAAATTGGCTTAGGAAAAAATCAGTTTTAAAATGAAGTACTAGTTCTAATTTAAAACTGTGTAATTGTGGTAAGGTGCTGATTCATTTTAAGCCATTATTCCTCATTAATGAGATGAAACACAGAGAACTGTTGATTATTTAAGAACTAAATACAATCACCTAAGGTAAACAAGCTGCATTTTGTCTTCTGTTGACATTGCATCATGTTTTCTATGCCTCAAAATGCCTAGAATAATAAAAACATAAAAAAGTATTTAAGTCTTCATCATAACTATCAATAGTAAAAAATAATACTATTTCAAAATGCTTAATTTCCTTAGGGTTTAGTTTAAATTAAATACATTATTACATTTTCACAAGTCATAATTACGGAAATGAGTATTTTTAAATTACATTTTAATTGAAAAATCTTCCTTGCAGTCAAACATCTCTCATATTCTTTGCACTTAGGATTTCATTAATGGACGTGGAGGTCATCTGTGGCATGCCAACTACATCAGCAATAGTTACAGGCAAAGAAAAAATGAATCGTTATTTCTTAAGCCATGTATTATCTTTTTAATTTATTTGTATGTGACTCTTTCAGTGATAAAACTTTATGTTGAAAGAATCAGCTCCCTTAACGTGGCTCTTCTTATTTTAAAAAATTTCATCCGTGCACAGACAGATCACCCTTTTCAGGACTGTGCATTTTCAGGTTTGGGATGATAAAAAGATCAATCAGTGGGAGCTTTCCTATGAACTTCCGATTGGCCCTGAAGTTTCAGCATGCAGTTGCTTCTTGCCTGGACTGTGGTTTTCAGTGGGAGATAGAAGGTCTTCAGAGCCCTGAACTGTGGGGAAATGACCTTTCCTCAGCTTGAAGTTACTTTTAAATTCTGAAGGTCTGGACCAAAAGAAGAGCATCAGTTGTAGTTAAGATGACAGATATACTGAGAGTGGCAGCTAACTGCAAGGATGGCTTTACCGGAGAGAATATGCCCTAAGAGTAAGGCAGGCTGTCTGAAGATCTCAGAAAGCTGTAATTTTCATCATTCATTAGTAGTAAAGTTACTCATGCAAATGTATGCAACAGACACTTTTGATTCTGTTTGTACTTTATGGCCTGGGACATCGGTTTTCAAGGGACATCATCTGTGCCAGTTCCGTTAAAATAAACAATATCTGTAAAAACCATTAAAAAGAAATGAAGATAATTCACTCAAAATTTGAATTATGGACATCTATTTATTTATTTGGGATGACTGTTGTGTTTTATCAAGGCAGAATCTCATGTAGTCAATCTAGCTCGAACTCATTGTATAGCACAGATGAACTCCTGAACCTCCTGGCTTCTCATTAAAAGTGCTAGGATTAAAGATACATGTCACTGTGTTCAACTATAATTGTACACTCTCTATCTATCTGACTATCTGTCTGTCATCTGTCTGTCTGTCGGTGTGTCTACATGTGTTTCTGTGACAGCTTAGTGATTTGGACATGTAGGAAAGCCAGAGGTTGATATTAGAATGTCTTTCTCAACCACTTTTTTAAGATTTATGACAGTATCTCTCATTAAACTTTAACCTCAAATTTTTTGGTTACTTGACAGCCCCACTGAATCCAAGCCCTTGCATGGTTCTGGGGATTCAAAAACAGGTCCTCACGCGTAAACAGAGAGCATTTTATTCACTGAGTCACCTTTCTAGCCCCAAGAATGGTATATTGTAATGGGATTCTTATCTTCATATGTTCGGATAAAAGAAATCGTGTCATTTTCAGAAAAATGAATGGAAATGCAGAGTCTCATATTAAATGAAACAAGTCAGATGCAGAAAGAAAGATATATTTTCTCTCACATGTGCAAAACAAAAACAAAAAATAAATGTAAACAGAAATATAATCCGCAAGTAGAGAGGTACCACTAGACATGAGAAGGGGGGTCCTTTGTAGACAAACGCTGCCAGTTGTTCAAATCCTGATTCTCCCACTAGCTACTTGCCATTATCTCATATTCTGAATAGAACAACACAGAGATGTGACTCTTGGGAAGCATCTAATTACAAAAAAATGAATTAAATAGTCATTACTTAACAAAATTTATCATGTCTAGTGCCACTTTTATTATAATTATTCACAGACATTAACTATATCAATAATGTGTTCCATCATAATGTTTTCATGCAAACATGCATCATGCCTCATTGATGTAGAACCTCCTTTCTTTTCTGTCTGGTTCTCCTTCCTAACACACACATTCAGCCCCCTTCCCACTCCTAGCAGTACCTTTCCTACCGACAGATTATTCTTTTGTTTTTATTTGTTTTATTTTTGTACATATGAGAGAAGATAAATATTTCTTCCTGCATCTGGTTTATTTCACCGAACATGAGACTCTGCAATTCCATTCATTTCCTGAAAGTGACATGAGTTTTTTTGTCCTTGTAAGTAAATAATACTGTGTATAAATACTATCCATTTTGTGGGGATTTTGTTGTTGTTGGTGGTGGTGGTGGTTTTTTTTCCTCATTTGTATACTGATGAGTGTTCAGCCTGATTCCCTTTCTGGACTGGTGTGAGGAATGCTGAGATAAGCATGGAGCTGAAAGTATCTTTTCTCAAAACTTTCACGTCAACTGTACTCTGGAGAGTAGGGCTAGATTGCAATCAAGTGGGATTTATTTTAGTCATGTTTCCTAACACATATAGCAACAACTCAGTAAACAGACATCTTGAAATCTTTCCCTAGACTTTTGTTTGCATCCATAGAGCTATATGTATTTGATGATGAGAAATACCAAGAAATTCAGAGAAAATCTCTCAAGAGACACACCCAGTATCTCTCAGCCATAGGGGAGAACTGACCTAAGCATACACCCCACTTTAGAAATAGGCATTGTTTTTCACTACTAGGATCTAAAATATTTGCTGGCTTAAAATAACATAAATTTATTATTTTATAGTTGTATAAGTGAGAAATATGTCAAGAAAATAGATACATACATTCAAATATAGAAAAGATGACCAATGAAATTCCATGTGACTTAGGTGTGAGTGATGCTTTCAGGCTCATATTGACCATGCGATAAAACCTCTAACTCATTAATAATAAAATTATCATCCCAGAACTCTGGTCAATGTTATTTTCAGTCCACACATTGTAGATGTGTTTTTGTTGTTGTTGTTGTTGTTTAAATTTCCCTTTGAGACAGGGAAACTTGGCATATGTACCCAGAGTCTGCAGTTAGGTAGAAATGGCTCATATTCTAATGAAGAATCTAAAAGTCCAGGATAGCCTAAAATCACCTTTTAGAGACAAAACAAGACTGACTATAACAAGACAGATCCCATAAATAATACTTAGATAAATTGGGGGTTTCCAGAGAGGCTATTAGAAACATTTAGCAAATGGACAACACTAAGGGATATAAAAACAAGTTGAGAAGATCCAGGTGAGTGGACACCACGATGCAACACCTTGTAAATTAAGCAGGTGCATGTGCAGACGCAGTTGCTGAGAACTTCAAACTGGTGCAGAGCAGATCAAAACTCTGAATTCATCATTAGCTAAATATCACCAACGTGTATAATCTGTACACTTGAGAAACCTTGACATCCATTGATAGTTTCAAAGACTCTTGTGAGAATTAAAAGAGAGACCAAACACTAAAGTACCTAGTATGTGGAATCAACAAATCTCTCACATGCTTTAACAATTTCAAAAGATTGATTGTTGAGCACCAAGCAGCAGGTAAGCGCTCAATGGAAGCAGGGGGTAAGATCTTAGGGATGTCTGCAGGGGAAAGATGCTTGACTCTGAAGAGAACTGATAGTTTTGATGAGATAGCATCCAGGGAAAAACAATTTGACTCATAAAGAACATGATAAAAGATACATATACCCAAAATTTAAAGTACAAATTTGAGAGGAAAGGAAGTATTTCTACAAAGCACCCTTATAGCTTCGACTGATTTTCTAATCCTCCAATCCAATACAATCAGTGCAGTTGAGTTCTTGGGTATTATTCTGATGGAAAGACTTACCTTTGAAGTGATGGTCAGGCAAACTGAGTATTTTGTACTAAGCTAAGTATTATAACTGGAGCAATAAATTAGGGGAAAATGGGAAGGTAGAGAAATATAGACAGAAAGAGAGGGGAAAAGAGAAGAAAGAGAGGGACAGAGACAGATTTGTAGTGGAGAAAGGAGGGACACAGGTAGGCACAGATATTGATACACTGGGTTGACATCAGCTGACAAATCTTCCTCTCATTTCTTTAGCACTAACCTATTTCTGCTAATACACTTTTATACTTAAGAAAAGATCATAACAGAGGTTCTTGCTTTATGAAAGACTAATGGGTAAACTCCAGGTCTTGGTTAAAAAGGATCTCATTTCTGAGAATAGCTTGCCTTTAACAACCAGTTTCACTAACAGAGTGAGCATCACCACTTAACAAATGCACATACTTTATTTATGTTATTTATTTATGCATTTATATACATATAGATATCCATCCTACTCCATGACTGACTTTTGTCAATTAACAATGCAATTTCAAGTTTCTTATGGTAAGTAGTTTATTCCTTTTATGATGTATATGCTGTATTTTATATATCATTTTAAAACATATTTAAAAATTTCACCTCATATATGATGAAATAAAATCATATAATCTGCCATCTATACCCTCCAAATCATGTCATTTCTTTTAAACATATACATTCTCAACTCGATTTTTTTTTAATTTTTAGCAGTGCTGCCAATATATACACAGTTGTGAGATCTGTCAGAACATGGAGGTTCTACCAGTGGCTACATCTCAATAAAGAATGATTCTCCCTCTCCCAGAAACTGTCCACTGCCAATAGCTACTTAGCCTGGTGTGGGGCTGAGGGATTGTCTTCTCCATTTGTGCTAACCTAGGGAGTTTTTTTTTTTTTTTTTTTTGGCCTGTTCTGCAGTTAAACACAGCAGCTATGAGATCATGATTCCAGTAGTCCCGTCATGCCTAGAAGACAGCGTGTCACAACATTCCTCCCTATCCCCTGGCTATTATAGTCTTTCTGCTTTCTCTTCTGCTATGTTCCCTATGCCTTAGTGGTGGGCTTATTAAAGGTTTTCCATTTAAAGCTGAGCTCTCAGTGTTTTGTCCTCTTCATTTAGAATCATTATGCATTTGTCCATTGACTGCTGTGCACTCCAAACAGAAGTTTCTGACCGAGGCTGAGAGCAACCCATTTCTGTGAATGTTAAAGTAATTATTTAAAAGGCAATTTGACCATTTAGAAAAATAAAAACAGAAGATTCTACCCTAGGGCCTATAAATATCCCATCATAGGCTTTACCCCAGGCATGAAATGCCCTCCTGTGGAACCGCCCTCACATCCAATCAAAATCGAGTAAGTAGCCTCTGTACAGTCATGTCATGATTTTATCAGTAACATTGTAGGCTGGTAGGTCAGTAAGTGTCAAACATGCAGGACCCCGTACTGAATAAGACTGCTGATGTCTTTTCCCACCCAGCAGTCTGAGGAAAACCTTCCAGTTCTGTGACATCTAAGCAGCAGGGAGGAAGTTTGTGGTCAGTTTGAGATTCATTCCTCCAGATCCTATGGCACACACGTAGGGTGTCTTCAGCAAAAGGGTCTCTCTATGTAGTTGTTGGTGGTAAACAAGGGCAAAGCGATGGCCTGTGCTGTTTCAAAGACTGTTGAGGTCGCCCTGACTAATGACTTGCAGGACAATATCCTACATCTTGTACTACAGTTTTCAATTAATAACGTGTTTTCTGGGAGCAACATTGTCCACCTGGGCATGGTAATCCAATATGCTGTGTTTTTCCTGGTATTTTGAAATGTGCTTTCTAACTAAGGTGCTTAGATAATGCTTAGATAGGGTTTTTCACTGATTCTTTGTTTTGGTTAAAACACCTACTCTTCTCTCTTCTCCCACAATCTCCCACCCCCATCTGTGCTTAGTCCTTTAACTCTCAGTATCTCTCCATCTTCCTTCTTTTCATGTATGTTTGATTTTCCTTCCACTTATCTTTTTTAAAGTTTTATTGGGAGATATATTAAGTTTCCATATAACTTTTCATATCCACTTCCTTCAGCTTGGCCAGCATCTTCATCTCTAATTTTCCCCATATGCCTATATCCTTCCCTACTTAAGCCTTCCCACCCAAGCATTCCAGCTTACTGCTTTCATTTTACCTATAATCTATTATCCCTCTACTTAAACTTGCTGCTCCTAAAAGCCCCTTTGTATTTCCTGGCTTCTACCTGTGCTCCAAGTTAAATACTCAAAACCAAAGACTGGAGATAGGATCTTCACATGATCAAGTACATATGGTTTTTGTCCTTCTGGACCTAAGTTTCCAGTCAATAGAATTTTTCCAGTTCTACTCATTTCCTGCAGATTTAATTATTTCAATTTTCATTATAGCTGAGTAATGTTCTGTTGAGTATATGTGCCACATTTCTTATCCATTCATCTGCTGTTGGATATTAAGGTCTATTTCCTAGATATTATTCAATAAAACAGCAATGCATATGGGTGTGTGTCTAGAGTATAATATAAAGTACATTAGATAGATGTCCAGGAGCGGTGCAGCTGGACAATGACTGTTCTATTTCTACTTTCTTTGCTCACATCCTATTTTAGAAGACTCCAAACAGAACTAACTATGCTAGTTTCTACTCATACAGGGAATGTACTAGAACTCCTTTTCTGCTGCATTGACACCAGACTTTGTTATCGTTTGTAATCCTGTTGATGGCTATACTGACTGTCTTTCCTTATTGAATAACGATGTTAAACGCTGTTTTAAGTGTTCCCTAGCCATTTCTATTTCTTCTTTAAGAAATTTTGTTCATTTCCATAATCTCTTTTTTATTGGGTTATTTATTTTCTCAGTGTTGCTTGAGTTTTTTATAATGTCTTTGAAGTATAGCTTTGGAATTTGATAGAGATTACACAGAATCTTCAAATAGTTTTACTAGGATATTAATTTTCTTAATATTAATTTTTCCAATCCATTTCATGGGATCTCTATTCATATTCTAGTGTCTTCTTCTGAAGCATAATTCGTAAAATATCAGAGAAAGAAATTTATTTTGCTGTCTTCTTGCCATTTCTTGAGAGGCTATTAGAACTGTTAGAACTTTCTCATGGTCCATCAACTTTTCCTTTGTTTTGTCTTTAGAACTCAGTTCAGAAAGAGTACCTTTGGCTCAGTGTTCCAGCCCACCAGCCTAATTCCTGTATTTGACATCAATGTCACTCTGCTTATTTTGTTCTTTCTTTCTACAAATAATTATAATGTTAAAATACAGCTAAACACTTACTTTCATTCAGATATATGGTTTTCTCTTGTCCGTATGTTTGTTCTCCATTGATGCTAATTATACTCATTATAAAGTTTCCTTCTGTTTACCCTTAGGCTTCATTCTGTTTATTATTTTTGTTTTCCTCAAACATTTGGTGACTCCTGATATTCAATTTTTGTTTATAGATGTGAACAAAGGTTCATCAGCATAAATGTATGACATATCCTCTATCAACTTGAATAATAGGATAATTTTTCTTACAATGCCCTTGGCAAAACTCTTTGGAAATGAAAGTCTGTCTTAGTAGATTCTCCTTAGGTTATGTTAATGGATTATTTTCCAGGTATATGATTCTGCGTCTCAGCAGTGCTGTATATATAACATCCTCATGGGCATTTTTTGGAGCCTGTGATTGTGTCTGACAAACAACTTCATCTGCTATTTGATTTCAGGGCTGGATGCTTCAAAATTGCTATTGATTGAGAATAACAAACTTTTCAGTCTCATTCCAAATGCACACACAATCATGTACATATCTTTAAAATGATAACTAAAATAGCAGAATTATTTTCCCATCTCTACAGATGACCATGTATATGAATGCATATATGTCTGGAAATGTAATAGATGTTACATATAGTAAGTAAGGAACTTATACATAGTACTCAATTCTCTTCTGAATTCAATTCATTGGAGTAATTACCATTTTATAGACTTTATATTTATGAGAATTGAATAACCTGCTGGAACATCAATATAAATAAAATATGTCCAGATACTCAGTTTCCTTTCATTCAAAGGAATTGTTTCCCAGCTTCATCTTTTTTTCATTTTTTTCACTTATTTTCTATTTAAGTATTTCTTCTCATTCCTCTTTTTTTCCTGTCTTTCTCCCATCAAAAAGAAAAGGGTAAGGGAGACAAATTCTACATTTTAAATTCAAATGAAAAAGAAAAAGTAATTTTAAAGTGTACTGGCCACAAAAGTTTTACAGCTATTTTGTGGAGAACTTTAAGGAATTTGTCTAGACTCATTTGAGACTTGTTTCCATAATAAATGTTATAATAAAACGGCCTTTCAGCCATGGATTGTGAGAATATAAGATTCCATTATTTCCTGAGAAGACAGTATTAAACCCATGCTTTATATACAACATGAATTCTTTCAGTTAAAAAACTGTTTAAATATTTTATGTTACATGTCTTCTACCTTTCCATTTTTAAGTAGTATTTAGCCTCCAGTGTAATTACAGAGGGTTTTCCACATTTTCCTCCTCATTCTCTTCAGGTCTGATTGAACAATGGAACTGAAGTCTACATCAGAAGAGCCTGAGCAGACAGCCATTGGAATTCCTCTAATGTGTTCAGCAGAGAACTTTGAAAACCAAGCACTCAGAGACTAGAGTCTAGAAGTTCCTAGCTCCTAAAGTTAATATTTCTCTAGCATACTGAACATGTACATCTACCACTCTGAATATTTTAATGAGCTGATGCCTATCATATGCCAAAACCAATACGCACTTACACTGCTCTGGTGTCTGTGCTCTTAACTATTTAGCAGGCATTATCGTCAATAGTTGAAACACGAAAGTACAATTTTCTGCTCAGCTCCTTCTTCTCAAAACTGTCACTTAAAAATAGAGAGTGACTTCTCTCTCATCAGTTCTGGCAACGTACAAAGCATATTAAAATTGCCTGGACATGTTTTATTATCCTGCATTACCTACCTGCTTTGCCAAATGATTCCTATGAATACCCTCCACAAATACTTGCATTTCTCCTTGACATTCCACAAATGCATTCTTAACCTTGACCTCCACTACTACACCTCATTTCAGGCAATCACCAAGTGTTCCCTGTTAATCTTCAAGGGTATCCTACTTCTTCCTCTTCTACTATGTCTCCTTTAGACTATATTTCACCCTGGTATTAAAATATTCTTTATAATTCAAACAGCAAGATTATTACACTTAGATCCAATACGTCAGTGCTTCTCTGGCATCTTCCACTATCTGTGTAGTGTTCTGAATTTATTCCTATCTCAGTTTCTAGAACCCAAGGCAATTTTATCCCATCTTCATCACTCATTGCTCTCTACTTATTCTCTTCAAGCTCTCAATGCACAAAAAAACTATGAGTGTTTTTCTTCCCAAACTATTCATTGGTTTCTGCGTCTCCATCCTCCCATATAGACCTAGACTCTCATAACAGTCAGTTGGTCCTTTTCTCTCTGGTGGCTAGCTCCTCTACTTCTCTGATCTTTCAGCATTCACCCTTTACAAAAAGAAAAAACTGAGCATGTGAAGGAAATAGTATTATTCTGATAGGCAGTAATGATCAAGAAATTGTACAGCTTCAATGAAATTCTATCAGTTTTGCAGTGGGTAAAAGAATATTAAGATATGATTGAATTTCTATATAAAATTATAGTTGAGGAAGTTTGCTGACTTCCAAATTTTCATAATACTTGCTAAAATCTGTGGTTACCAAATAAATGGGTATTTTGTTGGAAATACTTCATAAGGTTATTTATATAATAAATACTTATAATTTGTCCTTGAAAATGAAATATTTACATGAGTTTATCAACACACAATGCATTTATATGCATGCTTGAATTGTGTAGCTTATGGACAACATTCTCTGAACATCCGACCTTAGAATGAAGCATTTGTCTTATAATTTGCTAGATGTTTGTTGCATAGCTTTTTAGTACTGTTGAAAAATGTATACATGTAGACACACATATACATGGAGAAAATATTTCTAAGTATGTGCAGATAACTGACACGTTTCATATATAGGAACTGATTAAAATTTCAAGCACAATTTAGAGATAAATAATACAAAACTTAGCTTGTATACATGTTAAATTTCTCATTGTCTGGTTTACAAATCATGTTCTAGGGCAGCCAGAGCTATTGCACAGGGAAGTCCTGTTTCAAAAACAAAACAAATTCCAGTTGACCAGATTTAATGTATACATTAACCCTTTCCTAAATATGGGATGCTTCTTACTGGAAACTAAGAATATATATATACACACACACACAGCAACAAGACTTCTCCATACAGTAAAAGTGAGGAAAGTCGAGGTTTGACTAAATGAGTCCTTGTCCTGTGCACAAACTCATGAAATGAGAAGGACCTCTGAGCTACTTCCACCTTTTGTTTCTCTGCCTGCTGCTTGCTAGTAACCCATCGCATTCAGCTTCGAGCATGAAAACATGTTGTTTTTGCACTCCAGTTTTCACCTCGCAGTCTGGAAACCTCTGGAGACATTTAAAAGATCAAGATCAACCTGTGTCTAAGGCTGTTAGAAGATTGCGTTAACCCCTAGTGCACATTGGTATCAGAGCTGGTGACCACAAAACTCTTAATCCCACAATATAAACATTAGCTTTTCTTCTCAATAACATGTGACTCAAGTCAACCTCCTATCCACATAGCAGTCTGTTCCACGTAGTCATCGACCTCAAGCCGTAAGTGACCAAGAGAATGCACAGATGCGGAGTCCACGAGTCCAATGCTGAGGAGAACCATCCTTTGTTATGCTTTAGTAGCCACAAAATTGCACATTTTCCTGCAAGGGTATCTTTAACATCTCCACCTGGAAGACAGCTATCCTTTCTTCATGGCATGTTGGTCACACAGCAGCAAGCTCTAGATCAATTCAATGAGATGGTCAAATTGCAAATTAAAACTTAAAAAACAAAATTCCAGCCAGACATAATCAGGTTCCGTGGACACACATTTACATAACTTAAGCCGCATCTAGTTACATATATCATCTAGAAAATTGAAATTGAGTTTACGAAAATCTATACAATTTAAGTACAAATTTCTGCAAAGGAAAAACCTCATAAAGGATAGATTTAGACTAGCTAGTAATAAATAAACTGCAAAAGGAAATAAATTGAAAATGTTTTGGAATTCTCTTTATCCCTAGAATATATTTCAAAGTAGCAGGGTTATCTAGCAGTCCATTTGAAAGAATCCATTGAATGCTTTACATTGTAGTCAATATAATAATAAAAATAAATTCAGTTTATTTTTATGTATAAGTGTTTTGCCTCATATATGTATTGTGTACCATGTGCATGCTTGTTGCCTGGGGAGAGCAGAAGATGGTATCATATCCCATGAAAGTAGCATTACAAATGTTTGCGAACCACCATATGGGTGCTGGGAAACAAATCTATGTTCTCTGCCAGAGCAACAAGTGCTGTTGACTTCTGGGCCATCTCTCCAGCTCCTAAAATGAGATTTCTTTTGAAAAAGGAGCTATGAAGGAGAAAGTTAAAAAAACAAGAAGCTCCTCCCTCTGTGGAAACATGGTTTCTGTCTTCCTTTTGTGTACAGGAAGAAGGTACTTATGAGACCCACACAGTCTTGAACATAGACTAGATAAAGACTTGTTATAAAAGAGGCTGAAAATGTCATCATGCCAAATTACTATCCCCAAAGATAATTCTAATAATGTCAGTATGCATGAGAAAGACAGTTGTCACATCACTTAGAAATTTCTATTAATTTTAAATTTAGGATTTTCTAGGACATGAAATTTATAGAAAGTGGATTTTTCTTTAGAAACTCAGTTATCATTTGGTTCTTTAATATTTTTCCTCAGCAAAGTTGTTAAACTCTTTTAGCTGTCCACGATGTAACTAGAAACACTGGGAAAGAAACCTTCCCAAGAGATAAATCAGCATAAAGATGTGGGTCCATGGGCTGGAGAGTTGGCTCAGCTGTCAACAGCACTTGCTGTTCTTACAGAGAATACTGGTTGGATATCTAGCACCCACATTACACAATTCACAACCTCTGTCGTCAACAGTTACAGAAATCTCATGTTCTTTTCTGGCCTCCCCAGAAACTGACAAATATTTGGTACACATGCATATGTGTAGGCACTCACACATGCACATAAAATGAAAATAAATAAATTTTTTTAAGAAAAAATAAATATAAAATAAAATGTTTTTGAAAGATTTCAATTTAAGAATGAAAAAAGTAAGTCTGAGCTTCTGAGCTGGGCGGTAGTGGCACACACCTTTAATCCCAGCACTTGGGAGGCAGGGGCAGATGGATCTCTGTGAGTTCAAGGCCAGCCTTCATCTACAAGAGCTAGTTCCAGGACAGGCCACAAAGTTACAGAGAAACTCTGCTTCAGAAAACCAAAAAGGAAAAAAAAGGAAAAATAAAGTCTTACAAGGGCATCCTTGTGTCTACACCAGGCTGGGACTCAGATCAGTGGTCTTTATTATCCATTCTGCCCTCATTCCAGCCTCCAAACTTATCCTTAATCCTCTTGCCTGCTGCCTATTGGAGTCGTCTTTTCCCACCCCCACCTCCATTTACTAAGGACTCTGCCTCTTGAACCCCCATGGAGCTGTCACTGGAGATAGAAGTGCTGAAATTTTGCTGGTAGGCCACAACCTCACGGTGATACACAGGTTAATGGAGCTCGATTAAATTAATATAAGAGTTAGCCAGTAAGAAGCTAGAGCTAATGGGCCAAGCAGAGATTTGATTAATACAGTTTCTGTGTGATTATTTCGGTTGTGGGTGACTGGAACAAACAAGCAGGCCCTCCCACTACAAAGATCAAACTAAATGTCTATGCCAAGAAACACTTCAGACTTCATTAATGTGGATGCCAAATACTAGCACAAAAAACATAAAAAGCTATGACATACTTTCCCAGAAGCCAGCAAACCCTATTTTATAGGCTGTGAGAAAAACAGTATGCTGAAACATATGATAAGCACTTCAAAGTAACACTTATGTTCAAAGACATTGAAAAGGATGTAGTTAAAGGCCTTAATGAAGACTGTTAAAATACAAACAATTGAAATACCAGAAATATTTAAAGAAATAAAAATAGAATATAACAAAGAAATAGAATCACTAGCAAAAATCCAAACTGAAATAAAACTGGATGTGAAAAACTCAGGGTGTCGAAGAAAAACATCAGTGATCAATCCCTTGCTCATCCCCCATCAGGGAATCTTCTTATAGTTGATGGGAAGTAGCACAGAGATTCACAACTAGACAATGTACACAGAATGAGCAACATTGAAGCAATCAGTCTTAAATGAGATGTCTTCAACAAATCTCTTCCTAGCCTTAAGGTTCCAGAATCTATGCAGAAGATGAGTCAGAAAGATTGTAAGAGCCAGAGGGGATGACTGAGCCCAAAGAAAGAGTGTCTTTCAGACACGACAAACTGATGAACATCTAAAGTCAGACACCGTGGCAGACTGCGCAAGGCCTACACGGGTTTTATAGAGATGGGATCTGAACACCAAGAAGGGGAAGTGGACACAAAGTCCAATCCTAACCAAAAAATTCATTGAAGTAGCAAGAGAAAAAAGCAGTTTTCTCAAAGAGTCACTGGGTGTATCAACCAAGGAAGGGCCATACCCAAGAATAGTTTGCAAATACAAAAAAAAAACTACACTACACATTTTTGTGGAACTTTTGTTTTGTTTTTTTTTTTTTTTTGGACATTTTTTCGTCTTATTGATTTTTCTTTGTATTGATTATGTGTTTTGTGGGACGTTTTTTGAAAGGGGTGAGAACATAAAGTTGGGTTGGTAGTGATGTGAGGAAGATTTTGGGACAGTGAGAAGTTCTTTTTCATATAATTTTTTGATTAAAAAAAGAATTAAGGAAGACCATTTTATTTGTTATTCATTGTACGTTTCATGGAATTGCCAGGGAAGAACATCTAAAGACAGACAGACACTAAACCCTTTAATGTATCCTAACTTCTGTCACAGGACCCTAGGCCCTAGGACCATATTGTGTGAAGCAATAGAGTTTTTGAAATCTCCAAAGGGCCAATTCATCCTATACAGAACATCTGTGGGTGTTTTTTTTTTTTTTATTAAGAATTCTTTCAAATACTGAATTTCTAGATCTTTTGACTCATTGCGATTTAAGTACCCAGAACAAGCACAACTATGCTTGAATTCTTCTCAAGAATTCTGTCCACATATAACTATGTGGGAAATTTAGTAGAAATGTGAGGAAAAGATCACAAAAGTAATGGTCACTATTTCCATCCCTCTGAAGATGTTGTATTAATCCTTCCAACCTTTGTCATTTTTGATGCAGACATCCTACTAATATATACTTGGGACTTCATGTACTGTTCATTAAATTCAAACATTATAAGCTGTACTATCTCTCTTCCATAATAATTATATCTTTCTTATAACTTAAGCTCAAACAAACATTTATTATGACACTTTGGCATATAAGAATGCGCCTGGATGATGACAATACAGAAATTGTTTAAAGGAAAAAAAGAAGCTATGATTATATATTTTATTTATATTTATATAAATAGTATACATGTAAATGGAGATATCTGATTGGGTTGTTTATAATGATATGATTAGTATTCTGGGAATCAAAAACTTGTAACTCCTCTGGCGAAGATTTAAGTTGAAATATTAAAAGTGGTTCAAAAAGCTGTAAGTTGTAATTACTTAATGGCATAAACACTTAAGAAAATAACAGAATACAGAAAATATTTGAATAAATCATAGGCTGAAAATGACTATATATATAAATAGTCTTAAACTAGACAAGTACATATGTATTACTCTTTGAAACTCTGGAAGGCATCATTTTCCACAAATCCCTAAATCTCTAATGGGGAAATAAGGAGCTAAAATTATCAGGAAGGTCCATTGTCTTCTTAAAAACAGCGTGAGAGAAGCAACCTTAACAAATCTTATTTGTATTATTTCTACATGAGAGAATTCTGAGGAGGGGGGTTATAATATTCATGCTATCTTCATGAACAGTTCTTCAGCCCAGAGGAGATGAGCTTGCTATAAAAACTTCTTGTTAATTGTGGTGTCACTGAGATGAGAAGGATGACTTCAAGAAGTCAAAACTCTAGCTAATTATTTTGAGATCACTGCTTCAGAAAAATTTAAGAAATATTTCATAATTCTCTAGGATTCTCAACATGTTGACAGGGAAGATAAATCTCATATTAACTTTTTCAATTATTATGTCTCTAGTTTCAAGAATAATTATGACATGCATAAATGATTGGATATAATGATTTGAACAGGAAAATTCTATCAAATAATTGTTCACTAATAGTGAACAATAGTCATTCTATTGAGATCTTAGATTTGGAGTATTAATTCCATAAGCAAAATTTTATTATGAATCAGAATATGGTCAAGCATTCAAGAACTATAAGAAATATTTATGTAACATATAAGCAAATGTTATGTAGCATTTTCAATCAATAAGGATCTTCACTTGACAAAAATAGTTTTTAATTTAAAATAAAATAATTCATGGATAAATTGATCAATACACTCTGGATTAAACATGCAGAAGCTTTAGATTGAGGCCACATTTACAGTATTTAGACTTTCAATTTGTCTTCAGAGATAGCAGAGAAAGTAGAGGTTTCTCTTGTTACAGTAGTCAGAACATCACAGTGGATCTAGCTAGGCTTGGATCTAGATACAGATCCAACTGCTTGGCAACCTGAGTATAGTCCTGGAATAGCTTGTATATTAATTATTTACCACACATACAAGGGCAACAACAAACACTACCACAACAAACAGCTAAACATATGGCAGTTCTCAGGTTCCCTTCCTGCTCCAATCAAAGACAGGTGTTCTGGATATCAGTACAGAGATTAAACACAGGTTATAATTGGCAAAAGAGAGCGGAGGCATGGGAAAGATACTGCAAGTGAATTTTCCTGGAATTAAGGACAGGCCATCTTAATATGTTTTCGATCAAAAGATATATCAATTCTTATTAATGAGATGAGCTTCCACAGGTGTCATCCAACAATCACTTAATCTCCAGGGGTGTCTGATGGTTATTTTTTCTTTTATCAGAGGAGAAAGAGTATCTTAGGATATCAGACCACCCTTGAAGTTATGTTCTCCTAAGAAGGCCTTTACTGTTCCATCTAAACCAGGAAAGGGGGCATTCCCTATCTCCAGCAATTCATGAATACTTGTTGAATCTTTGCCAGTAAACAAAGAAATAAAGAAACCAAAGAAGTCTGAGACAAAAAAAAAAAAAAAACTAAAGGTGTGTACATTCAAGTGTAAGGAAGATAATGTGTAACATTGCTGCTCATAGCCTAAAACAGTAGTTCTCAATCTTCCTAAACTGAGACCCCTTAGTAGAGTTCCTCATGTTGTGGTGACCCTCAACCATAAAATTAGCTCTTTGCTACTTCATAACTGCTATTTTGCTACTTTAATGAATCTTAATATAAATATCTGATATGCAACCCCAAAGTCATAGCAACCCACAATTTGAGAACCACTGGCCTGAAGATTTCTTCTTGGGGACCTTGGCCTGAATGAAGCTAGTTCCTTGAAAATGTTCAAGAGAAAAAACTATCAGGGTACCTCAGCATGGAAAGTACACACCTGGATTTTAGAACAACACATTCACAAAGAGTAGGGGTCTACAGTTTGCTCATTCAGTTCATTCAAGGACTATCCTAAAATATGTTGTTGGTTGAAGGCATCTTCTTGGTTCTCATCTAAAAGGAAACTGTTTGGTAGCAAAGGACAGATGGTTTCAGATGAAAATGATGTAGCAAAACAAAACACACACTTCAAAAAGTTGAAGTGGGTTGTCCCCCAAAAGAGGGTGACACACTGAGGGTTTTTTGTTGTGAATTATAAACATTTGTCTGAGTGTCTGTATTGTGGATGACATACTTATAGAGCAATGTCATCATTTTCCCTCTCAATTCATGGACTAGCCTTCCCTTTTTAGGGTCTTTTTGGTTCTGCTTTTGGTTTTGGTTAGGGTTTTATCCCCCATGTTCTCCATAAAAAACCCACAGAGATATCAAATCTACAATGTAAGTGATATTATAGTAAAGCAAGGTCTTTGAAAATCCAAGCCCTCCATTAATGTGCACATGTAGGAAAATGTACCAGTGCCTTTGTTTTTGCTGTATCAGGAAACACCTGTCCATAACCTAAGGGCATTTAATCACAAGAAAGCATTCCATCATGAGACTCAGCTACAATGATACATCCAGAGTTTCTGTGACCGCCTCATATCTAACCACTTGTCTTGCCAGTGTCAGAAACATCCACCCAGCTTTGGAGTTGTACTTGAAACCCATTCAAATTTCCCAACCACTAGGCATATGCTCTCGGGAATCATAAGAAAAATACTTCAAAGTATGCTGGCACCTCTGAGTGATGATGTGGCATAACAGAAACTTAAGGGAATAAATATGAGTCTGACTCCAAAACACTTGAGAAATTCTTTATTTCGGGCTTCAAACATCCTTGATGAAGCAATAGAAATCAATCATTTCCTCAGCATGAAGCTTGACCTTCAGAAAAGAGGTTGAAATGATTTGCTGCAGTTTTGCACAGAGGTGCAAAGAGACCTTCATTAATAATCTACTCAGCTTATATCATGTTTTTTACCAAAGTGATCTTGAAAAACTCTTTAGGGCAGAGATCAGAATATGATTAAAATAACAACTGATTAGCCATCTTTGACTCACCCTTTCTAGAATTCTCATGAAAGTACAAATGGCGACACAGTAAGAAATTTCATCAAAATCCTAATAAATAATACTTAGAACTCATTAACTTGATCCATTAAGGATGTGCCAGTAAAATGCATGACCAATAGCACTGAATACGGGATTACAACTCAGAAAATTCACAATTTAATGACCTTCTTTAAAAGAAGGTAGAAAACCCAACTCCCCTTTTACCATATTAATCTTTATTTCAAAGGCTCAACACTCGGAATTACCATCAGATGAAAAGCATACCACTACGCATATCTCTAAATACAGACCTAGAATATTTGAATAAAATATGTAAAGGCAAATCCTGAAAATGAGCATTTTCACCTAGCATACTGAGTGATTCTTCAACAAATTCTTGAAGACTACAATACTATCAAGAACAGTTATTTTCTGTTTAAAAACTAAGAATTTGAAAAAGCAGTGTGCAGATAGTAAACAATTTCTGCTGAATCTTCTCCATCTGCCAACAATTTAGATTTTAGGTTATATGTTCAGATTTCATGAGGTTGTTCTTTTTATTGGCATTGCCTTAAGAATTCTTTAAGGAATCATGTTATGTCTTAGCACTCTATGTTCTTCTATTGCTATGAAGAATCACTATGCCCATGCTAACTATTATATGAGAAAACATTAATTTGGAGGCTTGCTTATAGTTTCAGAGGCTTAATTCACGATCATGGAAGGAAGCACAGTAGAATGCAGGAATACTCTGAAGCAATAGATGAGAACTATATCCTGATTTATAGGCAAAGAAAAAAAGAGAGACACTAGACCTGGTGTGCACTTTTGAAACCTCAAAGCCCATTATTCCCAATGACATACTTCATTCAACAAGATCACACCTCTTAATCCTTTCATTCCTATCTAATATTGCCTCTCCTGATGACTATGCATTCAAACATTATGGAGGTCATTTGTGTTCAAACCACCATATTCTACTTCCTGACCCCTATAGACTTGTACGCATATCAAAAAGCATTCAGTCCAACTTCAACAGTACCCATAGTCTCTCAGAGTCTCAAGACTACTTAAAGTCCAAAAAGTCTCTTCTGAGACTCCCAGCAATCTCTTAACTGAATCTCTGTGTAAAGTAAAAAAATCAAAAGGGAGATCACACACTTCCCACATACAATAGGACATCATCATTACAAAAAAGAAAGAAATGGAGCATAGTGAGGAAATACGGGACCAAAGAAAGACTTAATACTTCCAAGTTCTGTCTTTGTGTTTGATGTCAAAGTGTTCTTCAGATCTCTAACTCTTTCAGCTTTGTTGACTACAACACACTTCCCTCTGTTTGGCTGGTTCCATACCCAGTCTGCAGTTTTCCTTGGCAGTTGTTCCATGACTCTGGCATCTTCAACATCTTGGACTGTTCATTGAAATTTAGGCTTCATCTTGATAGTTTTATGCAATAGCTTACCTGGGCCCCCATGCAGGAACACTCGTGACCTATGCCTGAAGTTGTGGACGTTCCTTTGCCTCAGAGGGAGGTACCATAACCCCTTTCTTGTATATTTGACTGTAAAGTCAGAATCATGTGTCCAAAGCTGCCAAGGTTTGCTGCTTTATGGAGCTAGAACTTAGTCCCCCTCTTTTAATTACATCTGCACTGGCTTTCTGGTTTTGATGCTTTCCTTCACTGGTTAAGCTATTTTTTACTTCTTGTCACAAGTTTGATGCTTAGCTGGATGAAATCTTGCCCTGAGGTCACCCTCCCTCTCCCTTTATTCCATTCAGCATCAGACTTTTCTTTAAACTTCTTTTTTTTTAATATTTATTTATTATGTATATAATATTCTGTCTGTGTGTATGTCTGCAGGCCAGAAGAGGGCACCAGATCTCATTACAGATGGTTGTGAGCCACCATGTGGTTGCTGGGAATTGAACTCAGGACCTTTGGAAGAGCAGGCAATGCTCTTAACCACTGAGCCATCTCTCCAGCCCTTCTTTAAACTTCTTATCTCATTAAACACTGGAATTAGCTCTACCACATTTCCCAGCATTCCCATTCCTTCTCTCCTCAAACTGCACATTCTTTGTTTCTGTTTGCTTAGGTTAATCCTTTTTGTTGTGGTTCTGTATAAGAGTGACCGCTAATAACCACATGACAGAGTCAATACTAAGTTGTGTTAGAATCCCCTCTGCTAGCACCACTAACACAAACTCTTCAATTTAACTTCAGACAGGTTTTTTAGGTTTTTGTTTTGTTTTGTTTTTTGTTTGTTTGTTTGTTTGTTTGTTTTTTGGACAAGGGCAAAGAATAGCCCGATTCTTTGCCAAACTATCCCAAGAATTGTTTCGGCCACTTGACTAATATTCTTTTCTGCTGAAATCTTTTGAGATGGGTCATCATAGTTCAAATCAGCCTCAGCACCGCCTTTCAGGCTCTTACTGGAATAGCCCATTAAGTCCTTCTTGAAGTTTTCAACCACTTTTCTAGTCCAAAGTCCCCAAATCTTCCATATTCTTCCAACAAGCAGCTTCAACAAGCCCATCAAAGCAATATCTGACTCCAATTTATCTCTTAGTCACTGTTCTATTACTATGAACAAACACTGCTGTAGAAAATGCTACAGCCAGTAGCCTTTAAGTAACCTGCCCAATCTTAGGGATGGCCTCTTATACTATAAATGCCAATGTAAAGTACGTGTTCCCTCTCCTGGATGCTGGATTCTGTTGTTTTTCTTCGTTTGTGCAAAGGACTGTGATTTGTGAGTCTATTCCTAAATAAATAAGCCTTTATTATACTCTGTTCTGAGCTAGTGTGGGATTTCTTTTTAGCGTCCATCTTCAAAACACCATGGCAATGTCAACTATTATGAGAGAACATATTTAATTGGATGTTTGTTTGTAGTCTAAGTAGTTGTCCATTAACAGGAAGTTTGGCAACATGCAGGCAGACCCTGGAGCAGTATCTGAGAACTGTATTCTGATCTAAAGGCAAAGAGAGACTTCAGGCCCACAATGGGTATTGGAGTCTCACCAACAAGGCCACACCTCCCAATCCTTTTCATCTTTTCAAATAATGCCACTCCCCGGTTAATACCACACTTGATTTGGTTGTTGTTATTTTCAGATAACACCTGGTATTAAACACCTCAGAAATATAAATTCATATCTGTCTTAATAAAATAAATAAAGATCAAAAGATTTTCAGAAAAGATTTGACTTGATGGGAGAGATGAACTTGTTAGAGATCAAGGTAAAGCCCTATGTACCATTCTTGTGTTATGTATGACGGGACCTACTGTGATTTAGTCCTACTCAGATTAATAAACCTTTAACTTTCAAAATTTATGACTGTCCATTTCATTCATGAAGCAACCTGTGAATATCTATGATCAAATGGGTTTTAAACTGTCTTAAAACATATTGTGAAGACTCATTAATAGAATAAGACTATGAGAAGTTTGTCTTTGAGTTTTAACTCCACACTTTCCACTATGAAATTGTCTATTTGGCAGTTCAGTAAAATTATGCATCAGAAATAAATGTATCTAATGTCAAATTTTCTGTAAGTCTAAGTATTAACCAAGAAGGACAGAATGTGTGCATAATCCACTTGAATTCTATCTGTATATTTCCGATTACAACACTTGAAGCCAGTTCTCTCTCCCCTCTTTCTCTTCTCTCTCTCTCTTTCTCTTCTCTCTCTCTCTCTCTCTCTCTCTCTCTCTCTCTCTCTCTCTCTCTCTCTGTGTGTGTCTGTCTGTCTCTCTCTGTCTCTCTCTCTCACACACACACAATAGGGATACCTAGAAGCATTTTGGATTTAAAAAAAATGTTCACAAAGCCAATATTTAAGAATGAACCAGTGATAGCAATGGTTATGAACTCTGTCTGAAGAAAACTTTTATCAGTCAGTACTATGGAGGAGTTGGAGTTACCTAGGGAAAGAATTAACTTTGGAGCAGAAACTTCTGTCTAGATATTTGGTCACAGGCTGTGCCACCCTAGCTGAGGACGTCTCTCTTTACCTATTGCTAAAGTCAGGAGAATCAAAAGGATGTGTAGAAGTTATCCATCGATTACATGCATGGAAAATAAAAGGAAACTTCTCCCAAAACAAAAGCCCTATATCTGGTAACATTATTCAAAAAGTGAATTTATTTCATGGTGTTTACTGATATGAATATGCCACTGAGTGTTTCCTATAGTATCTTTGGATCAATCAAATGAAGCACTTGGGAATCAGAAGTATTCAGTTTTTAAGCTAATTCACATCCATGGGTAAGGTGATTTGCATTCATGAACAACATGCAACTTAGATGAATTATATGTGGTCTCAGACTGGCTCCAGCCTTGTCTGAATTTAAAACAGGCTTAAAATTGGAGTCGCTTAAATGTGAGTTGGGTTCTCTTTACTATACAAAGCCCCCATAAATCCAGGTATGTGTGAGATTAGTAACTGGGAGTGCTTAAGAAGTACCTAAAGGAATAAAAAAGAAATATAATCTGCAGGGAGTTGGCAAAAAGGGCAGGGAACCTCATGAGGAATTAGGACAATGAATGTTTAAAACAGTACAACCTTTGCACACTCTTTTAACTTCTGCTGCAGTCTACAATGCAGCAGTGAAAAAAATTGGTTTAAATGGAGAATCATGCTATAATTTAAAGAAAGTATTTGTCATTCTATATACCTTGAGCTCTCAAATATATTTTGATGGATTTTGAGTTCCAGGGCCAAAATTTGTGTGGTGTGTGTGCATGTGTGTGCATGTGTGTGCATGTGTGCTTTGTGTGTGTGTGTGTGTTAATACCAGTGTTGTGCTGGGCACTGGGGGAAGGCTCAAACCCAATTCTTGTAATACTAGGAAATCGCTTTACTAGTGATCTAAATCTGATCTTTATCATGTACATAATTTAAAGGTGAATGTGCACATGAAAAATATTTATGTGACAATAACGAAACCTAATCAGGGAAGTCCAGTAAATCTTTTGGATAAAGTCCAATTCAAAGTTTTCCTAAAATCAAGCTATGCAGTGGGAAGTACTGGCAAATCTTCCTGAACTAGAACCAGCACACAGTCAGGGATAAGGAAAGAGTGGATTCTGTGAAAGCAATTCTGAACAGGGACAAACTTACAACCAGGCTGAGAACTCATTACAAGTTCTCCTTGGGACTGAATTCAGCGAGGTATAGATGGCAAAATTTGAGGCCCCTGAAGATTTGAGTAATCTTCACAGATCACAACTCATGGGCAATGGCCACCTACAGAAGATAGCCAGTCAAGGAAAAATGGCTCAAGAAAACTTAACAACTGTGTCACCCAAAAACATTGAATAGAAGAATGCTGCAAGATATTGCACTGAACTCCTAACCACTTAGGAAAGACATTGTACTTTTATCTTTCATATGAATGAATACCTCAAAAGAACCACTGTAATGGAATGGTGCTGTATTTTTGCTTAACGCATAACAGGGGCTATAGTTTATGACAGGTGTCAAGGTATGGTGGTAGGAGTATAGGGTGACTTGTCACATTGTGTTCACAACCAGGAAGCAGATGACAGATAGGAAGTGGGGCTGTGCTGTCAAACCTCCACCTCCAAAAGATTCTATAACCTTTTCAAACATCACCAGCATCTAAGTGACATGTGTTGAAACACATGGGTCTATGGAAGATATTTCATGTTCAAACCCCCATGATCATACTATGTTTTATCAGTCTTCAGGTTTACTCAGCCTGTATTGAAGTTTGAATCATTTTATAAATTTTTCATACAAATATTTCTAGTACACGGATCTTCCTCCCTCTCATTCTCTCTACTTTCCCAGCCTCATCTGCCTCCCATCCAATTAGTTCCCTTGGTTCCTCTTGACAGCTTTGTTCCTTCTTTCTTGCCTTAAATACATACATGGTTTTATGTATCTATATAGAATCTGGGAGCCACAAAGGACTTCTTTAGTGGACAATATTATCTTTCTGAAACTGGCTTAATTTGTTTACTATGAACATCTCCAGTAGAACCATTTTCCAGCAAACACCATAACTTCATTCTTCTTTATGACTGCAAATGTCCCATTGTGTATCTCTATCACAATTTCTTTATTCCTTTTTTGTTGGAGACCTGTCTTTTACTGTGTGGTACAATAATCTTATCTTAAAATGTCCTTACATGTATTGTTATGGTAACACAAACTTACCTCAAATTTTCACATTTAACCTTTTAAAGTATACAGTTCAGTCATGTTAAGTGAATTTCTCTTACCTAGAAACATCCTTGTTACCCATTTGGAGAAATGTTCATCTGTTCAAACTCTGCACTCAGTCAGTAATAGCTCTCCATCCTCTCTTCCTTCAGGTTCATAAACACGCATTTTATAAATGTGTGAATTTTGTGCTCCATGTAGCTCTTGTACATGGAACAATGTCATTTGTCTTTTTTTTTTGATCAGTTATTTCAGTGCCTAAAATGTCCCAAAAGTTTCTCCTTGTAATGACATGTGCAAAAAAAATCCATTCCTTTTTAAGATTAAATAATAGTCCATTGTGTTGTGTGAGGTTTCTGTTGACAGAGGTTTCTGTCCCACCCAGTCCTGCAGCCATTCAGTCTTAAAGAAATACACAGAGGTTTACATTAATTATAAACTGGTTAGCCTAGTAGCTCAGGCTTTTTATTAATTAATTATTGTAACTTATATGAGCCCATAATTCTTGTCTGTGTTAGCCACGTGGCTTGCTACCTTTTTCTGTGAGGCAGTCACATCTACCATGCTCTGGTTTCCTCTCTGTCCGGGTGACTATTGCAGACTAAAACTTCTCTCTTCCCAGAATTCTCATTGCCCCACCTCTACTTTCTGCCTGGTCACCCCACCTATACTTCCTGGCTGGCTACTGGCAAATCAGCATTTTATTAAAATACAATTGACAGGGTACAGACCATTGTCCCACAGCACAACTGTGTGCAAGTCTCCTCTTTTGCTTTCTCATAATGGACATGCAAATAGTTCCATTTATTAGTGGACATGTAAGTTGCTTCTATCTTTTGCCTATTATGTTGCATTAATAACAGTTCCTTCTATATTTTCTTAATCTTGTTCCCATTTGCATCCACTAAATTGCCAAAAAAATGGTTTTGTTTTATAAAACACAGTCTTATTAAGCAATTGTCCATTTTAAAACTGGACAGCAATTCAAACTCGCTGACAAATATGGCATCTGTGTGTCTCTGGATCGCTATTTATCATCTATCTCCTATCACAACAGAACCTTTCTCTTAGAATGAACCATATTCTTTGTCTTTAGGTCTTTTATAGAGTCTTTCTCTAGATCTTAAAAGTTAATTTTCTCTTAGAAGAGTTCTCATATTTATGTGTGTAGTTTTTATCTTAGAAGATCAGATCTTTATTGTCTGTTTTTATCCTGTGACAGTACACATGTCTACTCACTGCTAATATAATACATGTGACTTTATTAAACCATTGTGCACTGGAATTTTTCTTAATCCTTACTATGGATTTGTAAGGTTATGTCTTGTCTATAGATCTGCAGTCTTTCAGGATCTGGGAAGGATGCAAAACATTTTTTTGTTTATGCTAACTCAAGGTAATTTCTTGTGCCAGCCTCAGTTATCTCAGACTTTTCACAGTTAATAGCAACAACATTCAGTAGACTCCTAAATGGCTAGTTGATTCATGTGAAATAGTTGTCAGACTCGGGTGAATTTACCTGTCACAAAGGATATTCACTCCTTGAGCAAATACAGTTGTGTAGCATGTGGCAGTAAAATGATGGAAAACAGTTTGAAAGTCCTGTGAATGAAATCTTTCATTTAAACACAGGCCTCACGGCTTCTGCACCATGATTTAATTAAATCAGATGCCTGTAAAACCAGCATGCATGCTTAGCATTATCAATTTGCTTTCTGTTTGGCATGGGATAAAATGTGTCATATTGAAAATTGGCATAATTCTAATTGACATTGACCCTTGTAAACTGTGGATTAGCAGTCCTGCTTCACTGACTGCATCGCTACTGGGAAATGCCTAATTGCCCTAATTTTATTTTAAAATGGGTT
This sequence comes from Chionomys nivalis, assembly GCF_950005125.1. Classification (NCBI taxonomy): domain Eukaryota; kingdom Metazoa; phylum Chordata; class Mammalia; order Rodentia; family Cricetidae; genus Chionomys; species Chionomys nivalis. Next base: position 20,175,886 of record NC_080101.1, on the reverse strand, counting down.
ACAACCAAACTAACCCAGCTGAAGTGGCAAGCCATCCCTGGAAATGAGTCCTTAACTTACTTAACGCTATTCATGCAGACAAGAAAGCAATGCAGGGATATGTAAAATCTAATGAGTTCAGAATCAGAATTCAGAGCCTATGACACTGTGTGCTCTAAACTTTCTTGACCTTAGCCAGGGTATTTTATATGGCAAGGTCTTGATTTCTCCATCTTCAAAAGGCGTTAGATTAAGTGATCTTTTAAGTTCTTTACAGACCTAAAATATCTTGACCTTGAGTGACTGCTAAGATTATCTTATAATATTCAGCAATAGGCCAATAGCTATTCCATTGCTTGATTTATTTGTTATAAATGTTGCAGTTTTTTTCAAAGAAATGTCACTTAGAACATATGTCTATGTAAATTTTTGTGTGATTATAGTGATTACTGTAACGCAAATACATGCTCTAGGGGCAGAATTCTAATACTTTATCAAATAGTATTCCTTTTTTTATTTGTCTGTTGGAATAAAATGACATTCAGCCAATTCAAATATTTCCAACACCTCATACAAATAAACATCTGCCAAAAAATTTTTATACTGAAGCAGATTTGGAATTATAGCTATTGTTTTGCTTGTTTTAACAGTTGTTGTTGGCACCATAACAGAGGTACTTTGTTTTAGGGTGACATTGACACATGTCTGCTTAAACGAATTAGCATTCCAATCTACACTGACATTTAGTTGAAATAACAAGTTCATATGTCAGTACGAATAGACCTAAATCATTCCAGTAAAATCTATGAACAATATGGGCCGTATTGTCACGTGTGCCTGCCACTGAAATAGAGGAGTATTGGCTGTGCATATTAAACACCCCAAGACCATAGAACAAAATCATAGGTAAACAGGAGGAAGGGAAGCTGGGTTTTGTTATTCATGAAGATCTGCTGATAGGCACTTTTTATAACAGCTGTTTTCAGGGGAGATTCTGCAGGATGAATATAAATCTTTTTTCTAGTTTACAAGGCTGTTTATGTGCTACTCCCCTCCAGCTCTTCAGTCTGGTCTTCTGGTCCCCCATTTCTCCCTAACCTGTCTCATACAGTTTTCTGAGTTGATGTTTTGCTGCCTTGGGTCCAACTTGCTTGTTGCAAGCAAGTTTTCTCCTTGGTTTATCCTGTTCACGTCCCAACCCCAGCTCCAATATTTGTTCAATGTTCTTCCTTCCAAGAAATAATTGTAAAGTCCATTCATACATACATGTGCTGTAGAAGCAAAGAATCGTCCATGAATCATTTGGTTAAGTCCATGTAGCAAGCAGATATAAATAGTTTAACTTTTTCTTTGTTAAAAAGTTTTATTTTATTGTTTATTTAGGTTTAAATGTGTATGCGTATGCACACACAAATGTGTGGGTGCCGTATAGACCAGAAAGGGTACCAGATACCCTGGAATGTGTGAGTCTTTGACACAGGTAACGAAAAATGAACGTGGGTCCTTCGAAAGAACAACAAGCAATCTTAATAGCTAAACCGTCTATCTGGGCTACTGCTAACCAGGACGTGGGGAGGGGGGCTCCAGTCAGCACCAGGGTATGTGAAATTATCCATAAATGCAGCAAGGAATTAGGCAATATTTCTTCTCTATCTTTGGGCTACATTTTTCTATTTGAGGGGTAAATAAGGAAACACAGACATTTTCTGATGATAACTTTAAAAATACTGACACTTTTTGATGGTAACTTTCTCTTTTAATTTATTATAAAATGCTCTCTGCAATTCTCTCTTGCTTCCCTACATAGCCTGTCCCCAGCTTCCTAATTAGCTCCATATCTTTCCCCATTGCTCTACACAGAAGTTTCTCTCTAGTGAACTCTGCACAGACTCCACGTCTCTAATTCTACACCTTTCCTCTCACCACTGTCTTCACAGCCTCTCTCACTGCCAAACCATGGACAATTATATATTTCATTCTCGGGGCTTGACACATTCTCATAACACAAGATAAGTCACACAGGTTCTCTTAGGCTAGAAATGTCACATTGGCTACCCAGTAAGTAACACTTGGCAGTGCAAGTAGCTTACATGGTTAGGGTTCTCAGCATTCCCAGACAGAAAATTAATAGTTAGTTAACTAAACCTTGAGCTTCTAACATAAACTGAGGTTGGGACCATGTGCAAAAAGTCCATAACTGTGAAAGTTATGCCTACTAAAGTTACTTCTAGGAACTTTTTGCTGACCTTGAATCAGAAATAACAATACCTGGGAACTCTCCTGGGACAAGCAGTCTGCTTTGAATATGTTCTGAAGCTTAAAATTAACTGTCTTTAGGACTGAGAAAACTATTACTTTTCTGTTCCAGTCTGAATAATGAAAAATATCTTAGTGTTATTTCTATTCATCAGAATTATAATGATTAAGCAGAAATCATCTTCCTGGCCATTCACAGCTAGATATGTGCCAAATAGATGTAAAATATAAATGAGATAAACACACAAGCAGTGGCAAAACACTGATAGCTGTTCTTAGGGAAGAAATGCAGCTTTTAGAAAGAAATGAAGTAGAAATTACAGACAGGAGCAACTGGTTTCCATAGTCAGTGACCTGGGGGACTTTGCCTAGTGGGGCTCCCCAACAGAGAGTCATTCATCTGGTGAGCTGATCTGTGAAAACTAGTTGTCACCTGCTGTATGCTCCCATGGCAGCTCTCAACATCGGACCTTAATTTAAGGGTTCTATCTTGGGAAATGTAGAGTATTATATGGAGACACCATTAGCCCCTACCAGTGATGATGCAGAAAGTCACATTAGGTACTATGATGTTGCATCAAGATAAATGAATTAGACCTAAAATAGTCATTTATTGACCCACTGACAGGGAAAAACAGATTGCCCCATTTTACTTTCCTCACAACTTTCAAGCAAGACTGAGAACATTCCTCAACAAATCATCTACAAAACACCATCAGAACAGACAGGAAGGAAAGGCTATAGGATACAGTTATTATCTCTGATAACAGTGGTAATGGTTAAGAGATATCGTTAACTAGAGTATTACCTGATTAATATTTTCCTTCATTCCTACTTTCTCAATGGAAAGATTTAATTGAAAGCAAAGACAGTTTAAACAAATACTTATTAATAAGAATAAGATAAACATAAAGGACACTCTAGGGTGCTTAATAGCAGGCAACCCCAAGGGTTGCAATTGGGTTCCTCCTTGGGTATTTTTAAGAATATTGACCTCACCTTTTTCTGATGTCATTGTTAAGTTTTTTAGGGGAACAGCTATCTACCTTTTTGCTGTTGTTTTCTTTTCTTTTTTGTTTTGTGTTTGTTTGTTTATTGTAACACAACTCTGCACATGTTCAAGTCTAGCAATTTCCTTTCTTCTTCCCATGAGCACTTGAGTGAAACCCATCAGGGAGCAGCAAAAATATTAACTATGTGGTGATGAAGATAACATGAGCAGATACAGGTGGGGATTATTTCATCCCTACTGCTCATGCTCTGAGGCATGAAAGAAAGCCTCACAGGTTTGCTTTCCCTTTTTATTGTAATGTTCCTGTGCCAAGCAGGTGGATCTAGGTGGAATTTGGTTAGACACTTATACTCTTAGAGGAATCTGGCTCCACAAACTTTTTTTGTATCTGCCTAGCTTGCTAATCTAACAGAAGCAGGGGGAAAGGGTATTCTCTATAGACACAACACAAAAGAAAAAGGAAAAAAACATACTTTGTTTAATTTTACTGGTTTTACCATGATTATTTGATTAGATTTAAGTTTATGTAAGTGGCAAAATAGCATAATATTTGATATTTTGGAAAAAATATATATTGTAAAAGACAGCTAAATAAATCAGTGTTACCTGGTGGTGTTAGTGCATGCCTTTAATCTCAGAACTCAAAAGGCAGAGACAAGCAGATCTTTTGAGTTTGGCCCAATGCTTCTCTGTGGATCTCTACATCTGTTTCCATCAGTTACTGCATAAAGGTTCTATGATAGCAATTAGGATAGTCACCAATCTGATTAAAGAAGAAGGCCAGTTCAGAAACCCTATTCAATATTGCTAGGAATCTTAGCTGGGTTCCTGAGGGTTTCCCTGGCACCAGGTTTCTCCCTAACCCCATAATGGCTCCCTCTATCAAGATATCTCTTTCATTGCTCTCCCTCTTTGACCCTGTAAACCTCAACCATCCTGATTCCCTCATATTCCCATTCCACATCCCCTTCCTTCTACCCTTTCATTTCCCCAGGTTACCCAGGATTTCTCATCTATTTCCCCTTCCCAGGGCAATCCATGCATTCCTCTTAGGGTTTTCCTTGTTACCTAGCTGTGAATTGTAGTCTGGTTATCCTTTACTTTACATCTAATATCCACTTATGAGTAAGTACATACTGTGTTTGTCTTTCTGGGTCTAGGTTATCTCACTCAAGGATGATTTTTTTCTAGTTCCATCCATTTACCTGCAAATTTCAAGATGTCATTATTTTACCACTGAGTAGTACTCCATTGTGTATGAGTACCACATTTTCTTTATCCATTCGTCAGTTGAGGGGCATCTAGGTTGTTTCCAGGTTCTGATTATTATGAATAATGCTGCTATGAACATAGTTGAGCAAATGTCCTTGTAGCATGATTGTGCATCCTTTGGGTTTATGCCTAAAAGTGGTGTTGCTGAATCCTGAGGTAGATTGATTTCCAGTTTTCTGAGAAATTGCCATACTGATTTCAAGAGTGGTTGTACAAGTTTGCACTCCCACCAGCAATGGAAGAGTGTTCCCCTTACTCCACATCCTCTCAAACATAAGCTGTCATCAGTGTTTTTATCTTAGCCATTATTGACAGGTATAAGATATTATCTCAGAGTTGTTTCTGTTGCATTTCCATGATAACTAAAGATGTTGAATACTTCCTTAAATGTCTTTTGGATATTTGAGATTCAGAATTCTCTGTTTAGATCTGTACCCTATTTAAATAGGTTTATTTGGTATTTTGGTGAATAGTTTCTTGAGTTCTTTTTATATTTTGGGTATCAGCCCTCTGTCAGATGTGGGGTTGGTGAATATCTTTTCCCATTCTGTAGGCTGTTGTTTGCCTTATTGACAGTATACTTTATCTTAAGAAGCTTTTCAGTTTCAGGAGGTCCTATTTTTCAGTTGTCAATCACAGTGTCTGTGTTACTGGTATTATATTCAGAAAGTAGTCTTCTGTGCCAGTGTGTTTGAGGTTACTTCACTCTTTCTCTTCTATTGGGTACAGTATAACCGTATTTATATTTAGGTCTTTGTTTCACTTGGACTTGAGTACAAAGAAATATTCTCAGAGTAATGAGTATCTATACTATGACTTCTACAACTGTTTTGACTGCATGAACTGCTGTCCACCTTTATTGCCTTTCCTTTCTTCCATTGGTTAGTTACAATAAAGGCCACAATCTATTATAAACATTTCTCATACTTATTATGGTGGAGAGAAAGAGAGAGAGAGAGAGAGAGAGAGAGAGAGAGAGAGAGAGAGAGAGAGAGAGTATTTTTCATGTGCCCTTATGAATGCATGAAAGACCATTAGGAAATATCAGAATGTCCTCACCTACTATTCTCCTCCCTATTCTCTAGAGACAGGGGTCTCTTATTGAACCTGGGTCTCAGCATTGTGTCTATGCTACTGGACTGGCAAAGCCTGGTAATTCTGCAGTCTCTTCTCCAAACAGCACTGAGATTGCAGGCATTCATGCAGCCTTGCCCACCTTTTCTATGGGTGCCTTCTACCTGAACTCAGTTCCTAGAACTTGTTTAGCAAGCAAACTTACCCACTGATCCATCTCCCAACTCTTCTATATTGATTTTTGGAACAAGCAACATGGTGGGTTTAAATGAATTATTGTCTTCTTTCCATTCCAGACCAAAGATATATTAGATAAAATATGAGCACAAAAGTAAAAGCTACAAAGAAACCCATAATTCTATTTCTTTTGTTTTAAAGAGGAATGTCTGTTTTTATGTTTTCTTCTTTGGACTCTATGTATATATTTGATATTGTTGCCTAAATAAAAGTGAAATAGAAAAATGCTGTAGCAACTCAGGAAATTCTGTTAGAAGAGAACTCCCCAACTGTCTGTAAACAGGAAAGGTTACCTCAGATCTACCGAAAGGACTGACAGTAAAAAATAATGAGTAACACAATACCATAACACTATAACGTCGGAAGATCTGCCTGACAACAGCTGTAAATCAACAATTCACCCAGAAACAATGAAGGGGAGTAACATGAAAGTATGTTTTTACCTTGAAACTGTTGGGTTCAGGAAGAAAATGCCAGCGAACTAAAAGCACTTTTTTTTTTTTTTTTTTTTTTTTTTTTTTTTTGACACAGGGTTTCTCTGTGCCTTTGGAGCCTGTCCTGGAACTAGGTCCTATAGATCAGGCTGGCCTCAATCTCACAGTTCTAACATTCCAAACTAAGGAATTAAAATAAAAACAAGTTAGTAGTGTAAGTCAAAGATCCCTACTTTCTTTCATACAATATATTCTGATCATTTGTCCTCTCCCCAAAATTAATCTACTCATGACTCCATTTTGCACAATAAATTTTATATGTCTATGTAAAAAAAGGTATGCAATTCAAATATTTACTAACAGTAAATCATAAATTCATTTTACAACAGTTCTCTTATGTAAAGATATGATTTAATCATTTATTAAAGATTAAATCAAGTTTATATTTTAACAAGAAGGACATAATTGTTTATCTTTACATAAAGAACTGAATTTTGCCATCCTCAGATTTACCCACCTGTGAACTCTGTGGACTACAATAATGACTGGCCTGACAAGATATTTCTATTGGTGAGAGAGTGGCAAGGATTTTAAAAGCACAACAAAAAACTTTTTAGTTATACTTAAGAACCACTTTTTGAAAGGGCAATGGCAGCTGAAAATGTAAACTTGTCCAATAAACTGTGAGTCAGGAGGTCCTGGGCCATACTAATACTCTTCTAAAAGACACAGCATCAAACCACCTTCTAAATACTTATAAGCTAGTGTAACTCTCCCTTCCTAGCACTGAAGCTTCCTTATTAAGAGGACAATGGTTAATACAGAGAATCACAGCTGATCAAAGTATATAAAATATAAGTTACTGAAGAGTTTTCATCCCCAAATAGGACATTGCCATGGTACATTTACCCCCCTCACAGGGCTCAAAGAACACCTTGGATGAACACAAGGAGATGGTATGAGCCAGAGGTTGGGTTATATTACTGTGAAATAATGCCTTATGGATAAGTAAGGACCATATCTGTCATCAACTGTAGTAACTATGGTTGCCGGTACAAGATCTGCATAAGATTGATGTATTTGATACTCCAGTATGGAGTGAGAAAGGATTCAAAAGGCCAAACAGCCAGCAGAAGAGTTATTGATTTTTGGTGGCCTCTTGCAGAGAAAGACGCAGTTGTGTGAAACAAGATAGGTTGGTTGCCAAGGCACCAGTGCATGGCACCCTACCTGCATGTGAATACAGACAGACAGTACTAATTGGCACTAATCAGACTCATTGGATTGTAAGACAAAAAAATAAAAAAGAAAGAAGAGGAAGCAGAAGCATTAGGTGGAGAGGGCACATGGAGGAGATACAGGAGGAAATAAAAGGGTGGAAGGGGGGCTGCATATGATCTAAATACAGTGCATACATATACGAAATTACCAAATAAATATTTTTAAAAATAGTTAAATTTTTGGGTGGGTGAAATGAATTACTTGTAAAGTTAATTTCTGCCAAGCCTGGCAATCTGAGTTTGTCTCTCATACTCACACAGCGAACAGAGAGAAATGACCTCTATAAAATGTCCTCTGACTTCTGTATGTGCCCCACGGCACCAGGCATGTATCTACACACGTAGTTATGTGCAGACCAAATAAATAAATGTTCATTTAAAAAAGAAAGAAAAAAACTTTAAATATTGGCTAAGAAATTAGGCAATATTTGGAGAACTTTGAATACCTTCAGGGTTTTTTTTTGGTTGTTTTTTATTATTATTTTTATAATCATCAATGCTAAGAAAGTTGCTTCACATAAACATGTACTACAAAAAGGAAGAAACATATATACGTAGGACCTGGTGCAGACCCATGCAAGAACCCATTGTATGTAGGATTGGGAGAGAGAAGAAAAAGAAGAGTATAGAGAGTTAGAAAAGAAGGAAATCATTTAAAAAAATAAAACAAAGTCTTTAAAGAGACAAAGTAAGACAATCATAGATTAAGGAAGTAAAAAAAATTAAATAAATATTTCAGTTAGGTAGGTAGTCTTAAAATCTTTCAGAGACCTTCAGAATATGGCATTTAAAAGTTTAAGAACTTGGGACTTTTCATTACATGAAACACATCTGCTCCTGGCAGCACCAATTGCTTCAAGAAGAAGATGCAGCATGAGAGAGGTTCCTTTTTTGAGTTGGCTAGTCATTTGGACAAGAAACTGCTCTTGTCTGGACTGCTTGATGAACTAAACAAGCAGGACCTGCAGAGAAATGATTGCTGAACTTTCATAAAGGTGAAACTATCCTTCAGGGTTCCTGCTACATGAAAGGGTCTGTGAGACATTCTGCAGGATACAAAGAAAAGTTACTGACAAACTGCCAATATAAACAGAATTGTCTTTGAAATTTTCTGCTTTGTGGAAAAATCTGCTGAATATTATGAGTCTATAAGCTGAAGATGGATGCCTCAATGGTACAGAAAAACTTTGGGTGACTGTTTAGGCAACAAGACTAATAGACTCTGTCAATTCTAGAGTTTTTGAAGTTGCTTACTTAGGTAATATTATATCCTTCTGGAGTTTGATGGAGTTGAAGAATTTATAGATATAAAAGATAAAGTAAATATAAATATTATAACTATAACATTGCTTGATACCTGTTGTGTTATATGTAATTTTACTATGTCAAAGTAAAGACCCTCCTTTTTTATTTAAAAAGAAAAGGGGAGGTAATATGGGATTCCCCTCAGTATGCTGTAAATACCGTTGGTTAAAAAAGAAACAGTCTTGAGCCTATAGCAGAGCAGGTTAGAACAGAGCTAGGTGGGGAAAACTAAACTGAATGCTGGGAGAAAGAAGGATAGAATCAGGAGAAGTCATGGAGCCACCAGCAGTGATGGACACACTGAAACTTTACTGGTGGCCATGACCTTGTGGGCAGGTAACTTAAGGGCTACTGTGTGGAGGAATTCCTACAGCATTGCTGCTTCAGTCTCTTTGAACCCGTGTGAGCCCTGCTTAGTTGATTCAGTGACACTTGTTCTTGTGTCTTCCATCCCGTCTGACCACTACAATCTTTCATCCCCTTCTTCTGCAGGCTTCCCAGATCTCCAAGAGGAGGGACCCAGTGGAGATCTCCAATTTATACTCTATCTATATAATATCTGTCTGTGGATCTCTGCATCTGCTCCCTGCTAAAGGAAGCCTCTCTGATGATGACTGGACAGGCAGATAATCAGCACAGTAGAATATCATTGGGCATCATTTCATTGGCTTTTTTCCAGTCATCATGTTTGGTTCTTCCTTTGGTCTCTGGGCATTCCAGTCTTTCATTCCCTCTACTTTTTGCAAACTGTTTTATTTTCCTACAGTCCTTTACATTTTAATGAAGGTCACTTATTAAAACCATTCCTAAGCATGAGTTTTAAAGCAATTATATTAAACTCAGCATGATTTTAAAAATTAGCTGATTCTTAGGCTTTCCTCTGTCAGATCATTAGCAAAAATTTTAGCCCAGGACATGTGGTCTTTATAACTAGTACCTGCAGACAGCACTGAGCCTGCTTAAAGAGAAAAACAAAACATGAGCTTTGTCACTTCATGCTGGCTCTGTCCACCTTGTTTCTCTAAGTCTATTATCATATTAGTGGTGGATTTACACAAGTCAGAATACTCATATCGATAAAAAGGGAAATATCAAACACTAGTGAGTAACTGGTTATTCAGAAAACAGAGATAATTTCTTCTAAATTCTGTGGCATCCTTCAAATGCGGAAAACCTAACAGAAGATGGGAAAAACATTGGTGAGAGAAAAGGAAACTAATTGCTAATCTGTACTGGATACAAAGTTTCCTGTTCTCCCTTCTTATCACCCTAATTTTAATGAAAATAGAATTTGTTTATAATCATTGTAGAATTAAGGGCTTTAGCAAAGAAAGCAACTGTAATAATTATATAGTATATGTAAGATTCATGATAAAAATATATGTAGGTTAAATATAAGTGGAAAATATTTTATTATACAGATACATCCAAATATTACTGTTCTCATCACGCAGAGACACAAGTAGTCTTTGGTGATAAGCGCTATGTTACAATGGGAATGTTGCCTGATATCTCCATGTCTCATTTTCCTCAATATGCATGATGGAAATGACAAAGTACTTTTCCATACATCAGGTTATTTTCAATATGCAATCTGTGTAAAACAATGCTAGCCACACAGAACCCTTCAAATAAACATCAAGTGCCATTTGTGATGTTAGCACCATAGTTGTTACCAACATATTCAGAAGCCGCCAACATTCCCAAACCAGTGACAACATGGTTAGATTTGGATCATCTAGGAGGCATACCTCTGAGCATGTCTTCATGGCTATTTTCTAAATGGGTTTAACTGAGGAGCAAAGACGTGCACTGTCTGTGGCTTGCGCCATATGTGCAATGGATTCTCTAACTGAATGCCGCGCACCGCGCCCCCGTGTCTGCGCTCGGTGCGCTAGAACCCAGTTTGCGAGCTTCTTGCAAGGGGCTGGAGGTAAAATACACAAACACACACAGACAGAGAGACAGCGACATGAGTCATCCTTGAATTACCCAAGAATGGCCCCTTTACTGTGTTCAGGGGCAGATTATATAGAGATAGTCACACCCCAGCCAAACCCACCAGAAAACACTCCTGCCATCAGGAACTCCTGAAGGTCTCATGCTCAGAGCAGCTGTAGGCACTCAGATCAGGGGATTACAAGAAATTCAGGATCTGGGGTCTCTCTGCTCCCAACAACTGAATCAAAGCAGAATAAGGAGAAATCCAGCTGAGCACATTCATCGTTTCTGTTTCTTCACTCCGTATGCAATATGGCCAACTGCCTCACATTCGAGCTGGCAGACATTCTTCACCGTAATGATTGTACCTTCAACTATACTCTCCTTAGCTGCTTGTCAAAAGTAGCTCATACAGTAAGAAATCTCCCAAGTAGGTGTGCATAATCAAATAAATAAATTACCTGACTAATACTACTTACAATCCTTGAAGTTAGGGTTGACACCTAGCAAGTCTTTGGGGGAGGCTAATTTTTTTAATATATAGCCTTTAATTGCATCTTTTCCCTCCTCTATTTCCTCCTCCCAAGCGCTCCCACATACTCCATCTTGCTCTTTCAGATTCATGACCTCTTTTTTCATTAATTGCTATTACATACATATATGTGCATTATAATTTATGTGATTCTCTGACAAAATCCCAATGATTAAGTCACTGGAGCAGTTGTTGTAATATGTTTACTGTGCAATCTAGAAGAATTGTTTATGGAAAACAGTTAAAAATAAGTTAACCAGGTGGTTGGAGAGATGGCTCAGAGGAATAGAGCACTGGCTGCTCTTCCAGAGGTCCTGAGTTCAATTCCCAGCAACCACATGGTAGCTCACAATCATCTGTAATAAGATCTGGTGTCCTCTTCTGTACTGCAGGTTACATGAAGGAAGAAACCTATATACATAATAAATAAAAATCTTTAAAAAAATAATAAGTTAACCAACCCAGTAGCCATAAGCAGATAATAATAGGGTCATCTAGCAAATACGTTCGTATTTTGTTGCTTGGATACAGAACAGTCTGTGTATTATTACAGCACACTCACATAAGCTTTGATGAGTGGCACTGACCCAGTGTGTAAGAAAACCAGGATGACATACGGGCAAGTACAAGGCACAGTGGAAAACATCTAGATTACTAGAAACAAAAAGATAGTTGAAAATATATATCCTTATACTTATTTATACATTCCTTAGATAAACTTCCATGGGTCTATAAAACATTTTGATATATTTTGAAATGTGGTTTATTCATCCTGTTTCCATTCACTCTTATAACCAACAAACATCTCTAGTTTAGTGATGAGATCTCTCCTTTTCCAGGCTTTTCCCTCAGGTTTGCATTATCATCATAAAACTACTGGGAGGTTTTCTGTATTTCTTCATCATTTCAAAGGAAAATGACATTATGGAAAATACTCTATCAGAAAAGAAAGTTTAAAGGAATACATTACCTAAGACAACTGCTCAGAGCTTAGCCCAATATTTCCTTGGTGTGTTTCTCTATATTTTTCCTCTATATTTCTTTTAGTCAATTAAGAATGGAATTATAGAAAAAATCAAATACTTTACCACATATGTTAATCAGAGTTTTCAAAGATAAATAACCAACAAGACATATGTTAGGATGGGTATGTTAAGGTATTGACTTTAAGGTATTGGTGTACATAACTGTAAAAAGAAAGACTGATATTTATGGATCAGCTCTGTAAGGCGGAAACTCAGGCATGATTTTGTTGTTATAGTCTCCAATCAGAATTGATTTCTCTCTCAAAAACCCTACTTACTCTTAAAACTTTCAATTAGTTGTATAAGAACCGCCCTTCTCATTCATAGACGTTAACTCAATTCAGGAAATAACCAGAATAGCTAAAAGATAAACAATTATATTTTTATTTATTATAAAGAAAAAACTCACAAAACTAGAATGAGAAGTTCAAGCTAAGCTGTGTAGCGAGGGAACCTCAGAGAGAGAGAGCACCTGGGCTGTGCACTCTTTTTTTTCTGGGTCCCAGAAAGCCACACCACATAATTCTGTGGCAGGAATAGAGGGAGAATATGGTATTTCAAATGTATAAATATCACCCAAAGGTTTATATATGCTTGAAATTTTGTTCCCAAGTTGGTGGTTGTTATTGGAAAGGTTTGAAACCATCAGGAGGTTGAGCCTTGTGAGAGGAAGGACATTGCTGGGGGCTGGCTTTGATGTTTTGTAGGCTCACCTCACTACCTTCTCTCTCTCTGCTTCCTGGTTGTGATGGAAATGTAGTTCCTCCTGCTGCTGCTTTGTCTTCTCCTCCATCTGAACATCTAGTCTCTGGGGCTGTAAAACAAAATAAATTATTCCTAAAGTTGTTTTGGGTCATGATGTTTATCACAGCAACAAGACAGCAACTAACACAGTACATGCATTGTATCCCCACCAAACAGAGGACAGCAACTTTACATGGTCATGGCATAGCCAGGCCAAAATTGCATAGCATTACCATAAGAAGATGGAAGTAAATGATCTGAAGAATAAAATTTCTGTCATAAGGAAGATTCTCTTTATGTGTTGAAATGTTTCAAAAAGCTAATATAGTTTCAGTCTTCTATATAACTGTACCTATCAAATATTCACAGTGCAAACAAGGAATTATGGAAAGTCATGTAACCTCAATGTGGTGTTTTTTTTTCATTTTAATAAGCATGACTAGCAGTTTCAAATAGATTTTTTTCCTTATTTTTTATATATTCTGATTAAATGATCTTAAAATATACACATAAGGAAAATGTGCATCATTGAAAGCTGACAACAGCCTTAAATTCCCCGCAAAATTGAATGATGACTAATATATATGATAGAGACTAAAGTATGTTAGTATAAAACTTCATGTGAAAGTTGGTGCTTCACATACAAGAAAACAGCATGATTTCTTTATGATAGTTAAGATCTTTCACCTCAAGCATAACGCTGTAATTTTGAAAGTGTGAGAATATAGCAAGTAGGGGATAAAATAATTCTGAGGAATACTGTTGTAAGAGAGGTTTTACTTTAGATACACAGTTGACAGTAGTAACAATGACTGATATAAAGCTGATTCTCAAACACCTAGTGTGCATTGAGAGGTACATCTGTTTTGATCCTTAAGCAATAATAGAAGGTCACTAGGAAAAAAAGATAGAAATGAATTAAGTATTGTTTGTTGATTTCAAAAGACTATTATCTACAAGATTTTAAAATATGATGGAGTTGGAGAAAATGCTAAGAAGTTAAGAGAATTCACTGTTCTTGCAGAGACGCTGCATCTGTTCCCAGCACCCACATGGAGGCTCACAACCTCATAAGTTTAGTGTCAGCACAGCTGATGTTTTCTTCTGGCTTCCTTGGGTATCAGACATATGAGTGGTGCACACACAGGCTACTTCTACCCTAATTGGAGTGCTATCTTGTTTCTGTCATTTACCCAAAAAGATAGAAAGAAATACCTAAGTTCTCATTCAAAGAAATACTGTTTTCTACTCTGAGCCCAGATAGAGCCACAGACTAGTCAAGCTTCTTCTTCTACACGTCTTTTAAGAATGCAGGCCCAAAGACCTACCCTGGATTTTCCAGCTTCCTGAATCTCATGTATGCTGAGTCTATATTTACTCTTTTGTTAATTCCATTTCAGTTACTTGATGATTTACTTCCATATTCCCAATACAACTCGTGTGTGTGTGTGTGTGTGTGTATTTGATTTAAATAAGAAATAACCATCATTTTGTTAGAAGAGAGGTCACATTTGGGGTCAGCCAAGTTGACTAAAAAGTACCAACAGCCTATTAAATAGAGATTATCACTAACAAACAAAGAATTGTTGGGTATCATGTTTTACTCTCTATATGGAAACTCTGAGGGGTTTGAATCTGCTGTCGTTATTCTCAGGTGCCAGCTTTAGTGTCTGCTCTAACTTCTAAGATTCTCTTAGTTGATTTTATTTGTAAATCCTATTCTCATCTTTTAGGTAGTATAGGTGTGTGTGTGTATCTTTGATAGGTCTTTTTAGCTCAAAAGATTCAAATGCTGCCTAAAGATTCCAGGGCCTTGAAAAAAGCCTAAAATTTACATTTTAACACACCTCTCACATTTCTCAAAATAAATTGTAGTGCAGAATATACTTGAGAGGAGAGTAGAAAATGAAATATTCAAGCTTTCCAGCTCTGCAAAGAAATACGGCTATCAAAGATGACTGAAATACATTATTAAGTATTGTGATGAGCTACAGGAAATCCACTTCAATGTTTTCCCTCGTATTTTTTGATACATGGAAACTGTTTGAATTTTCAAAATATATCCATCATCAAAATACTTGTTGGGTTAACGAGGTAATAATCAGACTGCAATAAATATTTTGTTTTCAGACATCATTTGTTTTGTAGTACACAAGGAGAGCACATCAAAGTAGGAAATTTTTTTAAAAAACAGGAAATTTATTGTTCAAAAATGTAAAGTTTACATTAACGTTAATTTTTCTATAAAGAAGATATTCTGTGAATCCATGGAGATTAATTTAAAAAATAAGAGGCTGTATGTATTCAAGTGTGCCTGACTAATACATTTTGAGTGTGTGATAAGTGTCGGCTAGAGAAGTCCTAGATGTTTTTCTCAAGTGCTCACTGGTTGCCATTCATGGTTCCAGAGCTAACAGCGAGAGGAGTGCATTCCCTCTATGTTCTTGTGGGCTTATCATACATCAAAATACTCATATCATTCCCTGGTTATGAATTTATTAAATTCCTTGACCACTTTTCCATTTTTAAAATACCAAATTTGAGCCTAGAACTGATTTTTAAATTTCCTCTCGCAAAATCTAAGCACGGTGGGGGCTTATGAAGAATTCTTTAGCTGAAACAACCAGGAACTAGAACTACAAGAGAAATGCATTCCCCCAAAGACTCTAAATTTGAACTTGTTTCACTGTGTGTCTAAATTCCTTTTTATATCATTTTCCTGATTCTTTCCTTTATTCAAAATTTATTTAAAAACACTAAGGAAGCCATGATACCCAGCAGATAATCTTCCGCTTAGCTTACTTACAACATTGACTCTGTACAAGCTTTAACATGCTCCACCTTTCCTTTGTATTCTAACAAGTGTTAAATTGAGTGGTTAGTGTGTCTTTGTTAACATCTTATAGTACAGTTATCTTCTGGTAAGCCTTGACATCAATTACTGTAATTAAATAGGTACAATGAAGATTGAGACCATGAGCAGTTTATTTAATAAAACCATTGTGAAACTCTCAGATAAAAACATTCAACACAGAAACTCTGCCGTCCCAGGAGAATATCATAACAATCATTCTCTCTTAACAACCAACATTCATTAGAAAGCGCCAGAAGTGATTTGTCCTAAGAAGTTAAATAAACTATATTTGAAAACACAAAATTAAATATATTGTTGAGAAATTACAGCCCAAACAGTAATATGCTAAATGTCAGTCCCTTGAAAAAGGAATTTAAAATTTATGATTGTCAGCCAAACGAAAATGCCTGAAGAAACCAGGTCAAGTGAAATAAGCTGGTATTTCTCTTGCTACTCTTTTTCTTTGCTGACGTTGCCAAAGATAAAATGAACCTTCTGAGCTGGCTCAGGTTAATGCAGTATCTACATGATGCTGTCAACACTTCAGAGATCTTTACGATAATGTTTAGTCTCTGCCAAACCTATTCTCTAGGCATCTTGAGATGTGTGGGTTTGATTCCCCATGTTCATGTTGACGCCTTTGCTTATCAATGGCTATAACTATAACCCACAATATTCATATTCTAAACAGTTCTTTGCAAGGAAATTAGAAGGCCTGTGAAGCAAATAGCTCACTTGAACTCACTACAGAGAGCATCCCACCACTCAGGGTCAAGGGAAGGAAGAGCTCACATCTGTGGTATATGTTGTTTGTTGTGTCAGTGGGAAGATGAATCACACAAGGGAGCAGTTGTCAGAATCAGAAGGTATCCTGTTAAGGTCAATAGTAGTATCTAAAGCCAAACCACATAGTTGAGAGGATTTTGGATTTTGTTTGTTTGTTTCAATCTTTAATCTTATGAAAAGCATTTTAATTCAAACATAATTGCATCATTTTTCTTTTTTCCTCCCCCACCCCTTCTAAGACCCCTCCCTCGACTGTGACCTTCCACACTCCCCACTTTCAAACTGATGGCTTCTTTATTATTTATTTACTATTATTTATTATCATCATCATTATTATTATGGATGGGTGTTCTCATGCACGCGCACGTGTGTGTATGTGTGTCTGTGTCCTATATCTTAAGTTTTAAAAACCAAATAAGAAAATTAGTATGATTCTACTAGGAACAAATGATGAATAGATTCACAGTTATGAATAATAATTCATTTGTATTAAAAAATAATCTGAAATATAATTCAATAGAAACAACTTTTAAAATAATGATAATATAAGAATTTTATCTTTATGATTATTAGAATTATAATCATTGTTTGCCATAGAATTTTAAAGCAAACATCTACACAACTGTTGTAAATCAGCACAGTTATAAGATACTAAGCCTCTAAGCTAAGGGGCCTATTTGCCAAAGAGGCATAGAGCAGTTTGACAGTTACAGAACGACTGATCTGGAAGGCAGCTTAGAGAGTTCTCACTTTAACTGTGTTGAGAAGAGTCATGATACAGTGTTCCCAAAGTAAGAGATTGCCACAACTCTGTGATCCTGTTGGCGTATTTTCAACATGATTTCTCTTCATACAAGAAAAAAAAAGAGGGTAGATGCTTATTGAAAATGTGCTGTGTAGAAAATACACAAGGAAAGCAATCTAGCATTATTAATAAACCTAATTTGATTTAAATGACAGTCCCTGATTGTAGTTGCTTCCAAATCAAATCAATAAAAAGTATTCTGGTGCAATAACTCTACATAGAGATGTAAAATTAAACCTCTCCTTCCCCACATTTATGCAAAACACAAGTTGTGAGAATTTGCCTGTATTGGAATTTAATTATTTATTCCAATAAATATATATATATCTTTTAAAATGAGGTTTCAGGCAGCATGAAATTTCTTCTCATGCAAACGGCAATTGCTCTTGGGGAATGCACAGCTTGATTATTCTTTCTTTGTAATAAAAAGAAAATCTCAAAGAATAACTTCAAAAATTTTCAGCCAAAGATAACACATCAAGCACAAAAAAAATCTCTGTAGATATTATAGTTCATATTGCGGGTTTAACAAATTCTTGCTGCCGACAAACAAAATTGTCTTATAAAAATTTTATTAAAGTGAGGTTTTCCACATATTAAAGGAGTGATCAGAATTTTTCTCAGGGTCATTGTGAAGCTCAAATTATATACATTATTACCTTTTTATGACTTTAGCTTTTTATGACAAACACAAATAAAATTAAACATTTTCCATTATATTAAACATTAAATAGCACATGATCTGATAATATAACTTCTGATTAGATGGAAATAATTTGCATAAACTGTAAAGTTATTGTTTAGAAAAGATAGGTTAGGTTTTATATAGAAATGATAATTCAGTTTTAAATCCTGCATCAGGGGATGTTAATTCAAAATGTTCTCAAAATACAAACAGGTAAATAAATGAACTCTACAAATAAAAAACAACTGGGGTTCACTTATGCAGCTGCCCAGTTGGGGTAGCTTAACACTATTTCTTGTAGCCATCTAAAAACTCTGGTTCTTACAATTTTCCCTCCCTTCTTCCTCAATGATTCCTGAGCCTTGAGATAATAGAGATGCACCATTTGAGCTAAACACTCCACAGTTTTTTTTCTCTACATCCTGACCATCTATGAGTCATTGTGTTAATTAGCATCAATTGAAGGATAAAGTTTCTGATGAGGGTTGGGAGATGGGCTAATCTATCAACACAGAATTACATCACTGAGCACTTGATTCTAACTATGTTCAGTTAACAAAACAGTAACAATAGGCTGTCCCCTAGGGTATATGACCTATCTACCCAGGAATGGCTCCCATCTTATGGAACAGGCTTGTATCCAATCAGAAAAAACAGTTTGAGCAGCACAGAATGGACTGGATTGACTTTAGAAAACTTATAAGAAACTGGGTGATTGGCGAAGTGGAGGTAGATGTGGGAGGAGCTGAGGGTGGTAGGACCAAAATACATTGTCTAAAAATTTCAAATAAGAAATAAAAATATTAATTTTAAAATGCAACACACATAAATAAAGCAACAGGGGTAATATGATTGATTAATGGTTGAAGACACAAAGAAGTACAGGATTAAGAGCATCTTTAAATTACTATTTACTGTATACTAATCCTGAAAGTGTGTGCACAGTCCAAATCAGAGGCAACACTGCTATCTTAAGAGGGACTAGGCAGAGGGCACTACCCTGGTAACCCTGAGAATGAAACGTCAGCCCTCATAACAACTGTTTTGAGCCAATAGTATTTCTTTGAGATTGGGAGGGAAACACATCTAGCCAGAGAAAGGTTTAAAAATAATAAAAGCGAGTGGACCATTAAAACATGTGGTGGGGAGAAACATTGACCAGGCTGCATAAACTCTGGTCATGAGTAGAAAGAAAGAGACCCCCCAGAGAAAGATACACAAGTATCTAGGGGTTCAAAGAGCAGCTCTGCTGAAATTGGTCAGTAAACGTGTTGCTGGAGCTAGAAGTCACAACAAAGCAAACCTCATGTTGACTGACAAGAAACAAAGCAGAGATCCCAGGTGCTTATAATCTAGCAGTTGCGCCAGAAGCAATCCAAAAGAGCAAGTTCTCCAAACACCTAGAACTCTCTGAGTCGGTGGACTTAAGGGGGTGATGGCTCCTTTTCAGATGGTAACATGCTGAACGTGGAACTTTGAAATGGAAGCTGTAGGGGAAGAAAGGATTTATTGAAGTCTTCACCCCTTTTATTTAAGGCTGCCTCTATAGAGTCTAGAGGCATTATGCAACTTTGTAAATAACTCAGGTACCACAGGTCAGTATTCATCTGGGAAAGAAAGCCAGAACTTAATATGTCTACTTAAACATAAACTATAAAAATAACCGTAATCATTCTCATGACCACTCAAAATCCAAAGTAATGGCTTCCACACGAGTATTCTCCTGTGGAGTCAAGGACAAGAGATTATCTGTTTTTACTGTATATTTAACTAACTATGTTAGTTTCCATAACAATGTTTGAAGCTCTTGAAAACAGATTCATATAAAATTAAGTGTTGATGCAATTTCTATAAACTTATCTGAGAATACATAGTCTAAAAGACAAAAAAGATTATCCTGAAAACTTTTATTTTCACTATTATTAATTGTATGTATTTTCATGGTGATAAATGTCTTCAAGAAAAAGTAAAATTAATACATAAAACAAATTTGACTTTTGATCAATAATTTTTATGCAGATAATAAATCAAGTTAGTTGCATCCTCCACTTTAGTTGTATTCTAAAAGAGGTAGGTTAGTGGTTGATAAATAAAAGATTTATTTTTATATACAGAATGAAAAACTATAAAAACAAAACTGACTTTTTAAATAACTTCTATGTAAGTATTTATATATACAATAATATATACTCATATATTGACATAAATAATATTTTAATCTATGAATTAACAATAAAAACTTATGGAGAAACTAGAAGATATTTCTATGCCAAAGCATTTTATTCTGTGGTATTATATCCCATCCAAAGAGACTTAAAATATAGAAGTCTTCAGTTTTAACACAACCTTAAAATACATATTTACTAAAAATATTTTAAGGTTGTGTTAAAACTGAAGACTTCTATACTTTAAGTATTTTAAGTCAATTATCTAACTACTCTCTGCTCAGAGGTAAAACAAACCTGAATATATATATACAGTTGTTACGATTTGGATCATAATGTCCCCTAAAGGTTCATGTGCTGAAAACTTGGACCAAAATAAAGCTCCAGAGACGTGATCAGAACATCACAACTCTGCTCTCATGGACATGGTAAGCCATTGTTTGTGATTTGTTGTACAGCTGAGAGATGATGACAGTCTAGGAGAGGGGACTGGATTGAAAGAAAATCGACAATGGAAGCATGCTTTGTGGACAAATCCCACCCCATGCTTCATCCCATGCTGTCTGTGGACAAATCTCAACACAGGCTTGATCCCATGCTCTCTGTGGACAAATCCCACCTCATGCTTCATCCCATGCCCTCTGTGGACAAATCTCAACACAGGCTTGATCCCATGCCCTCTGTGGACAAATCTCAACACAGGCTTGATCCCATGCCCTCTGTAGACAAATCTCAACACAGGCTTGATCCCATGCCCTCTGTGGACAAATCCCACCTCATGCTTCATCCCATGCCCTCTGAGGACAAATCCCACACCAGGCTTCATCCTATGCCCACTGTGGACAAATCCCAACACAGGCTTCATCCTATACCCCTTCATCACGCAGTTGTTCAGCCATGTGCCTGTCACCATCATGTTCTGCCTCAATACAAGTTCACAGGCCTGAGACCGAGCAGTCATAGACTGAAGTAGCTGAAATGCTGAGTTGAAACAAGCCAGTGCTCCATTGGGTTGTATGGTACGTGTTGTCACAGCGAATGAAAGATGGTCAATAAAAGACAGAAAAACATGAGTAAACTGCTTGAGAAGTGTTCTCTACTTCTAAATTTTATAGAATTTGCAAAGGATAAACTATTTATCAGAAGGCAGTTCTGTAAAAACTTCTCAACTATAAATTTTTCAGTAGAAGTCCAAACTATTGCATGACTAAAATTATTTCTCAATTTTGTAGAAAATCTAAACCAACATCTCATAGCATGTTCCAGATTTTGATCAGTAAAATTCAGGAACTCTGGAATGAATATATGCATCATACATATTAATACATGGATAACTTAAGAATAAAAACCTGATCATTTTACCATTTGCTTCAATAATGTTTTTAAGATCAGCTTTCATTGGGACAGTTTGCATCACGGCTTCTCCTCCCATCCAACCACTGCTGGTATTACAGAATGCATAGGCTAGTCACGAGCCTCATCCCCGAGACGTACATATAAAATAAGCCATAATTGATGATATAGTCTAAATATGGAACAAAAATAAATTCCTTCTGGAAAACTGTGGTAATGTCCCCTAAAAGTAGGTAATGAAAACTGGACAAGCTAAGTTATTGGTAACTGATCAAAGGAAACTCTCAGGACTTGGCATACCTGGATGGGGCAAAGAACTAAATTATGACAGGTGGCATCTCAATATTTGTATCCCTCTAACATTTATAAGTTAAAATATAATATTAGCATGATGGTATTAAATGCGAATGCTTTGGTGAGGTGGCTCAGCCAGGAAGATACATTTGTATTATTTTATGGAATAAAGAAAAACAATTATTAAGATAAAAAAATTTTACCTCTTTGGTAGCTATTTTAAAGTACTCAGAAACCTGACTTTATTTTTTAAATGATACTTTGGATAGTAGTTGATAAAACAGAAAATATGTTAACACAAATTCTTGTCCTGACATTAATTAATCATCTACATATTCTCTTGATAAATATGTAAAATTCTTAAAGAGAATTTTAAAACCTCTGTGGACAACTCATAAAGAGAGAAACACCAGAAACTTTGAATATCAATCTAACTATAAATGGGCCAGAAGCCTGACTTTATTTTTTAAATGAAGTTTACGGTTGGATTAATGTGCCAAACTTTGTTGACTCCCCATGGGAACTCTTACCAGTTGGGAAACATGGATAGGAGGCAGGCTGGGGGTCAGATGTTGGAAAGGAAGGGAGGGAGAACTGTCAATGAAATATAAAATGAAATTTTAAAAAATTTAAAAGAAAGAAAGATGATAAAATAATCTGGTAAAAATAGATTGAAATTTAAGAAAAAAGTTTCTAGAATGTGTAAAAAAAAGAGCATAAGAAGGCAGAGAATATAAATATAAAACCCGAAAGTAAATTATACTCAGCAATAGTTGAAACTATTGAAGACTGAATGGTTGACAAGGAGTGTATTTGAAAGAAAATGGTTCAGTACACATATGAAAAAAGAATAAATAAATGAAAGCTGTCATAGATTGTTTTAGACATAACTTACACCAATAATTGGGGTAACTAGAGAAAAACAAATGGATCAAAAAGCTAATTAAAAATTGACATAAGAGTACAATTTTGAAAGAAAATGAATGTCAATGTATAAAACTATTTGTGACAGGCACTCATAGTGAACACCAATTAAAAAGATATCTGCTTTGGAAAGTTACATTTTGAAGACACAGAATCATAGGAACATCTGAGCAAATGGAATATGTCAACTGTGGCACAACAATCAAATATTTTATGTGCCCTTTTCCATATCTTCTGCAGTGCCACAGAGAGCATAATGTAAATGATTTTTACCAGGGGTTGAGGGTAAGAGCTTCTGTTTATTCACATACGTATTCATGTGATGGTAACAGAAATGAATCTCAAGTTCATGATGGTGTAGTCTTCTGGAATATCATCCCATCGTTCTATTTTCCTTTGAAAGAGAGAGAGAGAAACCTGAACACAGTAACAATACAACTGATAAATACAGAACACACAGGGCTGCATTTCAGTTTATCAAATGTTATTGTGTTTGATAACATATTTTTTTAAAAAAATGAAAGGATAGAAGATAGAAGGTACAATATCTCATAAATGTAAAAACAGACAATTCCTATTTCTAAAGGATTATCAGGGCTGGAGAGAGGACTTAGTAATTAAGAGCTAATCTTACAGAGGGCCTGGGTTCAGTTCCCAATACTCACATGGTTGTCCACCACCATCTAGTGCAAGGGGGTCTGATTTTGGCCTCCATGGGCACCTGTCATGCAGGTGGTACATACACATAGATGTATGATAACACTCATAAACATTAATTTTTTAATTTAAAAAAATAATCTTATATCTGACATCAAGGAGAAACACAATAATATGTCTTATTTATTATAGATCTTTCTAAAACAAATTCTTGAGAAAAAATTGACATGATAACCTAAATATGCTCACCCAAAGCAAAGAAACACACCTATCAACTCTAGCACACCAGAACCAATGGAATAAAATGAAAGCAATGCTAACATGGAACGAAAGTAGTACTAATGTGTACGTTCACATTTATAAATATCTACTGTACAAAACCATACAGCAATCAAATAAATAGCTTAATAGTATGTACCTTATGACCTTCAAATAGCAAAAAAACAATTCTTAAATCAGTAGATGAAAAAAGTAATCAATAACAGAGAAGAAATTAATGAAATAAAATGAAAGATACAAAGAATCAATGAAACAGTGATTGTTTAAAAATAAACAAGAATGACAAATTCATCCACGCTAAAAGAAAAAAGAAAACAAAATCCAAACAGATAACAATGAAGTCAAGAAATCGATAAGATACATTTTTAATTATATTACACTAAATTTAATACTAAATGGAAAAATCTAAACAACAGGATTAATTTCTACCTTCATATAACCCACTAAAATTAAACTCCAGTGAGATAAATAAATTAAATTCTAACAAGCAATGAAGCTGGGGTAGTAACAAAAAAAAATTAATACACCTGCTATAAACAATCAAGGGTCAAAGTGAGTTGCTGCTGAACTCTAACAGATCTTTAGAGAAGAGCCAATGGAAATCCTTTGCAAATTATTTTATAAATCAGAAATGCAAAGAATGCTACCAAAGTTTTATAAAAATCCAGTATTGCCCTTTTATTAAACTCAGATAAAGACAAAATGAAACAAAGAAAATTATAGAATTATCTCCAATGGAAATCGATGCCAAAATATAAAATAAAGTATCATGAAAAGATTTAAAAGCACATCAAAAAACTATTTGCCATGATGAAGTTGGCTTTATTCCCAAGATGTTAGGAATACACACAAATCACCTAAGGTAGTAAATACATCACAAAACAAAGCTCAAGAACAGAAACTACATGATCAGCTCAATGATTGCAGGCAAGCATTTGACAAAACTCATAGCCCTTCATGACAAAAAAAAAAAAAAAAAAAAAAAAAACTTTTAAGAAACCGAGATAAAAGGTAAAAATCTCAACATTTTAAGTGATATAGACCACAAATCTATGGCCACTATTATACTAAAATCAGGAATAATAACTCCCAAAACATAAAATAAAATACAATAATAAGGTTTCCCCTGGTGAGTCAACAAAGTCAAGCATATCACTTCAATGTGGGACCAAGGCCCTCCCCCTTATATCTAGGGTGAGCAAAGTATCCCTCCAAAGAGAATGAGCTCCAAAAAGCCAGTTCAAGCAATAATTATAAGTTCCACTGCCGGGGGGGGGGTGAGGGAAAAGTGGGGAGATCAGGAGAAGTGGGGAGTGGTAATTAAGATTGGTATATAAAATGAGAAAAGATTTTAAAAAAACAAATTGCAAGTTAAAAACATCAGATAATTATGTACACAACTCAAAATTGTTTCCTGTATTTTCTGTTATTCAAAATAAATGGTAAAGAGATAAATTAAATTAAATTAAAATAAAACGGAATAAACTTAACAAAGGAAGTGAAAGATCTTTATAATTTAAACTTTATATCACTGAATAAAGAATTAAAAACATATTAGAACTTGAAAAGATTTTCCAGCTTCATGAATTAGAAGATTTAATATCATAAAATGATTATATTTCGAAAAGTCTACTAGTTGATTTGAATGTAATCTCCATAAAACATTAAATGTCATTACTCATAGAAATAGAACAAACAATGTCAAAACACATGTGGGTACACAAAGAACCCCAGAGAGCTAAATCAATCCTGAGCAAAAGGAAGAATTCTGCAAGTATCAACATAACTGATTATAAGTTATCCTTCAGAGACAGCATAGCAAAAATCATCATGGTTCTGCCAACAAAATTGACATGAAGAGCAATAGAGCAGAATCAGGGTCTCAGTTACAAGTGACACAGTGATGACAAAGGTGACAAAAATATATTTTGGAAAAATGACAGCATCTTCAAGAAACAGTGTTAAACATAGTAAACAAAGGTTGGCTTATCAAACAAGATCTGTGTCTCTCAAATTTTATGGAAATAAACTTCAAGTGGGTCGAAGACCTTAATGTAAAACCTTAAACACTGTAGGTGGTAAAGAAAAATATGAGAAACCTTTCAAATCATCAGCATTGGCAAATGTTCTCCAGAAAGGACTCTGGTTACATAGAAAGTACTGCCAACAATCAAAAAAATAGATTTATCAAAATTATAAAACTTCTCCACAAAAAGAAAAAAACAATCAACTAAAGAGACGGCTGGTAGAACGGGAGAAAATCTTTGCTAACTATACATTTAACATAGAATTCATACTTATAATGTATTACAAACAAAAAAAATTACATCAAAAGGTAAAACTCAAGAAACTCAGTTAATATAGATAAAAATAGATCAGATGGCTCCCCAAAGATCAAACACAAATAGCTAAAAGCATTACTTCACTTTACTAACATACAGGACAATGAAAATTAGGGAAATAAAAATTCACCTCAACACAGTCAGAAGTAATTAATATCAACAAAAATGACAGACAAATGCTGTCCAGAATATGAGGGATGATGAACTCTTATCTACTATTGATAAGATTGTAAACAGATGTAGCAACTCTGGAATTACTGTGGAGAATACTCAAAAAACTAAAAATAAATCTACTGTGTGACTCAACTATCCCATTCCTTGCGATATGCCTGAAAGACTCAACACGCTACTTCTCAGACACTTGATTAGCCATGTTTATTGCTGCTCTCCACATAACAGCCAAAAACGGAAACAATTTAAATATCCTTCAACCAATGAACGGATAATAAAAATGTGGTGCATACAGACTTTAGAAAACTCTTCAGCTGCAAAGCAAAAGCGAATTCATGAATTTTGCCAGTAAATAGATGGAGCTAGAAATTCTATAGAATGAGGTGACCCGGACCCAGAAAGACAAACAGTGCATGTTCTTTCTCATCTATGGTTCGGAGCTCTAAGTCTTCAAATTCAAGTACATAACCTGAAACAACAGTAAAAGTAGAAAGGAACCAAGGCAGGGATAAGGGCATAATGAGCCCTAGAAAGGACTAGCAAGATACACATGCTATGAAGAGGAAACTGGGGAAATGGGTGAGGGGAACTTTAATTGGGGATGATGGAGGAAAATTTATAAGGAAGAGAAGGAGGAATGTGTTCTGCAAGCTATCAAGGAAGAGAAGCAACCTCAACAGAAGGTAAATCAAGACTGGTACTAGAAAGCTGGCCAACTCCTTGGGGCTAGTAAGTTCATGAATTTTAGAAGAGAACCTACCACAATCACTTTCAGCAGGTTATTTCCTAACTGTATTCTATGTACTTAGCATTATACCCACAGATAAATAGATTCCTAACCCCTCATCAAGGGACTTCTCTTTGCACCAGATGCAGAGCATTACATGAAACCTCAACTAGCCAAAATGCTAAGAAAAACTAATCAGTGCCCAAGCCTAGTGGATATGCTTATAATACAACTCTGCACCTATGCCTCAGTGATATCTAGAAAGATTGAGCGCAGAGATTTTAAGAGGTAAAGGACCACGGAGTCTGCTGTGAGATTGTGCTTCTTAGGGAAGCTACGCCCATGATACTTCAACGATATGGCTGCCTAAACAAAACCAAAAGAATGTCACACTAATAGACATGCTAATGTGGGAGGGGAAATTTCACAGGACCCTATCCTACACAAAGAATTTAAGCAACTAATGACTGCTTGGTAAGGAAGAATTAGTATTTACCAAAAATGAATCCTCTAACTTATTATCTAAGCACAAGTTATGGTTTCTGAAATTACATACATACAAACAGCACTAAATAGACTCAGCAGGTTTCATTTGTACATTTATGCATTCGGAAATGATATGGGAAATCCTTCTGTATATGTGTTGCTTTCATTGATTAATAAATAAAGAAGCTGTTTTGGCCTATGAAAGGGCAGAATTGAGCTAGGTGGGAAAACTAAACTGAAGGCTGGGAGAAAGTAGGTGAGATGTCATTTAGCCACCAGAGGAGACAGATGCCAGGAATTTTGTCTGGTAAGCCACAGCAACATAGCAATACACAGATTAATAGAAATGGGTAACTTAAGATATAAGAGCTAGCTAGCAATATGCTTAAGTGATTGGACAAGTAATGATTTAATTAATATAGGTTCTGAGTGATTATTTCAGGTCTGGGCAGCTGGGAAACAACCAAGCAGTCTCCAACTACAAATTGGCACCACAGTATGGGCAACTACATTCATGTAAACCTGAGAGAGCTTGAAAGGAAAGACACAAAGGAATAGTTTAGTTCACCTTCTTGGTAGCTGCATCTTTTTTCAGATAGGCTCTGCTTGCTGGTGGCAAGCAGAGACATGGCTTCTTTAAGAGATGTCCTGACTCACCTTTAATGGCAAGAATGGCATGGTTTCTTTAAGGGAAGGGCTCCTGGTTCATGCTAGTTACAGAAATCAGGAGGTCCAGCTGCCGAGCACTTGAATGGGGTTTGTGGACCAACGTGCTTGTGTTCCCACTCTGGGTTAGGAGGATAGTAGCTGAGACTATGCCCTAGGCTCAGCACCCCCTGCCCAGAAAGGTGGTGGGATCGGGTCTGCTAGGAGTGCATAGGCAGGAGAGTGTGGTGGACTTCTGCTGCCATACCCAGAAATATTTCCAGACTGCACAGTGCACTGCATGGCAGATTTAGCTTTTACTCAGATGAAAGGGTTTATATGCTTCATGGAACTACCCAGAGATGAGGTGGTGAGGACATCTCCCAGCCAGCAGTCTCAGAGCTGGTGGTGAACTACCTCTGCCATAAGAGAGGCAGAGCCAGTACCTAGGGCCATGACAAGCAAGCTGCTTATCATGTTTAAAGTGCTCCTGGTCAGAAAATTATTACAGATACACAATAAAGTCAGATTCAGATAAAAAAAAAAAAGACTCTAAATGTGCCACGGTGTTGGATAAGTGCATGTAGACTTAGAAAAGAAAAAAATTACTTGTATAAAAAAGAGTAAATGACTTTTTAAAGAGTAAAGTCTTTAAAGAGATAGAATACAGACAGTCATAGATTAAAGGAGCAAAGAAAATAAGTCATGGAAAGATGGAAAATACAGAGATTCTGAATTATATATATTATTGTGTTTTATTTGAATTTTTTGACTATGAATGAGCTAAGTACAGAAAGGCATTTCATTGTACAGACTACTAAGCTAAATCAATATTTATACTTTAAAGTATCTTTACTTTAAAATTTGGGTCTATGGATATGTTGCTTTGGAACAGAGGCTCTGCTTTTGTTTCCACAGAGGATGAAAAACTATGGATTCCTTCCAGACTAATGTGGTTTGATGGACTAAGACTACCAGAAAGGTCTCCATGAACTCCCAAAAAGAAAATATTTCACCCAATAAAAAGCAGGGAGTAGTTTGGAGAAAAATACAATCAAATTCCCTAACTGATTACTTATAAATGTTTGTTTATTTTTAAAGGGCAATAAGCTATAGAGATTAATACTTTTGCATTGGATGGATCTCGGTTTATTGATACAAATTTAAGGTCAATGTTTTAATATATATGTATAATATATACATATTTCTTCTTTTGATCAAGGTATTGTGTTTCTGCATCTCATTTTAAAATGTAATGTATAATTAATAAATATAGAGTAATAGATAATCATCTATAATAGCCAAGCTTGTAGTCATATTAGTTAGGTTTCCTGATATACAGAGATATATTTCAGATTGATAGGTATTCTTCAAAGCTTTCAAAGACAAATAGAATATGCCATTTAAAATGTTTTAAAAACCTAGGACTTTTCATGACAATGAGACATGTCTGCTCCTAGCAACAACAATTACTTCAAGAGGAAGATGGGCATCAAAGAGGCTCCTTATGGAGTTTGTTAGCCATTTGGGCAAGAAACTGCTCATGCCTGGACTGCTTGATGTTATGGTGTATGAACTAGACATGCAAGACTGCCAAACTTGCATAAAGGTGAAACAATCCTTTGGGATTCCTGCTTCATGAAAGAGTCTGCCAGACATTGCAGGACACAGAAGGACAAACTGTCAATATAGGTGGAACTGTCTTTAAAATTTCCTGATTGATGGAAAAGTCTGCCAGATAGATACCATGGATTTATAGGCTGAAGATGGATACTGCAATAATATAGAAGAACTTTGGGTGACTGTTCAGGCAGTGAGAGTATCTGTCAATTCTAGAGTGTTAGAAGTTGCTTACAATGCATTTCCTGTTTACTTGGGTAATATTATGTATTCCTGAGGTCTTTGAGGGAATTGAAGAATAGATAGTTATTATTATAGTTTTCCTTAGTTATGATAAAAGATAGATTGATATAAAACTTTAGACTCACAAAAAGAAGATGGATGATAGAGTATTTTCCTTAATTTGCCAGATGTAAATAAACTAAATATTATAATTCTTGATTGATAATAGTTTTATTGTATGCAATCTTACTATGTTAAAGTTAAAATCTTTTTTATTTAGACAGAAAAGGGAAGATGATATGGAAAGTCCTTCAGTATATGTGTTGCTTTATTATTGGTTAATGAATAAAGAAGCTACTTTAGCCTGTGACAGAGCAGAATAGAGCTAGGAGGGAAAACTAAACTGAATGCTGAGAGAAAATGGATGGAGTCACTGAGACACCATATAACCACTAGAGGAGACTGAGGCTGGAACTTTGTCCCGTAAGCCACAGCCACATGGCTATACACAGATTAATAGAAATGTGTTACTTTAAGATATAAGAACTAGCTAGCAATATGCTTAAGTGATTGGCCAAGCAGTGATTTAATTAATATAGTTCGTGAGTGATTATTTTGGGTCTGGGCAGCTGGGAAAAGAACAAGCAGCCTCCAACTACACATTTGCAAAAATAGTAGTCAGTTTGAGAAGAAGGCAGAGGTCAGACGTGGGACACTTACTGGGTATACAAGCCACCCTTAAGGAAGGCTTCGTGCCCTTAAAATGACCAACACAAACAAACTCATTGGTAATTTTGGAGATACTTTGTATCATTATGCTGTTTTTGGGCATTTTTATATTACTTTTTTCTTATTTATTGATTATGATTTCTGATTTTGTATTTTAGTGTGTTTGTGTGTATTTGTGAATGCATGTACATGCATGTACACATGCTTATATTGGTATTTCTCAAGTTTTATCTTGTTTTTGTTTATTTGTCTGTTTTTTGGGGGGTTGTTTTTCATTTAGCCTATTTGTTTTCTAAAGAGAGAGAGAAAAAAAGAGAAAGAAGGCATGGAATTGAATGTGTGGAGTGGTGGAGAGAATATGAAAGGACATGAGGAAGGAAAAACTATTATTAGAATATAACATATTGGAAAAATATATTTTCAATAAAGAAATAAAAATGGTTGCTTTGGGATAATCAGATTAAGAGAATTAAAATCTCAAAAAAAGAATATGCATTGCTCTATCATTTTTAGGTCTTACATTTTTATAGATGCATAAAATCATGTATTTATAGATACATGTAAGTAAAAGTGAAATCTCGAAACAAAGGAGACACATGGGATGAAGGGAATGAAAGAGAATTACTGAGGAGTAGACAAGGGAATTTGCTCCAAGCTCATTAGCTACTTGTATGAAAATGCCCTTATGGAACCCAGTATAATAAAATTTTAAAACTAGAGGGAAAAATGTGTTTAGTGAGTCTGTTGCATTGGCCTCTGTGCTAATATCACTTCTGCTTGTGCTCAACTTCCACAATGACTCCTTATGGAACATAGACTTCTCCCCAAATTTTTAGGGAGTTTAGCTCTCCTCTCTTCCTCGGGGATATATCATTCTTTTATTGAAAAATCTCTCATGCTCACATCATTATTAAGGATCAAGGTCAAAGATAGGAATAACCAAACATCTATGCCATATTTGTTTATATCTCAAGCATTTGCTTGGAGGTATTCTTTAGTTTCAGGAAAAACAAATTGTTCGGGACGAGAAATGGCCTCATCTTCAAAGATTTTCTTCTGCTTGATTTGGCCATCAAAGCCATTTTAGTGCTCTTCCATAATTTTATGATGAGTAAAGGTTTCTTATTTTAAATTCTTCTGTCTTTACAATTTTGTTTACATTTGTTTTCTGCCTTTCAGTATTCCATGATCATTCACAGAAATTCCTCTTACACATTCTTTATTCTAAAGATTTATATATCCGAGTAGAACAACTGTAGGTAAACAGGAGGCCTACTGGAGAGAGACAGACAGACTGCCTTCGCACCAACATCTGCAACGGTAGTCAGCCAGGGAGAGCTCACAGATGCCATAGAAAGCAACTGATGACAACTTCGCAAGGCTGAGGGTGCAGTGACTTCTTCAGCCTGCACCTATGGCAGTTTATCTGTAATCCTGTGCTACCAGTGTCCTGTTGACTAGGTGGCAGAATGTGCTGCCCACCCTGAAACAGAGACAGCTTTCTCATTGCACACAGAAATAGCAAGAGACACCTCCGTGCTCAGGAAAAATGAAAGCTTGGAGAAATAAAGTATAGTCAAATGATGTAGTTATAAAACTACAGGCTCAACCTGGAGCAGTGAACAGTTGTCTGACACAGCTAGAATAACCTTTGCAGGAATCTGTGTGGTGATGGATACAAAGAGCCAGCTGAGGCAGTCAAACCAAGGGTAAAACAAGATTGATTCCAGAGTTTTGCAAGTAAGTGCAGCCCTTTCTTGAATGAAAGCAGCTCACTCCTTGCTTGAAAATAATGGACATTCAAGAAATAAGGATGTTGTGAAAGTCATAAATAGAGCAAAGTGTTAACATTATTTTTAAAGATGATATTTAAAAGATAAAAGCATATTTAATCTTTACATTTACTTTATATTTTAAGGGAATCTGGTACCATTTTATCACTACAGAGGGTAGGCATAAAATTCCAAAATGAAACAACTACAATCATAGTTTTGCTAAGAGTCAAATTTTTTTAGGCAGCTTTGCATAAAATTCCACCACATGGATTCAGGCCACTGAATGTTTTTTCTATGCAATTAGCATTTGCAATAGACCGTCCTGTGGAGGTAGGAGGAGTTCAGAATGATCACAGTTTTCCCCAGCAAAGTAAACTGTAAAATTGAGTCATGAACCTTTCTAGTTTATTCAGTTGAAACTAGCACATAATTTTTAATTTATTCATTGAAGTTGATAAATATTTATTAGGTATATACTTAGTCTAAGAACTCTCTTAGGAGTTTGGGATATAGAATGGAATAAAAAACTGTCACCACAGATGGAAGCAAGTGACAGGAGCCAATAATGACAAGAAAATGGAGTGATAGTTGCCTCCAGCTACCGAGAGAAGCTTTACAGATGCGACACATGGCCTTGTTTGTACACTGAATTCTTATAGTTTTATGTTGCCTTAGCATCCATCCATTTTTAATTTTAATTTCATCCCAGAAGCAGGATTAAGTCACTTTGAATAGTTGGCAGTTCAACATCTCTTCTCCAACCTCAGTGTTTTCTGTTCATGTGTTGGCCTTCTGTACTTCATCTTGGTGAGTACCTCCTGAATGATAGAGGTACTTGAGTGACTTTGAGATCTTCTCACTCTCACTACTGTGAGAACCCATGTGTGACTCAGTTTCCATCTGGAGTCTTTTGAGGTCAAATGACATAAAGAAGTCATTTGAGGTCAAGATTTCCTGCTCTGTTTGCTCCAAATATCTTAAAGGTTTGTGAGAAAATTCTGATCAAGTCCTTAAGAACATTTTTGCCCAGATAAAAGAATACATTATCTATTAAGATTTGAATGGTATACGCCAGTTGGAGACACTCCTAGTTAGCGATTAGAAGCTATTTAGCTGCATGAGACAATGCACCTGCTTGAACTTCCTCCCAAAGACAGTTCAGGGAGGTAGTAAGCTGACTATACTAATCTTTGTTCTGCCTTTTGAATGTAATTAGTATATGTGCTGGCTGAGAAATAATCTCGAGAGCTGTTTGGTATTTACCTTTAGTCCTCCTATGTTTCTGCCTTCATTTCTCTTAATCTACCATATCCTATAACCTCATGCCCCCTCCCAGGTACCCCATGCTGATTCCTGTCAGAGTGGGCTCTGACACACTACAATGCACAAGGAACCATATGCCTGGCTCTCAGTCAGTATCAACTGCTGGGATTTTTGCTTCATCACTCTACAGTTACCCATTAAAATATCCATCTTTGGAAAATGCCTTGGACTTTCAAAAAAGTATGGAACAAAAACACCCTCTCCTGCATCCTTTTTCCTAGCTTTGAATGTCAAAAATTAAATATACTTAAGCAAAATAGTGTCACATAGATTTCATTTTTATATTGTATGAGAATGAAAGAAAAAGGACTAAGTTTAAATTTAGGAAGAAAATCATCCAATTTCTATCTCTAAATACATAATAAAACCTTTTAATCAATAGAGCCATATACACTTTAATATTCTCATTTGATTGTATAAAGTCAAATGGCTCTCCTTTACATTTAATTGAATAATATTTATAAATTTGTTACTCTCTACCCATAGACAAATATAAAACACACTCTAATGATGAATATATTTACCTTGTCAGCTTTAGACAATACTGATTCAGATTCCTCTGGAAATATTTTAGGATCTCTATTTATAACAAAATGCTTTGCTCATTCAGTAATTGTTCAAGAAAACATGATTTAACCTTGAAAAAATGCAGAGCTTCCTGCTTTTGAATTATTTGATCAAAATTTGAAAGCATATTAACGATCCGGCAGATAAAAGTGATGTCAGTAGGCAGATGCTCTGGAAACACACTCTTATAATAGCCCCTTGGAAGACTGGCTACCTCCCTGTTAAAAATTCCCCCACTAACTCTATTTGACTTTCATTTTTCCCAAAATAGCTTTTCAATTTACAGGAAGCAATGCATAATAATCAGAGTGATGCAATTCAGTTGAACTAAATAGAAAACAATGATCTCATCCTACCTGCGTTTAACTCTACTACTAAGATAATCAATACTTGACCCCAGCTTTTGATATTTTTCCCATTTCCTCTAAAATATTTGTTCAGGTCCCTCAGATAAGCATGGTAGCTGGTACAGACAGGTAGTTCTTTCTTAAGAAGGAGAAGGCAAATGAAAATTGCATAATTGGCCTGAGCTCCTTGGTCTGATATTTACCTTGTAGAAACAGTTCTTATTACAAGATAATGTCATAACATGCCTTCCCTCCTCCCCTTGAAAAAGTCTGAGAATGGCTTCTTCCCTGTGTCTATAGTAAAATGGAAAAGATTCCAAGAAAGATTGGGAATTCTTTAAAGAAAGGAAGTTGAGCCCAGTTTTCACTCGAGGAACATTTACATTTTCCTCTGTTACACAGAGAGAACCCAGGGATAATGGTGGAAGTTACAAAACATTCCCACACTAGTTCAGAATTACATATAATAAAGGGTTATTTATTTAGGGGATACTTACAGATCACTGTCCTAGATCACAGTCCTCTGCATAAATGGGGGACAGGTACAGAGTCTAGCAGCAGGAAGTGGGAGCCAGAAGCAAGACAGCTAGTGAAGGCTTTATAGCTGCACTTATAGTATAAGAGACCACACCTAAGTGAACTGGTATCTTAAAGGCTGAAGGAGTGGAAGGAGCTCCCACAGCACAGGAAGTCCTTCAAATGAGTAAGATGTATGTCTCTAGATTTGAACATCAAGAAGTTGCCCTTTTCCTTCTAGAGATGTTTCAGGCAAACCTTAGTTGAATTGACTACATGTTGCATGAGAGATGGGACTAGGGCCAGAGTAATAGCAACAATTCTCTAATATTTGAGAGATTTCAATGACCCAGTGGCCTCTGTGAAAGATGGTCTAGCTATACTTTTGGCATCCAGCCTCAGGTAATGTTGCTGATAGTAGAATCTCAGAAATGTGAATCAACTAGGGGTTCTACTTCAAGAAAACAAATTCCACAAGCTCTCTACTTTTTATGTTACGTATTCTTGATAGAAGACTTTTCATTGCCGTCTTACCAAAATGTCTCATGCTTTTAACACTTCTAAAGTAAGCTTAACCACTTGCCTGATAAGCATCTTATCTTCCCATTGGAAACAGACAGGCCAACTCAATTCAACTCACAGCTGAAATGGGAATTCATCTTGTTAGCATGGAAGCAGAAAACGAAATAGAAGTCAGATGGTGGTTTTAATTGTCTATGACTACAAATTACATTAATCTGACTCACCCAACTTTCCTGAAGACAGATACACAAATAAATATGGGTTGGAAGTCTATTATAGGCAGGATCACATGAACACGCTGTGTGTCTTTGAATACTGTTTTATGAATGCCTTACAAACCTCCTTCCTGTTATCATGACTATTTAATTAAGATGGCATTCAAGTCACGTGTTTTAGCTTGTGCAGGCAAAGGACATTATTAGAGTTCTGATATTTTCTAAGTCCTTGAAAACAAATTAGAGGCTGTACCTGTATTGCTTCATCTCCTCAGCAAGGTGATCTCATTCATCGCATGGGCTTTCTCCCTCAATTCACTTTCAGAAAGCAATCTGATAAATGGATATAATATTAACCTGACTCCTAATGACTTATTACCACACCCACAGACCAAGGCATATTCCAACTCTCGCTACAGAAGTTTTTCTTTGTAGTAGACTGCGATCAACATAGAGGCCCAAAACTGGCTAAGGAATAGAGAAGAAGAGAGCAGTGGAATTTCATCCCTAAATAGGACATATATATCGCAGATACTCCTCCAATGGTCACTGCAGATGTGGGGTAGAAAGAGATTGAGAGCCAGAGGTGGTAGATAATAAAAAAGAAGCATGTGTTCTAAACACACAGGACAACTAGACGTAAATACTCACAACTCCTGTGACAGTGTGTCCAAGATCTATGCAAACCCAAACCAGAATAAATAGTAATGTATAAGTGGACGGTGAACACGAAGCTCCACTCCTGCCTGAGGGAGCTATTGTTGAGGAAAGGTTGTTTCTCTAAAACTATATCAGGTGACCACACTCTAGTAGAAAACCACACATTCAAGAATGTTTGAGCAGCACAAATTGGCCTTGATTGGGAGAAAATACACAACACTGGGCAGGAAGGGAAGTAGGGGCGAATCTGAGAAAAGTTGAGGAAGGGAGAGTAAATAAGATCAAAACCCATTACACAAAATTCTAATAAAGAACTAATAAAAATGTATTTTAGAAAAGAGGAAAGGCTGTTGCTATGCATTTCTGTTTTAGTAATATTTGTATATAATAAGAAACTGACTGGATCTAGGGTCCAATCATTTAATTGTGAATAAGCACTCCAAAAATCAGGACTTAAAAACAATGGGGCTTTGTGATCTTTAGTTATTTATACTACCTCCAAATTCTATTAAGACTTTACTATCTCTCATACAAGTTGACAAATATTTGTGGAATCTTGGGTCATTTTAGCCACACAAATATCTATATGAATGATTTCAGGAAGAAAATATAGGGTGCTGAACAGCTTGAGCAAGTTGCTTTAATTTAGAAGGCATTATCATCAAATAAGCTTTTATTTTACAATAATCTATGTATCTGATATTGATCAAATACATTACTGGGTGTATGAATTAGCATTGGATAATCTTAACCATTCTCTTTCTGACAAAAATAATAAATTTTAATTCACTCTTACTAAAAGAAAGTTTCAAAAATACCTTTACATTTTAATAATTTTAGACCATTTATTCTCATCTCTCTTATATTATCACTGAAATCTTCTCTAAACCATCAGAAGTTTTAGAACTTACAAATGAGAGAGGGTAAGTTTAATTTGTGGTGTGAGAGCTAAAAATAACTGATCAGTGTACCAATTTACGAATCAACTTTTCACAAAAATGATGAATGCTTTTAAAAGCCTGTCGTGGCAAGCTGAAGAACTTTTTTCAACAACTGAGATTCCCAAGGCATTAGAAAGTAAGGGCATTGAAAGTTTCCTTAATAGTTAAAAAGTAGCTTGATAAATCAAGACCCATTTATGAAGTTGAGTGGAAAGATCTTCATTCATGCTGGGGGAAATGATGGAAAGATATGATTTCTCGCAAATTGTGAACACATGAAAATGATCAAAGGTACTTAGCAAATTATTTTTGCAGGCTGGTGTGGACCTCAATAACACATTCTGAGATATAAAAATCGCTATGAGCAGTGTTCTGTATACCTCAGCGAATAAGCCAACATCAAAGATGTCTTTAAGGTTTTGATCCCTGAGTAAAAGCAGTTAGCTGAGCTCTATGCTGAGCTATTGCTTCAGGTCAGAAAACTTGAACTTCTCCATTTCAGATACTCTGAAGTGTGAAGTCATTAATAAAAATGTAGGAAGTTATTCCCATCATATTCTCTATTTTCTGTTAAATCTCATGAGAAGTAATATACAACAAATATAAACACTTCCTGCTAATAAAGCAAAATTATGAGTATGACTTTCCTATTACCACAATACATTAAAACTTGCTTCGTATGTGGGACAATACCCTCGAGGGTACATCACACACAGCATCAGATGAAGAACCCAAGTGCTGAGAGCTGTACAATACCATTATTCCTAAGATGAGGACAACTGTTGGGGTAGCTACATGCTCCCACAAAAAAACCAACAATTTAACTACTTTTATAGTCTTTCAGATCAGACATAACCTAAATATTTTATATCTGTGTTCTCAAAATCATAAGTAATGTAACTCTTGAACAGTACAAACTTTAAAAATGCAATGTCAACTAGAGATTGCATAGCTGTAAACACATGGGACCAAATTGTGCATACATATGGCAAGGGAAAACTTAAATTATGATTTCCTTGATATATGCATCTTTAGGGTCATGTAACTTATCCTTCTTTGCCTCTTTTGCCTGATTTGCTTCTACATAATTCTAGCTTTAATGTAAAGTGGAGAAATAAGTTTCTCTATAGATAAGAGTAAAGTTCGGCTAAGGAATTAAAAATAAGAAATGTATGAGGCCATAAAATTTGGTAGGCTAACAATCTGGAGACTGGGGTTTTAAGTCCCACTTCTACAATAATTAGTTGTTTGAAGAACAGTTTACTGAAATGAGCTTCCTCTATCTCAACGTATGTTAATTAAGATAAAGCGTGACAAAAAGGCTCTTATAAAATGCCATGAGAAGGAACCCATATCTAATTTTATTAATGAGGTCGAGAACCTCAGACTAGATAGGTGATAGGCACCAGAGGAAAGCCGACTGTTATTATTCAGCTCAATGAACATAGCAGTAAAACAACTCCTAATGACCTAGTGTTATACACATAGATCAGTGTATCATTCAATCTTCATCAGAGAAGTAGGTGATAATTAACACAGAGACTCACAGATGAAAAACACGGAGAGGGTGGAAGATTTTGAAATCATGCATGGATGCCTTTATCACACCTCTACCATCAAGGCCCAGGGTTTATGCAGAAGAGAATAGAAAGATTGTAAGAGTAGATGTGGCAGACATTGCCAAGGAAAGCCTGTTTTCTAGGCACAACAGGGCAGGTGTACATATGAACTTAGAGATACTGTGACCTGCACAAGCTCAAGTCACACAAAATCCCAGTCTGCACAAAGAGGAAGTAGGCACCAAGTCCTACCCATAGCCAAGAAGAGATTTGCATATAATATCTAGGAGGAGAGGGAAAATATGTTTTCTCCCATGGTATGACAATGAGTATATCAACCAAACTCCAAGGCAGGCCCCATGATCAGTAAGTAACATCTAGCCAACACAAATCAGACTTCATGTTATTAGAGACTTTTTTCTTTCTTTTTTTTTGAGAGAAAAATACATGAGGTTGGGAGGATATGGAGGATGCTGGGAGGACTTAGGGGACAGGACCAAATATGATAAAAATATACTGCATAAATTTTTAAAAATACAAATGCAAAAATTTCCTACTTCTCAAATTCTTAATATTTCTGTTTTTTTCCTTTCACCTCTACAGATAAATATATGCAATGTGCAATTCATAAAGATGTGTACTACATTGTTTATAAATGCTTTACTTAGAAAAACCAACCCAAAAAATTGGAAAAATGCCTCCACAAGATCAGACTTAAGCAAGCATGTAGGCCATTTTCTTAATTAATTATTGATGGGGGAATACCTAGCCCACAGTGGGTGAGGACACCCTTGAGCAGGTAGCCCTAGGTTCCATAAAAAAGCAAGCTATGTGTAGCAAGCCAGTAAGCAGCTCTCCTCCATGGCCTCTGCATTGACCCCTACCTCTAGGATCCAGTCCTGTTTGAGTTTCTGTCCTGCCTTCCTTTGATGACGAAGAGTGATATGGAAGTCTAAGCTGAATAAACCCTTTCCTTCACAAGTCGCTTTGATCATGGTGTTTCATTACAGCAATAGAAACCTTGACTAAGACAATGAATAAAAACAAAATTTTAAAGAAAACCTGAATCCCACTGCCTGTGCATCGCTCCACGACTTCTAGAAAACCGTCAGAAGAGATAGGAACACAGAGAGAATGCAGTGAGCAAGAGTTTGCAGGAAAAAGGCTGAGGCTGTAGCACTGTGTAGAGATTCATACCTTCTCAGAACCCAGTAATGATACTGAAGCCACTGGAAAACATATATGTATGTGTGTCCTCACCCACAATGGACTGGGCATTCCCCCATCAACTGGTAATTAAGAAAATGGCCTACAGGCTTGCCTAAGTCTGCTCTTATAGAGGCATTTCCCAAGTTGAGTCTCCCTCCTCTCTGATGACTCTAGTTTGTGTCAAGTTGACATAAAATTAAACAGTACACACTTTAATAAAAAGTGCATTCATTATGTTGTCAAAAATGCATCCTTTAGCTACACTTTTTGAGTTGACTTTTCTCTAAGTAATACATTTAAAGCATGTATATTTCCCAGTGTTTCTCAAGACCTGCTGCCCAAAGATAGGCCCACAAGTTCCACTAGGTATTTTTCTTGTGACAGAATAGAGGCACTTGGCATAGATAACTGTAAACCCTCAGATGTCTGTGTTGCCTAGACAACACTAAAGGACCAAACGCACTATTATGACAAGCACTCTACTCTGAGCTTTGGT
Source organism: Chionomys nivalis (assembly GCF_950005125.1). Classification (NCBI taxonomy): domain Eukaryota; kingdom Metazoa; phylum Chordata; class Mammalia; order Rodentia; family Cricetidae; genus Chionomys; species Chionomys nivalis. The sequence continues at coordinate 20,134,921 of NC_080101.1, read as the reverse complement.
AACCCTGCTGGGATCATTGATTTTTCATCAGCCCTCCTGGGTTCTGTTGTAGACAACTCACACCTTCACTTTCCTTTCCTTTCCATCAATTTTTAAAAAGCATTCATATTGGCTACTTCCACCATCCCTCTGTCAATTCAGCAAGTTTTGAAATTATGTATTCAGAGTAGAGAGTCTCTTTTGCTCATATGGAAGAGAGCGCTGAAATTTCATAGAATTGAAGCAATTACCTGTTCTGCTGCAGAACCATCATTTTAAAGGTAAATTACGCACAATAATGTGTAGCAGGCTTTTAAAGGAGTTATCATTGCATAATTGAAAAAATGCATGGCTGTAGAGTTGGAAAATGTCTTTGTGTCTTCAGCCTATTTCTTAATATGACTACTTGATCTTTCTATCTCCATAGCTCTATCCTTAAGAGAGAGTGGCTATCTACCTATCAAAGAAGCCCTTTAGGGTGAAAAGAATTTCAAAAATAAAGTAAAAAAATACACAAAGTTTAAGGAATTGTTTTTCAAATCTTAAGGTAACGTAAAATCCTAAATTTGAACAGCAAAAAAGTGTTAATAAACACAAAACAAAACTAACAGAACTGAAAAGTGAAAATCCACAATTACAAATAAAGATGTCATCGCGTCCCTTCATCATCATTACAAGTAGAGATAAAAGGCCTTCAACATAAACAAGACCGGAAAACACTGACAACTGATTTGACCAAACTGATATTTACAGATTCTTCCCCAGAGCAAAAGGCACATGTTATCATCTTCATGTAAACATAAGAAAACATCAAAATGTACCAAACACTAGGCCAGAAAGCAAACTCATGAAATTTAACATAATTTGAATCATAGAAAATATGTTCTCTGACAAAAGCAGAATTAAAATAAAAGCCAATGACAGAAAAATTAGAAATTCCTTCTATTTTTTTGAGTTTCATATTTTTTCATTTTATTGAAAACAATATTTTTTTCGCACATGCTATATCCTGGTTATAGTTTCCCATCTCTCTACTCCTCCCAGTTCCTCCCCATCCTCGCATTAGAATCCACTAGTTTCTGCCTGTCATTAGAAAACAAACAGGCTTCTAGGGGATAATAATAAAATAAAATATATTAAGATAAAACAAAAACTAACACATCAGAATTAGACAAGACAGAAGACGCACTCTAGGGAAAACATAAGAATCAGAGACCCACTTGCTCACACACTCAATAATCCCATCAAAACACTTAACTGACAGCTGTCATATATACTCAGAGAACCTGGTCTGGATCAGTGCAGGCCCTGTGCATTCAGCCTCAGTCTTTCTGATTCATCTGAGCCTCGATCATGTTGATATAGAGGGCTTTGTTTTCTTGGTGACCTTTATCCCCTAGTTCTTAAACTCCTTGGGCCTCCTCTTTTGTAGAGGTGCCTGGGCCCAGAGGAGAGGGATTTGATGAAGATATCCCATTTAAGGCTGAATGTTCCCAGGTCTCTTACTCTCTGCATAATGTCTGACTGAGTGTCTCTGTCTTTATTCCAATTTTTTGAAAGAGGAATCTTCTCTGATGATGGCTGTGCAAGGCATTGATCAATCATGGAGTAGAGCAGAAATCAGTAAGAGTAATGTTTTTTGTTAGTTTTGTTGGTTTTGTTTTGTTCTTTTTTTCTTTTAGAAAAGTAGAATTTGGTTTTACCCTAGGTCCCTGAGCTATGTAATCTCAGGTTCTTGGCCACACAAGCACTGTCGAGTAAGGCTCCATTTAGACATTGGTTTATTACTCCCACAAGCTTTGTGCCACCATTGAACTAGCATTATCTTACAGCAGGAAACAATTGTAGATCAAAGAGTTTGTAGCTGGCTTTTTGTTTCTTATTCTCTTTTGGTCACCTGCAGAGTAGCTTGCTGTACCGAAGACACTGCAATATACAGATGAATGTTAGTAAAGGCAAAAGGTCAATTTCCCCATGTTCTATGAATTCTGTAGGTTCTGTGTTCAGCAATGGACTAACAAGAAAAGAGGAGAGTCGATGTACTCCAATAAAGTGTGAATGGCATACCACTATAAATGACTATAGCAAAGAGTATATGAAACATGCATTAAAAGTAAATATATGCAAAATTCAGCCATTTTTGGTGAACAGATTTTGTAGACTGTAGTGTGGACAGAGTGTCTTTAAGGTCAGGACATGTTGCAGTTTGCATCAATGGTTTGCTTCTTTCAGGGTTGAAATGCACTTTATTATGAAAATAAACAATTTTATTATCCATTTAAATGCTGAAAGATTTGGATTATTTCTCTTCATAGCTACAAGTTATAGTGTTAATTACATTGCTTATGTAGATACAAGTATTTAATTGTTGTAAGAGGCTAGATTTTGCTTTTTAGAATTCCAGAAAATATTTTCTAAAATGCAAAATATTATCATAATATCTCAAGGAGCAGTGTTTGAGGGTTTTCATTTTTCCATACCTTTGCCATGGTGTTATTGCCTATACTTTGATTATAATATAAGAAAACTCAAGGAACTAGACATCAAAATGCCAAATAATCTAATTTAAAAATGGGCTACAAATTTAAACAGAGAATTTTCAACAGAAGAATCTCAATTGGCCAAGATACACTTAAAGAATTTTTTTGGCATCCTTAGTTATTAGGGAAATGCAATCAAAATGACTCTGAGATACCATCTTACACCTGTCAGATGTCTAAGATCAAAGACACTGATGACAGCTTATGCTGGAGAGGATGTGGAGTCGGGGAAACACTCCTTCACCACTGGTGGGAGTGGAAACTTGTACAACCACATTGGAAATAAGTATGGCAGTTTCTCAAAAAAATTGGAAATCAGTCTACCCCAGACCCAGCAAAACCACTCTTGAGCATGTACCCAAATGATGCTCAATCATACTACAAGGACCCTTGCTCAACTATGTTCACAGTAGCATTATTTGTAATACCCAGAGGCTAGTAATAACCTAAATGCCTCTCAACCAAAGAATGGATAAAGAAAATGTGGTACATGTACTCAATAGAATATCACTCAGTGAAAAAAACAATGACACCATGAAATTTGCAGATGAAACTAGGAAAAAATCATCCTGAGAGAGGTAACCCAGGCCCAGAAGGACAATCATGGTATGTACTCACTCAAAAGTACATATTAGATGTAAAAAAAGGATTACCAGGCTACAATCCTCAGCCCAGAAAAAGAGGTAACGAGGAGGACCCCGAATCAACCTCTCTGGGAAGAAAAAATAGATGAGGTATCCTGGATGAACTGGGGGTGGGGAAGTAGAGGGGAAAGGATGAAAGATGGAAACACAAGGAATCAGGATTTTCTCTTGGGGGCAGGATTGGGGTGGGGAGGAGAGTAATGAATGAAATTATCTTCATAGAGCAGGTTACTATGGGGTTAGGAAAAAAAACCTGAAAACTCCCAGGAATCCACAAGTATGACCCCAGCTAAGGCTCCTAGCAATAATGGAGAGGGTGCTTGTACTGGCCTTCCCCTATAATCAGAGTGATGACTACCCTAACTGTCATCACAGAGCCTTCATTTAGGAACTAATGGAAACAGGTCCAGAGATCCACAGCCAAGCACTGAGCCAAACTCTGTGAGTTCAGTTTAATAGAGTGAGGAGGAATTATATTGGTAAGGCAGGTCAAGATCATGTTGTGGAAACACACAGAGACAGCTGACCTTGAACTTATGGACTGTGGACCAATAGCTAGGGAGCCAGCATGGGACCAACCTAGGCCCTCTGCATGTGGGTGACAGTTGTGTTGTTTGGTCTTTTGTGGGGCCCCTAGCAGTGGAGCAAGGGACTGTCCCTGACACATGAACTGGCTCTTTGGAACCTATTCCCTATGGTGGGATGCCTTACCCATCCTTGATGCAAGGGGGAGGACCTTGGTCCTGTCTCCACTTGATATGCCATGCTTTGTTGATTCCCTTGGGAGATCTTACCTTTTCTGAATGGAGATAGAAGAAGAAAGCATGGGGGGGGGGAGTAAAAGTGTTGGGGGGATGGAAGGAAAGGAAGGAGGAAAAACTGATTGGTATATAAAATAAATTTTTAAAAAATTTAAAAAAATAAATAAAAATGAAAGAACCTTTAAAATACTACAACCAAATTTCTTCCATGTATAATATGACATTTTGTTTGTAGAAATAAAAACAATTTTGCAGAGCATAGAAATGAGTTGGCTAATTTTAGACTGTCATTTTTTTTCAGAAATCCTATTTTTAATTACATTTGCTTTTTTCTATATTAAGTTGAAATTGTTTTCTTGTTTTAGGAAATTCTGGCATAGTTATAAGGCTTTGATAATACCATCTTTTTACCATACTGTGACTATGTAAACGCAGCTAATTAATTCAGAGCCTTAAATTGGTGAGGTCAGTAAATGGCATGAGAGACTACAAACATCTGGAATGAAAATCTAAACTCTTCAAATCAAAATGATTAGTTTCACTTGATGCAAATCTCAGTAAATAAGAACTGTAGGCTATTTGCTCAAGTGACATGTCTCAGAACAAATTGATGGCATATGTGTGATAAACTGCAAATGCATAAAAGTTCTTGATGTTTACTGGAATTAGGTATACCAGATGTCACATTAACATTTGGCAAGTAGCAGCCTATATAAGTGATTGAAAAAGCAAATAGTCTATAGAGTTTTAATATAATGTGTCTATATACCAGAGACTTGTAAAACTATTAAATATTTAAATGTATATACTGACATTTGTACCTGATGGATGTGTTTAAAGGAAGGTGCCAAAGCAAAAATCAGTGATTCATGAAGGTGAGATTTTCTTCTTCTCCATAAATATTAGAAATATATGCTTCACTAAAAAGATATGGATCAGTGTCTCTTACAGATTTGCAGAAAATGTTAAAAGAATAGTAATAGGAATACTATAAAAATGTATTGAATACTGCATATAAGACATGATATGCACACAAACACCACATTCTCTCTATCAACAGAAATGCAGAACTCATTGAGTATCCTCTATATAGCTAAAGTAAGTCAATGCTAACATTTAGAAATTAGGTTAGCAACTTCAGATCTAACAGCACTTGAAAATGGCGAGAAGTTAACACATCATAGGAGAGTGAGAAAGCAAATGTCCTCATGAACGAGCCTCAGATTTGCATTCCTCCATGGGATTGCTTTTCCCTAAGACTTACCTTCCTACTCAACTGTAGGCCATGGTATCTGTATAAAGTCCCATAAAAACAACAGAGAATGTGAGATACTACTGAACAAGAGTTTTGACAAGTAAGTTGATAAAAATTGGACTTCAAGATTCAGATCAGAAGGAAATGTTTAAAAAATAAATCGCTCTCAGGAGACTGTGAAATTGAAAGCTAGGAGAGAAAATGAGAGAGGATTCAAATGTAAGGCTTTAATTAGCAAGCACTCTCCAAAAGTGATTAACTGCATGAAGCAATGATTTTAAGAAGCATTGTGAAATAAAAGAGAAGGTTAAAAGCAGCCAGAATGGCTATGGAAGTCACAACTCATTGGAATGAAATCTTTAATGTTCTTAGAAAAAATAACTGCCAACTTTGCAACAAAAACAAAATACTTGTTATCCCAGCAAAGAGAAACAGCTTGGTGCAAGCAGAAAGACAATAAATAAAATATATAAAATATAATTTAAAGTCAAAGAGCAATAGTCTCTGAGGGAAGTCTGCAAATGCAAGAACGTAAAGTAACAATAAAGTCGGTATGTGGTGAGTGGAAATATAGAGGCATTCAAAAACAATAAAATATTTTCATATACACTTAAGACTAATGCATACTACATATACAGTGTACATTTATATGCCATCAATATACACATATCATTATTGTTTTATTAAAATAATAAATTGATTAACAAGTAATAATATGATTATTACATCCAATAATCTTTTGTAAAAAGATTTTTGAAGATTTATTTTTTTATTGTAAAAATATATGTGTGTCTGTGTGGGAAGAGTATGCATACAGGAATACAGGTGCTCACGGATTCTGGAACAAGGCTACAGATCCCCTAGTGCTGGAATTACAGGTGACTAACAGTCACCTGACTGGTGTCAGGAACTGAACTCAGATCATCTGCAAGAGCAATATATGTGCTTAATTACTTACCCATTACCACAGTCGACGCTACATCAGTAATTATCAGAGAAGTGGGAAATGAAGTGAACTTTCAATGCCATAATATACTGATTGAATACTGAAGAGTATACTCGATATCTACAGCACAGTCCCTATGAAAGTAGCATCTTTGAGGGAAAGGCAAGGATTAAGCTCTATGTTTATAGTTGATGTGTTCTTGGGTGTTTTCTTCTGTAAGTGTGAAAGGTTCTACTTAGTCAACACATGATAATGTTTGCAGGCCATTGTGAATCCTATGCCCAAGATTGTCTATAGTTAGCCACAGGAGTCAGACTACTATCTTTTGTAAGGATGCATGTATGTAAACCTAAACACTGAAAATCAACGGATCAGAAAATTGATTGGTTCTATAATGCATTTTTCCAATGGCTATGGAGTAGAGTTTCAAAATAAATAACTCTTTAACTTCAGGTGAAAGCAATGACATTGGGTAGGGAAGGAGTCAGAGGAGTAAAGATTTTCAAAACGTGCCGTCTCCGAGATTACTTTATGAGTGTTTTTCTAGTTTTAGGGGGGAAATGAGTTTGTGCTGCCAATGTAAACCAGGAAGTCTTATGCTGAGTCAGTAAGCCTTCTCTTAAAAGAGCCATGGTGGCCTTACTTGTTGCCAGTGAACAGAGCCTATCTGAAAATATGCAACTACCAAGATTCTGTGCTTAACTCTGTTCTTCTCTGCCTAGAATTTTTTGCCAAACTCTCTCGGGTTTTATGTGAATGTAGTTGTCCATGTTGGAAACCATTTTGTAGGTGGGAGGCTGACCATTCATTTCTATCCACCCAAAAACCCAAAATAATTACACAGAAACTGTATTAATTAAATCACTGCTTGTCCTATTAGCCCTAGCTTCTTGTTAGCTAGCTCCTACATGGTAAATTAACCCATTTCTATTATTTTGTGTATTGCCACAAGGCTGTGGCTTACCAGGTAAAGTTCTAGAACCTGTCTCCTTCAGCGACTACATGGTGTCTCTCTGATTCCACCTTCTTTCTCCTCTATCTCTGCTTGGAATTTCTGACTTGCTCTATTCTGCGCAGCCAGAGGCCCAAATAGCATCCTTATTAACCAATGGTAACAAAGCACATCTATAGCATACAGAGAGGAAACCCACATCAATAGATGATGAAAATCATAAATATATTCAAAACATAGTAAATTTACTTATCATAAACTTTCCAAATCCAAGGTCCTATAACTTTATCTTGTAATAAGCTACCCAGAATTTGCAGAGAAGAGGAAGCTAATGAATGGTCTCATCTTTCTGTGGAAATTAATCACTTCAAGTGCATAATATGGTTTAGCGATGTGAGATGTCCTTCTGTACATCTGTTGCTTTTATTGATGGATGGATAGAGCTGTTTGTGCCAATGGCTTAACAGAGTAAAATCAGGCAGGAAATCCAAACAGAGGTAAGGAAAGAGTTGGCAGAGTCAGGGAGACACAATTTAGCTACCAAAGGAGGAACATGCCAGCACCTGTAGCTACAGTCTAGTGGCAATACACAGAATAATGAAATTTAGTTAGTAAGAAGCCTGAACTAATAGGCCAAACAGTGCTGTAATTAATAGAGTTTCTGTGTGATTATAAGGGTCTGGGCATCTGGGAAATGAGCAAGCAGTCTCTGTTTACAGATGGTGCCAACATGGGCCAACTACATGCACAACCTGAGAGAGTTTAAGAAAGAATTCTAGACACACACACACAAAAAAAGTTAAGCAAAGCTTCTTGGTAGCATTATTTTTCTTCAGATCGACTCTGTATGCTGGCAACAAGCAGAGTTGAAGTTTCTTTAAGAATCTTTTAAATCTGATTTGTGCTGATGGCACAGCTCAAATGGCTCTGGTTCTTTTGGGAGGTTGTGTTACAGAGCACATGGGGTCTGTGATCAGCATGCTACAAGTTGCTTAATGATAACATAGACCCACTGCATCCCTGGAGCTGGGATGGTGAACATGACTCGCAGAGCTGGCAGTAAACTTACTTTCACCATATTGAAATGCTAAGAGAGATGGAGCCAGCATCCAGTGCCACAGCAACCACACCACTTAACATTAAAAAAAATGTTCATTGTAAGAAAAGGATTTCTGATACACAATAGGACATATTCAGACATAAAAGACCTCTAAGTGAGACACCGTGTATTAAAAAACAAGTACATAGGCTTAGGAGAGAAAGGGAAAACAGTATATAGAGTTAAAGAACAATAAAAGTAATATAAAAGAGTACAGATAGACATAGATTAAAGGAGTAAAGATAATAACTATTAAAAATAATAGAGATAAAAGAAGCCACATAAAGATGGAATATACACAGAGAGTCTGTATTACGTATATTATTGTGTTTTCTTTGGATTTTTTGACTGCAGAGAGACATTTGATTCTGGGTACTGCTAAGTTAAACCAACATAAAAGTATCCTGACTTCAAAATTTGGGTCTAAGGATATGTCTCTTTGGAAAAGATATTCTGCTTTTGTTTCCACAGAAGATGAGAACCTGTAGATTTCTTCCAGGCTAATGTGATTTGATGGAACAAGACCCCCAAAAAGTCTTCATGAACCCTAAAAATACTTCACCCAACAAACAGCAGGAAGTAGTTTGGAGAAAACTACACCCAAATTCCTAAAATGATTGTTTATAAATGTTTATTTTCATTTAAAGTAGAATAAGATATAGGGATGAATGCATTGCATTGATATAGATTTTGGTGTATTAAATACAAATTTAAGGTTGATTTTGTTACACTGTGTATATATGCATTTCTGTTCTTGTTTGAGGTATTAGTTTATGCAACTCATTTAAAAATGTAATATATAATTTAAAATATAGATTAATGGATGGTCAACTATAATAGACAAACTTGTACTAATGTTAGATAGATTTTTTTAGATGTACAAAGATATATTTTAGATAGATAGGTATTCTTCAAGCCTTTCAAAGAGTTACAGTATATGTGATTTAAAGTGTTTTAAGAACTTAGACTTTTTCTTGACAGTGAAACATGTCTGCTTCTAGCAGCACCAATTACTTCAGGGATTTTGATGAACATCAAAAGTACTCTTTATAAAATTTGCCTTCAATGTGACAAGGCTAGCTATTTGGGCAAGAAACTGCTCTTCCCTGGACTGATTGATGGTATTTTGTATGAACTGGATATGCAAGATCCACAGAAAAGTGACTGCAGAACTTACCAAAAGATGGAATGGTCCTTCGGGGTTCCTGCATCACAAAAGAAACTACCAGACATTTTGCAGGACACAGAAGAAAGCAACTGATGAACATTACCAGTACAAGGCAGGACAGATCTTCAGATTTCTCGCTTCATGAAAATGTTTGCCAGATACTAAGGACTTGTAGGCTGATGATGAATGTTCCAACATTACAGAAGAACTTTGGGTAACTGTCCAGGCAGCGAGAGATCTCCGTTAATTCTACAGTTTTGGAAATTGTGTAAAATGCACTTGCTGTTAACTTAGGTAATATTATGTCTTTCATGGGTCTTTGAAGAGTTAAAGACAAAGAGTTACAGTTTCTTTCCTCTCATGACTTAGTCAAGCCATATTTAATATAAGACAGACTCCCTAGGCAGAATAACTATTGAAACATTTGCATATGTTTCTTATTTTATGTTGTCCATGCTGGTTGCAATTCTAATATATATATATATATATATATATATATATATATATATATATATATTCAAATATATATATATTTGCCTTTTCTTTTCCCTGGACAATACTTGATATTTGTTCTTATTGTATAATAGCTTTGTATTAGGCTTAAAACTCTCTTATTTAGGCAAAAAGGGAAAATGCTGTGAAAAGTTCTTCAACCAATAGCCTTTTAGATATTGGCCCACTTTGGGCTTGGTCTCATGTACTATAAATGTAGATGAAAATTGTGTGTAATCCCTTGACTGCTGGATTCAGTTCCAATTCTCAGCACATGCAGCAGACTGCAGATCACTACTTTTTCTGTGATTTTGTCCCCAGATAAATAAACCTATGGTATGCTCCATTCTGGGCTATTGAGGAATTCTTTTGTATGCCAAAAAATCAGGAAGTGAATTATTAAAACTTAGCCCGCCAGAGGAAAATTTAACAAATAATCATTTAATAACTAAAAGAGTCTTTAAAAGTATAATTTTTGTGAGTATATTATTTTTAGATTTACCAAAACACCTAATGAGCTGAAAAAAAAATACTTTTTTAGGAAGAGTGAATTTTTCTATAAAGTTATTGCTAGATTTCACATGTATGTGTTTGTGTGCACACACATGCATGTATATATGTGTGTGAGGTGTGTATATGTGTATACATGTGTGTGGTGTGTCTGTGTGTGTGCATTTATGTGGTGAGTCTGTGTGTGTGAGATTGGTATGTGTGTATATATGCACACACACACATATATATATATACTCTCTGGATCCACAAAAAAAACTGTTATTATTTCCTGCATGTGTTAATTAGTTTACATATATTTAGGCTAGTTAAAGGCACTTTGGGGATTATTTAAGATGAAAATACAGAAAAACTAAAATAGAAGTGTAGATCAGTAGAACTACATGAAACAAAGGTTAAAGAGCTTCACATTTGTTGTAAATAAATATGGTATTATTAATTTACTCAGAAAAATTTTATCTTAAAAGTGTAGGCATTACAATATTAAAAGAAAGCAGAGGCAAACACTATAATATTTGCAACTGCATGTTGAACAAGCATATTATATATAATTAAGATTCATTTTTCCATTCAATAATTCATTTACTCAGCCTTAATGATAATGGGAAGATTTTATTTTGGTGTAATCATCTTCTAGGTAGTGTTTTGCTAGCTCACATGAGGGCTATAAACTGTGTGTGCTGCCAAGAAGCAAGGCAAATTGTAATTGTCTCACTTTTCTTGTTTTGCACAGAAGGTAAATACCATCATACTAGGAAAACAACAGAACACCACTATTTTAAATAATAGAAAAAAATTCTTTCAAATAATGCCATAGGGTGCTATGGTTTTGTGAGAGGAAAAATAATGTATAATAATTATTGTTTTATGAAGAAATCTAGTTTAGTGGCCTTCTGGTTCTTTATGAGGAGTTCTGGGGATGAGTATCTACATAGTTGAGTAGTTAATGTAATAACTGAAGGTAAAATTAAAGGTCAGTTATTGGATCTGAAATCATCATATTGAATATGTTTTTTTCAAATTGAATAACTAAGATTTTACTGCTTGAGGCAGACTCACCATCTTTGATGCTGACAACTTGGTTTTTTGTTTTTTTTGTTTTTTGTTTTTTTTTTTTTTTTTTTTGACTTTCCAGAGAAATAAAATTCAGGCTCTTGTCTTAAATTTGTGGTTTTGTACACTTCATCATGTAAGTAATACATTTTTCCTATTGATGACAGCAGTGTTGGAATCCATGGACAGGCAAGATGACTAAATATGGTGCTCTGGTTCTGTTGAAAGTGAGTAGCAAATTTGGAGCTAGCAGACATCTTTTATGTGTTTAAAGTGAAAAGGAAAAGAAGTAACTGATCTAGAGACAAAGGTCTGAGAATGTAAAAGGATAAAACACATCCATTTATATTACTCATCTATCTTAGCTAAGCTGCAGGTCCAACCTAGGGCCTTGCTTGGCAAGAGCTCAAACTCACAGCTATATACCCAGCCCCTATAGACATGGAATTAATATTTCTCCTTTGGGTCATATTAAGCCTAAATGGAAGTACTTAAGAGAATAGCTAAAGAGCTTTTCATATAATATTTTTCTAGGCATCCTTGTGGAAAGGGACATAATGTCATAGCCCCATTTATTATAGAAAATGAAAGATTTCCTCCAACCCAAACAATTAAATGATCATAGTCAAGTTGCAAACCCAAAATAAATGATGCTCACAGTTATATGTGGTTTAATATTAAGCCGTCCCTTCCCTTCTGCTTACCTTCGTAATGGAAAAATCAAGTAGAAGGAGAAATAAACATAAAAAAGCAAGTAATCGCCTAGACCTTGGTACAGCTAGAGGATACCCCACACAGTCTGATTGCACCAAACATCTTTTTTTTCTATAATAAGTATTAGGTATATTCTACAATAAAGTATTTTATTTTTTAACTCTATGCCCACATTGGTTTTAAAGGAAAGCTAATTGACAAAACAAACAAGAGTAAAATAGAACAAGATAATATTAATTTTTCAGTAGTTTCATGTTACTTGTTCTTAAAACTATCTATTTAGAATCTCTTGGAAGGAAGATTTTAACTGAAAATGGTGGAAAAAGCACAACCTAAGTAGACCAAGAACAAAATATCAATAAGGAAGCTAAGGACTAACTTTTTGATAAATTACCGAGGCCATTCTCTGCCTTATTATATTCAGACTTACAAATTAAAACCTCAGCTCATATTTCTCATTTTCACCTTTTCTATTTTTCCAGGAGGACTATCTGGCATTTTCTTTCATTTTGTCTCATTAATAGTAATGAGCTGAAGTGAAAAGGATTGAATTTTGAGCCATCTCTTACTGTTAATGGTAATATTGGTGGAGGGCATCTCCCATGTCTAACGATGTCAGCTTTCTTATTTTTTTTTTGAAGACATGATTTTCAGGGCTCCTTTATGAAAAACTATCTTTGAAAAATAGTTTTGTCAGGCTAATATGAAGATTTCTTCCACAGTAAATTATTGGATTTTCTAGGTTTCACAAAAGAAGATTAGTTGGCTTACATCCTAGAGCATTTTGACCATACTTTTCTCAGGGTACTTTTAGTTCTATATTATAGTTTCTTTCAAGAGCATGAATACATCCCCATATAGATAATAAACTGATTTCTCTCCACAGCAATATTGTAAAAATGTGAAATAACTATCTTTGAATATATGTAAAGTAAACAAAGCACAAATTATGTAATATATTCAAACTATTAAACAAAATTCAGTGATTTAGACAGTTTACTTTTAGCATCTAATATATGCACATACATATAGCATCTAAGAATTAAGTACACTCTGGAATGAGAAAATATACTGACATTTATAGACACATAAAAGAGCTTTCTATCCTACTATATTACATATCAGATCAGGATCTTTCTTATCATTAAGAAAATGTAAACCAAACATCCTACAGAAAATAATGGAAATGTTAAATATCATTATTGGAGAAGAGCAAAGATGTTAAAAATAATGTAATAGTTGATAGGTTTAGAGTGGAAGTCTGTTTTCTTCCCTAATTGAAATATAAGCAATGAGAACCCAGGGTCGAAAACTGTTAAGATTTTGAGCTCCCTGCCAGTGGGACTACAGACCATGAAAACCCTGTACTGAGATGGGACACAAAATGCTGAGAATTCACTGGGAGAGACAATGTCTAACTTACTTGGAAAACTGCAACAAGGAGATAGAGATGCATAAAAAGCCATGATGTATATGGGTGAAAATTAATCTCAATTGACTCAGAATTATAAGAATCTTCAACATACTGCATAAAGCAAAACCTTTACTGTCTTCTGAATTTTATTTTGGAATTTTAATTAAACTATAATTCTTTTAAACAAAATATTGTAGTTGGAACTTCCTGCCAGTTCACAAATAATGGCATGGAGACTTATTATTAATTACTAAAGTTCGGCCTTAACTTAGACTTGTTCTTAACAAATTCTTATATCTTAAATTAACCAATAATTTTTAATCTAAATTCTTTTATGTGACTCAGTTACCTTTACTCTGTACTACCTGCTTCCTCCACATCTTGCTGGTGTCTCCTCCTTTCAGCCTTTCTGAGTTCTCTTTGTCTCACCAGAAGTCCTGCATAACCTCTTCCTACCTAGCTAAAGGACATTCATCTCTTCATTAAACCAATCTCAATGACACATCTTAACTCAGTGAAAAGGGATATTCCACAACAAAATATAATTTACTTTGCTTTTCCCCTTCCTTCCCTTCTATCCTCGTGTCCCCCCTTCGAGTTGATGTCATCATTATTGTAGATGGAAGTTTCTGTCCTACCAGGTCCCACACAAACACACCCAGGCTTATATTAGTTGTTTGACCTATTTCTCAGGCTTATTACTAACTAGCTCTTACAACTTAAATTATGTCGTATTTCTTATCTATATCCAGGTACATGACGTGTTACCTTTCTCATTTAATTTTTCTACATCTGGCTTGCAACTGCTACTCTGTGTTTCTTTTTCCCAGAATTCTCACAGTCCAGTTGCCCTGCCTATACTTTCATCCTGGCTACTGACCAGTGTTTTACTAAGCAATTATGAGTTACAAATCTTTACAATGTACAAGAGCATTTTCAGACAGTATTCCCCCTTCTTTCTTTTCAAAGCAAGAACCTTGAATCTAATCTCCTTGTTTAGTTTTTTTTCCTGACTGTTATCTATAACAACTTATAACCAATACTCTAAACAAAGACAAACATCTATAATAAATTTTGGGAAATATGGGCATAGTTTTCTCGATTATTTCCTGCTGATTGGGAGCACTGATAATCTTTGAAGGACTCTGAGAAAAATTAGGCTTATGGTCAAATCCTGACCAGAGTATTCTGTGAAGCTGGATCATATCAACCAGTCCTTGAAACTGTTCTGGTTGTAGAACTCACAGAAAACTGCAACAGAAGTAATCCGGATGTTAGATCTTTAGGGCCATCTGTTCTTAACAGAGATTTTTCAAAGAGAACTTCTGTGATTAAACCTGATTTTTCTTAATGCACAATGAATCCATGCCTCTCATTTCCTGTGGAAATAAAAACAGAACCTCTTTCTCAAAGTAACATATCCTTTGATTTAAATTTTTAAGTCAAGATGTTTTTAAAATGTATAGGTTGGTTTAATCCAGCAGTATTTATAATAAAATGTCTTTTAGCAGCTGTTGTTCCTTCCTCGGCAGTCAAAAAAGTCAAAGATACTACAATAAGATACAGTATCCAGACTCTCTGTGTATTTTCCATCTTTATATGGTTCTTTTTTATTACTCTATTTGTTTTATAATGACTTTCTCTATCCTTTTTCTTTTCTCTCTCAAGCCTACATTATATTTTTAAACACACTGTAAACTCTTTAAAGGTTTTTTTTTTTTTCAGATAGATCTGTATTTGCTGTGTATCTCTATCCTTTTCTTATCACATGAGTATTTAATCTGCTAAGCAACATGGCCAGGATGAAAACTGCAGCTTTGGTGGCTGGCTCAGTCCTATTTATTAGCTTCCTGAGAGTTTAGCTTCAGGGCAGAGGTACTGGCAGAAGCCATGATTATTGCCACAACTCTACAGAGTTTCTAGGTCCATGCCATCACCAAGAAGCATGCCACTGGCTGCTCATAAACATCATTCAAGTGTTTGGTACCAGGGCCTCTTAAAAAAGCCACAAGGTTTTTGCCGCTAATGCTGAGTCAGGAAACCTCTCTCAAAGGAGTCACACCTCTGTTTGCTAGAGACAGGACCAGAGGTCTGCTGAGAGTAAATCTCTTAGGAATAACAGAGAAGCTACGCCTATTTTAATTTTTACTGCCTTATTAATATAAGTGTGAATAAAGGAAGAACATCACTGAAGGAATATTTGGAGGGTATATCTTGTTCATGTCACATCTATCTATCTATCACCTATCTCTCCATTTATCTATCTATCTTCTATTTCTCTATCATCTATTTATTCATCTACTTATGCACTACATCTATTCCCTCTTTCTTCCTGCCTCTTCTTTTCTCCCTCCTTCTTTTCTTGTCCCTCTTTCCTAACTTCCATGAAGTGACCAGCTTTCCTCTCCCATCTGTCCCTTTCACCATGATTCTTGTGCCTTTCCAAAGTTTTTATAAGGATTGTGCTTGCCTACCATGTACTGAACATCTGAAATCATGGGCCAAATTAATTCCCTTTTCCAGGAAGTTGACTAGCTCTGATATTTTGTCACAGTGATAGAAATATACTAATGCATTTGCTTTTAAAAATATATTTTATCATCTTGTAAAGGAGGCATAAAACTAGATCCAAAAAGAGAAAATGAATATATGCATATGTATATATAAAATCTCTCATAAATTTACATGTAAACTCTGTATATTTGTTTCCCTGGGCCTGAAAAACTGTTCTACACCTACTGCCAAAACATTCCCTATATCTTTGAAATATCTCAACTCGATAGCAAAACTGAGGAAAACTGAGCACTTGCCTGCCATAGAAGTTACAGTATTGCTTTATGAAAGAAATATTTCCCAAAACATTATTCCTTATGATTCCTTGATCACAAAAATTAAGAGAAACAGAGGCACTGCCTGATCCTGAGGCTGTTCACTCTGACAGTGGGTACTGGGTAGGCCATAATCAATATGTATTCTTTGTCTAATGCCTTACCACTGTGGTGATATTTTGTGTGTGCTTAACAAATAAACTTGCCTGAAGATCAGAGTGCAGAGCTAGCCACTAGTTAGCCATAAAGGACAGGCAGTGGTGGCACATACTTTTTATCCCAACACTCGAGAGGCAGAGGCAGATGAATCTCTGTAAGTTCAAGGACACCCTAGGCTACCCAAAATTGATCCAATCTAAAAGAGAAACAAAGGCAGCTGGTGGTGGCTCACGCTTTTAAACCCAGCACTTAAGAGTCACGTGTCTTTAATCCTGACACTAGGAAGGTGGAAATAGGAAGGAATATGGCTGGGCAGAGAGGGGCAGGAACTTAAGGCATTTGGTCTGAGGACTTGTAGAGGGTACCTCATTTGATCTGAGGATGACATAGAGGTAAGAACTAGTGGCTGCCTGCCTCTGCTTCTCTGCTCTTTCAGACAAGCTTTATTTGTTAAAGCACAAACAAAATATCACCACATATCACACTGTCAAAATAACAAAATTATGTATCTCCATACAAATAGCGGTCTTACTTAGAAGAAATACTATGAATATAAACAAAAATATGCAAAATAAATACATAAGATCCCCTAAGCATGCCTATCATAACTTAAAAATAAGAGATCCAGTTTGTACCACAAATATTTCTAGACTAATAGTGATCTCACATAATTTTATCAACACATATATTCTATTAGATTCCATAAAGTACTTCCTGATTTGCTTGCTTGTTTTAAGTTTCCATGGAACATGTCTTTAATCCCAGCATTTGGGAGGCAGAGGCAGGCTGCTCTCAGTGAGTTCAAGGCCAGCCTAGTCTACTAAAGTGTTTTTAACTACGATCAATGTACCCATTGTCAGTTCCCTCAGCAGCATTTTGCCTCTGATGCCGAAGCCAGAACATCATCTGTCTTCAGGTCCTTTCCATTGTGAGCTACGCGACATGTATACTTCTTAACAGTGTCTGCCAGGCACAGCTCACTCTCTTGTCTCTCTTGCTTCTCTTGTCTTTCTTGTCTCTTGCCTTTTCCCTGGTCTTTCTGTCTGTCTTCCTGTCTCATCTTCCTGTTCCAACAGCCTTTCACTCTCCCCCTTCCCTCCCACAGTAAACCTCTTGCACTAACTCTGTTGCGGCATGGTGTGTTTAGCTAGCTTAGTGGCATACCTTAGCAGAGCCCAAAAGATACCCACTTCACTTGTCTTTTTTAGCCTTTCACCCATAGTGTATATAGCCTGTAACTCATAACTCACACTTATTCTCTAAACTGAATAACGGGTTATGCTGACCATGTCCCCAAAACAAGCTTCTGTGCAATTTTGCACCAAGGAAGCAGACATTCGTCTACCACAATACCCTCGCTGACATATATGGTTTCACAAGGAGGCTGGCTCTGAAGGCACCCATCTACACTTGGAACAAAATCTGAAAGCAGAAATGACCCCAAACAAAACCCCTTCCCAAAGTGATAATGTGAAAATCATCGAGTTAGGCTCCTTTTCTGGATTGTGAATGTGAAACAGAAATGGACGAGGAGTAGTAGAAATTTAAGCTAAGAAAAATGTAGAAAGCCTGTGATGCCTCAGACTCCAGGATGAAAGGAAGTTTTTGAAAAACCCTTTCAACCTGTTTCTTCATGACTGTAACGGGGAAAATGGAGGTGATGTTTTTAAAAAGTTCACTTTATGATTCTGTTTTGCTACTAAGCCTTACAATGCAACTCTTATCAAAGGAAATCTGGAATATTGTAAGCACTTGTCCAAGTAAATGCTGTTACTAACACAGATCATAGCCTAGTTTTACTGTCTGCTTCTACCCTAGGACATGGCTCCATGAGTGCAGGGGACAAGGACTTTCTTCTTTCAGTAATTGGTGAAAGATTTGACTTAGCAACGAGCACAGAGCTTAGCAGATTACAGATATTTCAGCAAATGTAATGAGATGAATAAGCATTAACTTTCTCCAGTCACCATTGTTGTTGAATAGAATATTTTTAACAGTGTAAAAATGTGTTGCATTTGCTTGTGTTACAGAATAATTGTGTAATTGTGTAAATATGTGTTGCTTTTTACCTTGCCTGCTTAAGATCCTAATAAAAACCTGAACAGCCAATAGCTAGGCAGAGGAGGAATAGGTGGGGCTGGTAGGCAGAGAGAAAGGGGGAGCCAGCCAGTCAGCCAAGCGGCCAGACATGGAGACGGCAGGAAAGCAGGATAGACAATACATAGTTGAGGTATATGAACCTCAGGGCAGCACATAGGTTAATATAAATGGGTTATTTGAAGTTTAAGAAAGAGCTATATAGGAACAAGCCTAAGCTTAGGTCAGGCAGTCATAATTAATAATAAGTCTATATTAATGTGGGATTCCCCTCTGTATGTTGTGAATACCACTGGTTAACAGAGAAGCTCTTTTGGGCCTGTGATAGAGTAGAGCAGAACTAGGTGGGGAAGGCTGGGCTGAGTGCTGGGAAAAAGAGGGCAGAGTCGAAGAGAAGGCATGGAGGTGCTGCTGGTAGGCCACGACCTCGTGGTGATGCACAGGTTAATGGACATGGGTCAAATTAAGATGTAAGAGTTAGCAAATAAGAAGCTAGAGCTAATGGCCAAACAGTGATTTAAATAATATGGTCTTTGTGTAATTATTTTGGGAGTCTGGGCAATCGGGAAACGAACAAGCAGCCTCCTACAACACACTATGTCATGATTTGGGGCCTGGCAGTCCAAGAAAACCTGATATACATCATCTTCATTTTTCCTTTTTATCACATTGTAATTAACCACCTCTTGAAAACTCATGTGGTCAAGTAACAAACTTTTGTTCATTGCTAAACGCATAAGAACCAACTCCACTCATATTTGTGTTATGTCCTACAAATTACATGCATTTCAAGAAGCCCCAATATAGTCTCATGCCTGTATTGGAGTCGTCTCTGTACCTGGTATACAGTACAGAGGGCAGACAGAGTTATGGGAGTATTAGCACTAATGAAAAGAAAGAGAACAGAGAACAGTCTCTACCTATTGGTTGAGTTGGGGTAAGGATTTAATAATATCTTCATTTTATTAGGAAAATGCCTTTATTATCTTTATAAATGAGAAAATTAAGATCCAGACAAGACAAATAAGAGGCTAGCATCAACAGACCTGGGAGCTTGAGGGTGTAACTTCCATGGCTATAATGGTCTCTCCTGTACATTACAACACAGAACAGTGTATCGTGTATGACAGTAGGGTGAACTAACACGACATATTTATGCTATTGTATCATAGGACAATGTGCAGCCATGTGGCATTAGATTTAACTTTATTAGCGATAAGCATCTGTGTAATCCATCCTTGGGGAGAAACCGGTTGCAGCAATAATGGTATTGACTTCATCATTGTCAACAAATGTACTAAATTATTAACGGATATCACAGATGCCAAAGAGGATGAAAGACTAATGGCTTATGATACTTTCATTTATTTGATTTACACATATTGTCAGAGACAACCTTTATGGAGGAACATAGAATAATTAAGCACTTGTCAGAATGGCTAAATGTCACTGTAAAATAAACTAGTAATCTAAATCCCTCAGGACAGTTTTCATATGTCACTGACTCTCCTGGGAAGTGAGGTTTTTGAAGCACCATTTTGTAAAATGTAGGCAGTGTGACAGGTTAAAAGAATCAATAGATTTCACTTATGGATCTAAGAGTAATGGTCCAGGCAAAAATCCAAGTTGTAATGGGAAATAATAAGGAACTAAATTTTAGGTAAATATGAATAAGAGCAGGTTATATGGGTGAGGGGTCAAGTACAGTTGAATAGATTTCTCCAAAGTTTCTACTTTATCTGTCCCTCTTATGATTTCCTCCCCACCCTTTTTTTTTTTATTTTCTCCTTATTTGATTCTGTGTAGCTTCCATAAGAACTACAAGTATAGGGCTGGAGAGATGGCTCTGGAGTTAAGAGTGTTATTAATCACTCCATCATGAGGACCAGAGTTTAGATTCTACTACTCACATCAAACACCTATAACTTCAGCTCCAAGGGAGGATCTGATACCTACTTCTTGCTTTCACAGGCACCTATACACACACACACAAACACACAAAATAATACGAACAAAACGTTCTAAAAATTAATAATCCTAAGCATTAATTGGTCATTAGTTATAATTTACATGACTTCTGTCCCTTTCTTTTCTGCACATCACAGCCAACCTAGAAGATGATAATTTATTTTGCAAAATTAGATAGTTCCTTTTTTCTTTTCATAGCTGATCATTAATATTCTATTTAAATTGAGTATATCCAGTGAACTATTTATTTAGCTTCCTTTAATTCTAAGGCTATTTATGAAATTTCAGCCATTGTTTTTTATTTAACTATCAAGTAGGCAGTATAATACTAGCTATAATCCCCATGTTGTCAATTTATTTATATGTATTTATATGACCACAAAAGTTATGCAACCTTTGATTAGTACTACCCCCTTCCCTCACTCTCAGCCTTTGAGAACTATTATTTCTGTTTTCATATGAATGCAGCTTTTTTTAAAGAATGTGCATTGATCTTCAATGACATCACCCAAACAAAATTGTATAAATACAAAATAATTTCAAATTCAAAATAGTTTAAAATAAGGTCGGAGGTGTTCTTTGACCTTAAGGAAACAAACTAGAAATCAAGCAAAGAAGAGCAACAGCAAAATCACAAACAACAAAAGAGTGACATAGTACAGCTAAGGCATCCATGAGTCAAAGAAAAAAAAAATCACAGATAATTAATTTGTGTGTAGTAACATTCTGCCTGCATGACCTACAAGAAATTGCTCATGCACACAGTTGAATATATCCTAGAAGCCTTAGGATCTGGGTTTCCTTCTTGGCTGCTTTACATAATTACTTCACTCCGCCAGCTTCCTGCACTTTCTCCAGGCCACAAGGTGTTATAATTTAATTAACCAACATGTCTGCTGTGCTTGGTGCCTTCTGATTCGCAAAGTGCTTGGCCAGAGAGCTGTAATTCTAGTTATCTATCATTTCTCCCCCGGCTTCAGTTCAAGAGGCCTTGTTTCTCACTCTAGATATACCCCTCCAAGAATCACTTTGGTATGCAATGTCCCTCAAGGTTCAAATAAATCAGCATAAAGCACAGACAGAGGTCTTTCTCATGCTACTACCCAAACAACAGCTCCTGTGTAAAGTGGAAAGGATATCTTTGCTCTCTTGGCCATGATGAACCTCTCCAGGACAGAGAAGAAACTAACACAGATCTCAACATACCTTTCATGGTGGGGAAGGAGGGGATAAAGGGATCTGTCGTGCTGAGAGTTCTCTCCTTCTGATGGCCCATCTGACACTCTGTGGTGATGGATGTGTCACACCAGGATGCTCTATTCTCTCTGAATGTAGAAATTAAATTTCAAATGTGACATAAAATATTCAGATCCCAAATCTGCCTTTCAAATTTAATGGCTGAATGCAAAAGAAGTTTAATTTGCTTCAGACTTTTCATTACAAAGTGACCAAATATACACTATTCTCCTCCCTAAGAATAGAATATTTAGATTGTACCTGAATTGACTTTCTAGTTTGTGCTTGATGAAACCAGTTGCGTGGGTATTACGGCCCTTTGTAACTTCTTATTTCCCCATTGCTGTAGGAAACTCCCTGAAAGGGTTTTGGTAGGGGCCCATAGTTAATCTTAAGATTTGTCTTCCGTTAATTTGAATAGAAATTTAGTTCTGAAACATTGTATCGCGGAAGAAAAATAAAAAGTAGTTTAAATGTGATTTGTTATATAACTTTAAGATTGTTCATTTCGAAAGAGAGAAAAATATAAAACACTCAGTCTTAGCAGGCTACATGATTATTTTCGTTGAAATTTTTTAAAGAATCTAAAATAAAAGTCTTCAGAAATAAGTTAAGTTTAAAGGGCCAAGAAATGCATCACAACATATGGAATTCAATGTATTTCTGTTTTAGAAACAATAAAACACCAGAGCTTTAAAAAATCCACATGAGGAAAAGTAGCACATAAAGCCGAGTGAAGGAACCACCCTAGCAAGGATCTGACAACCAAAGCTAGAGACATCAAACAGTTAAAGCAGAAATCACTCCAGGATACAATTAAAGGCATCATTCCCATCAAAACTTCAGCAAACTTTGACAACTAAACTCTAAAATATATATGGAAATTTATAAAATATTCCTTTCATCCCTTTGTATCAGGTTGCATGTTTATAGACAGTATAGAGCTGCCATTATAATACATACTTTCAATGGAAATAATACAAAGTGTCACGACATATGATTATTTGATTTATATTTACTTAAAAATAATATGAAATTACATTTTATTAATTAAAATTTCTCCTGACAATTTCATACACACACACACAGTTACTCTCATCGTTTATTGTTAGCCTATTCTATTTAAATACCTAAATTCTCTTATTGATGAAGGAAAATAGAAACATTTAAAATTCAAACACCACTGCCACCATTTCATTGTGCCATCCTGACAGTTGTTTGTAATAACTGATCTCATGTAAAGCCAGTTACCATAATGAATCCAGATATTGAAGCTCTTATTGCAGACTTATTTCAGAATTGAAAGAATCAAAGGTATTTTGAGTTAGCTGTAGGAATTTCTCCTTATGCAAACAACTGTTTGCATAAGCTGTTCAAACACCTACCCAGGGGAAGTCATAGTTCACCAATCATTAAATTAACATTCTTTTGATTATTTTCAGCTTGCCTATAATTTACCTCATTTGTAATGTCAGGTCCACAAAGATCCAGAATTAGGGAAGTGGGAAATGTATTGCAAAATGGCAAATGGAAGCCTTTATTAAAATTAAAAACAGACCACTGTATAAGAGAGATTTTAAAAAAACCGGTCTTGACTTTGATTCTCACAATGTCTGTAGAAAGAACTGTGAGTGGCAGGAGTAATTTTATTCTCATAAGCACATTTTGCAGGAATCCCCTGAGCCTTTTGGACAACCCAAGCCAACTAACCATATTACCTCAGTAAAGAAGACTTGGAACTCAAGGACGTGGTGAC
This sequence comes from Chionomys nivalis, assembly GCF_950005125.1. Classification (NCBI taxonomy): domain Eukaryota; kingdom Metazoa; phylum Chordata; class Mammalia; order Rodentia; family Cricetidae; genus Chionomys; species Chionomys nivalis. Next base: position 20,111,350 of record NC_080101.1, on the reverse strand, counting down.
GCATTTACTATGTTATAATAATCCGCCGTAGAATGAGGGACTCCTCTTCAGAATTAAGCAGTCACTCTGATAAACGGTGTCTTCACTTGAAGCTAGTCCATTGTCTAGTGATAACTGTACTTCCCTGTGTGGGAAATAAATACTGAGAGGGTGGTTTATTTGCCTAAATTTTAACATGTTTATGTGCTTGAGTATATATACGCACAAAACACGCATGCAGGAGGCCACAGGCCAGAGGAGACGTTCTGTCCCCTGGAACAAGAGTTACAGGAAGCTGTGAATGATCCAACACAATTTAATTTTTAATACACTTACTATTTCATAGTATTGCTAATGTTAAAACCTTGAATTTAAACTGATATAAATAAATAAATAAATACATAGATTAGATAAATAATTGAACAAATAAAAATAAACACATAGTTAGCTTAACGCTACAGATTTTTGTGGAGGTCATTTATCAGTATGCTATTCCTGTTTCACTTTATTGTTCATCCAAAAGAACAAATCTGTAGCCATCCCTAAAAGGATTTGGCAGTGTCTGTTTGGAGCTGTACCAAATTAAGACCTTTAAAGTTCAAAGGATAATAATAATCTTTCTAGTTACTATATCTTAAAATCAGTTTTTATTTTTGTGTTTTTTATGTTTATTTCTTAACCTATCATCTGCAGTAAAAGAGACCTGCACATTTTATACGATTGTATTATATTATAATATTGCAGGCAATATGCCTGACCCTCTCTGAGGAGTGGATGGGGAGTGGATGGGGGGGACAAATTGGAGGGAATGAGAATTGAAAGGAGTGATAACTGGTATTGGTATGTGACATGAAAACGCTTGTTTTCTTTTAAAAAATAAAATATTGCTGGCATATAAATACCCAATATGTATTGTGACTGAAAACAGCTAGCAATAATCTCAGAAGAAAAATATTACATAGGTAAAGGGAAATATAAGTATCTATCCTTTCTAGATACAGGGAGCACTGGTGCCACCAATGATTAGTGCACTTCATTTATACTATAATAAATATTGTTAGTGTGTGACAATCTACTTACCCTGTTTATCAAGTTATGCGTTATGTTTATCCATATGACAAGATTCTTAACCAAGAAAGAAAATAATAAGGAGAGATAGACAGAGGAGAGAGAGAGAGAGAGAGAGAGAGAGAGAGAGAGAGAGAGAGAGAATAAATTGGGATTTGGCTCACATAACTATAGAGCCTGAAAAGTCCTAAGATCTGCAGCAGAGAGACAGAGACACAGAAGTTGAAGATATGAACTCTACTCCATGTATTAAAGCCTAGGCATTAAGAAACTCATTTCAAAGACAGAGGAAAAATGGGGTTCCAAGTCAATTTTCAGGCATCTGAAATACTTTTCTACTCAGAATTTCTACTCCGTTAGATCTTTAATAGATTACAGAAAGTCACACATATTAGGGAAAGGAATTGCCTCTAATCAATTAACTAATCTCTATGTTAGCTTCTCTCTAAAATATCCTTACAGACACAGGTCAACATTTGATTAATTATTTGGGTGCCCTATAGCCCAATCAATCTGATGCATAAAATTAACCAATTCTTTGCAACTTCAAGTTTCTGTACTGGGTTTGTACAGGAGTCCAGGGTGAGACTGAATTGTGTAAGAGGAACTTTCCTGAGTTGTCTCAGTTCTCTTTGACTCTGGGTTTTCTGAGTGTGTGAAACTGAGAATGACTGAGTCCTGGTAGGGTCCAGAAGTCAATGGCTGCCTGTGGAGCGACAGAGGCAAGCTGGTGTTTTGTAATATCTCTGTGTGATAATGAAAGTCACAGTGCTCTGGGAAAGTTAACAAAGAAAGTCAACCGAACATAAGTGGATTATATCTAAATATCCCAAAATACTTTAGAATCTTAACATCCACTTTTAAAATGATGAAAGTTCTTTAAAAAGAAAAAAAATCGATGTACAAAATATAGGTAGTTTCTTGCTGCTGCAATGTACACCATGATGAAAAGGGAGGATGTATGACTTAAATGCTCTTCTCAATGGACCCTTGTGAAAATTAAGACTATTAACCTCAGATGAAATGCAGACATAAAAGAAAATACCACCCCATTTTCAGTAACCCAGCACTGTCTGTTCCCATTAATCTACTCTCGTTCAGTGCCTTATATACATAAACCATCATAGCTTTACACCCAGCGCATTAATTTCCATTTGGCAACAATTCTGAACAATTGCCTCTTTGAACACATGCACAAGTTCTATCTGGACTTTCTAGTCATGTACAAGCATTGTTATAAATAATAACTAACACAAGTTACTATTGTTGCCTTAAAAAGAGACTGCAGGCTGTCTCATCACAGAGAGGTGAGTTGATAAATGTAAAAAACCTAGAAAAATACAGCAGCAAACCCTGACAGCTGATGGCTGTTATCTGGTCTTGCAGCCAAGAGCTGTATTATGTCCTTGATGGGCATAAACAACTGTACAAAATATCAGCATCAGGAAAGATTAATCTATGTCCCTGTTGGAACAAGACAAAAGGAAAGATTCCAAGAGAGCTGACGAAAGGAGCCCTAACTTCACATCTTTCTAAATAAAGTGAAATAAGGAATCATGTGTGTAACTGCATTTTGAGATGAGGAACTTCGAGAAATTTGGAACTAAGGAAAAAACTGGAGCCATGTTAGGCACAGAAAACAGGACAACAGTATAGACAAGAAATTGTACCCCTGGAGCTCTATGCACTGCCATACAGTTCGTGAACCGGGCAAGGGGCTTGAGATTGAAACACACAAAGACACACAGACAGAGACACGGGTCATCCTTGAAACAGGAATGCCCCCATATTGTGTACCAGAGCCGCTTATATAGAGATCCTTAACTGATAGCCACGCCCCAACCAAACGCATCAGAAACCACTCCCCTGCCATCAGGAACTCCTGAGGGTCTCCTGCTCAGAGCAGCTGCAGGCTGTCTCAAAGAAGAGGAAAACAAGTTGTTTATAAGAAATTCAGGATCTGGGGGCTCACATCTCCCAACATACCCCTACATGTTGCAGCATGTTAGTTTAAATATGCAAAGATGTATTGCTGTTTTGCCTTACCTGCCTAAGGCACGTGACCGGTTTAATAAAAAAACGAATAGCCAATAGTGAGGGAAGAGGAATAAATGGGATTTCTAGTCAGGGAGAGGAAGTAGGAGGAGGAATTTGGGCTCGGGGTGGGGGAAAATAAAGAGACACCAGAGAGGGAGAACCAGGGGCCAAACCACACAGACATGGAGGAAGCAGGAAAGTAGGCCATACAGAATGAAGGAAAGGTAAGAAGCTCCGAGGCAAAGCAGAAACATGACTAGAAACAGGTTAAATTAAGATAAAAGAGCTAGTGGGACAACCTAAGCTAAGGCTGAGCTTTCATAATGAATAATAAGTCTCCATGTCCCTATCTGACAGCTGATTGGTGCCCCAGAGCAAATTCCAACTACACCTACAACTGTGTCCCTGCTCCCCAGCCAGTATGAGAAGCCACCGTTGCGAGGTAAATGATGGCAGGGAGAGTGCCAACTCACTCGCTAGTGTTTGGCTCTTCCAAACACTGGGAAGCTTCAGTCTGCCTTTCAAGCACTTAGGGGTTAACCTGGGGTCCACTGAGTAGCCTTGTTTTGGGAAAGGACCTCACAGTATCTATTCATCAGTCCTCAGAACTCAACCTGATACAGTTTGATGCCATCTTGAGAAGGTAGGGATTATCTAAAGTTATCCAAATGGCATTCAAAATCTGCCATATCCTCATCTCTAGGATTTTGTGGCATTCTACTATATAAGCTGAGGAGACAACTCCGTAGAAGCCATGTTGGAGCAGGGTACAGTCGGGACCATCCTTCCAGGTCCTCTTCTTAAAGGCAGGTCTTTCTAACTTATGCTTGCTTACCCTCCTTCCATGTGATGGTTCTACTCTTTTTTTTTTTTTTTTTTGGACCAATGCAAGTGTGTGAGTCCTTCCCATCATGATATTAATCTCATTAACAATCACAACTACTTTGTCTACATCTTGCCTGCAATTTTCAATGCATCTATTCTTTGTTCTTCACCAGGCTGCTCATGTTTTATAGCTGTCTGCCCTGCGTTTTGCACTGGGGGTCTCGAAAGAAACGTAAGCTTACCATAGCCTGGATATTACAGTATGCTGAAATTTTCTCCATAAAACAAATTAGCTAATTACCTTGCATTTAACAATTTGTAAATTTTCGGGTTATGGGCAACACATAGCCAGATTCTTCACCAGAATGTAACACAAATGACCTCTAGTCCAATTCTAATATGTTTCTCATTCCCCTCCTAAGTCTTCTGAAGTCAGTCTGTACTGTCCACCTCTCAATTGACTCAGAATGGTCTTCTGAACTCCCAGAAGAATGGACCATTAAGCTCTGCTTACAATATGTCCCCAACACCAGTTCCACTATCTGATGACCAAATGATCAAATACTTGAGCGTGTTTGGCTATTTCAAACCCAAACCACAGCAGGCACCATTTTTAAAAGTTTTTTATCAGTTCTACAATCCCTTTGATGAGAACATGGAACTTTCTTGTTCTTCTCATGAATTATATAAACTAAGCTGACAAAACTCACCAGAGAGAGACAGAGAGAGAGAGACAGAGAGAAAAGAAAAAATAACCAAGACACCATTCAAACACCTTTCTCTTTCAGATAGTTGCTAACCCTTACAACTGCTTTATTAGTACTATCTCCTGAATTTAATGAAATTAATATACTTAATTACCAAATGGTCTCTGTTTCTGACAAAGCGACCAAGAAAAGACAGGCAAATCTTTCAGGGTTACTTGGCCCCTAGAAGGAGACATTCCTACTTAGTATCACTTTCTTGTTTTCCACAGAGGATGCAGTTTTTCTCACTGCAGTATGCTAATGAATCTAAAACACAAGTCGGTTCTTTGTTGTCTTTGCCACTGCCTTTTAATAACACTTAAAAATGTTATGAAATGTGTTGAGAGGTAAAATATCTTGATGTTATTGGAGTCATATTTGATGCTGGCACTGTTTGTGATGGAACTATATTTTGGGGAAAGAGATTTTAGTTGTATTCCATTTTTCTTCCTTGGCATCTGCTGACCCTCATATGGTCCTTATTACCAATATTACACTTGAGTCTCCAAAATTAATGCAGATTTTTTATAAAGTTATCAGCACTACAGTTTTTGTTCAAGTCCATCTACACCATCTAAGTTCTGATCCAAGAAAAAGAGTCCCACCAATAAGATATGTATTAAATAAGGATTGTGTTAATTACAGCCTGAAGGTTATCCCAGCTGGCGTGATTGGCTTGCCAGTGCTCTCTGTTTTCGTCATTCCAGCCTCGATTTTTGGAAACTACCAAAGGAAAGGTTTAACTGTCAGGTGACTACCGAGAATTTTTCTCTTTCTCATACAAAATAAGAAATTCGATGCAGAGGCCAGATTCCCAGCACTTATGTGTGTTTTAATAGACTTTTCTAGTGTAATTCAGAAATATAGATCATGTCTCATAAACTCCGCAGTTAACTCAGCAGTGGAACAATGTACCCAGAAGAGGTCCTTAAGCGATGCTCCTATGTATGCAAATGTGTGGTCTGCTTTAGTGGGTCTCCTTAACACCCAGTGATTCACAAGCTTGTACTCATGCCTGATTGTGGGCATCCTCTTTGTCAGTGATATGCACCTTCCTTTCCATCTTCATTTGGTCACTTCTCCGGTATCAGTGATTGATCCTTTGTGGATATCATTTATACCATAACAATATAGATTTTTTTGCCACCCAAATGCATGAAAATGGAAAACAGCAATGTGTTTAGTTAATAAATTCTAATATAACACTATATTCTAAAATATTTCTTGAAAACTCATTCCCTCTGGTTATATCCAGCTACATCAGGGCTCTACAATGATATAAATGAGAACAGTAATAAGCCCAAGTAAGAAAACATAAAACATCAAAATGCCCGGGCCTGAATATTAACTCTTCCCTCTTTAAATTTATAATAAAAGAGTCAAATATAATGTGTTTGTGATTATAGGCAATGTAATAAAGCCCGCATGGCTTTACCCAAAATAATTACACGGAAACTGTATTCTTTTAAACACTGCCTGCCCCATTAGTTTTAACCTCTTATTGGCTAGCTCTTACATATTGATCTAACCCATTTCTAATATTTTGTGTAGCACCACGAGCTGGCTTACCAGGAAAGATCTTAATCTGCATCTGTCTGGAGTGGGATAATCATGGCGACTTACTAACTCAGCTTCTTTCTCCCAGAATTCTGTTCTGTCTACTCCGCCTATCTTAATTCTACCCTATCAGAGGCCAAGCAGTTTCTTTATTAATTAACCAATGAAAGCAACAGATAGAAAGATGACCCTCCTCCATCAAATAAATTAAATTGAATGTTATTTAATATAATGAATATCACATATAATTCATATAAATATACCATGTCCAGACTGCGTTTGTAGTCATGAACAATAAATTAACATGCCTGGGCCTCAGTTTCCTAATCTGATAAATAAGAGTAGCAATGAGACACACTGTTGTCGTGAAGAACAAAAAATTAATATACGTAAAGCTTGCAACAGCGTTGTAGATTTACTCTATTACTTCTCACTTCTATACTTATATTTTAACTTAAACATTTTTTAAAGTCCCAAATACTCCTTTGTTCCCACTGTTGGAAGACAGTCCAGTGGCCTCTGACTAGATTCTTTTTATGCAAAGTCTATTGTTTCTGTAGAACTATATGTTTAACCCATTCTGCCCTCAACATTGCCATAAGCTTATTTGAGCTATAATTCATAACCAATAATTTACTAGTTCTAAACGCATAATTTGATGAGTTCCTAGAACTATAGCTTTGTAATCATCATCACAGTTATGACAGAACATTTCTGTCTCTCCCAATCATTCATTCATGCTCCATTTCAGCTAATATCATCAATCCTACACCGTATTCTGACAACTACCAAATTATTTTTTTATAACTATGGTTATGCATTTTCTGGAATTTCATATAAATGGAAACATACATCATCTACTCTTTTCTCTCAGGCTACTTTCCCTTAGCAAAATACATTTGAGATTCATCCCTTTCCTTGCATGTCTCAATAGTTCGTTTCTTTTTATTATTAAGTAATATTTCATTGTATGGATGAACTAGTCTTTTTCACTTCATGGAAAAAAATGGGAGAATGATTCATTTTCTCAGGCAAGTTGGAATAAAAGATGAAACTTCTCAAAAGTCTTGTTTGGCTATTTTAAGGTCAGAGAAGATCAATGTCATCTCATAACTTTGGCTTTTTGGCATAGACAGATTTCTTGCCCATAACATCTCCTTTTCTGCCTCTATTAAAAGAACTCGGCCCTGGAATGTGTGTGCATCTTCGATTTACCTAAAAGAGTGCACGTTGTATCCCCCATACAACAACCACAGGTGCTCCAACCATCTTTTGTTTCTACAGAGACAATTTTATTTACCAATCCTTGTCAGTCTAACGCATTCTTTCCTACATATTATCCTTTACAGCTCAGCTGAGATTCCACTTTCCACATCATGTCTTTCCTGTCTCTTCAAGTAGAATTAATTGCTTCTTTCTTGATGTCCCCAAAGCACTAGGTATATAACTCGACTAAATTATTCACTTAATAATAATTCGTGACCAAACCCAGGTATGCCTCTCGTATGAAAAAGACAGTGTTGTTTAACTTAGCTCCCCCCAAGAGTAAGTTCAGCTCTCAGCATCAAAGTAGATATTCAATGAATGTTTAATAAAAGGAAGAAAATAAATAAATGCATGTATAAGAGTATCCTCCCGTTAATGTACATCTGTCATGGATAACACAGGAACGTGAGCACAACCCACTGCTCTAATTGCCTGGAAATCTACTTCTTTTCAGCCCATCGGTTTTCACTGGGACAGAGAAGTCTGCTAAGGCTCTGATAAATCGTTCTGAATTTTAAGGAAACAACTGCTCTCCACTGGAAAGAATATTTAATTATTCACAGTGCATCAGGATTCCTGTGACATGACTATCAACCAGCTTCTGGCCCTTCAGAAAGGAAGGATGCATCCGTAATTAAAATGTGACCCATGCTGTCTCCTGCTGCCAGATTCCCTTGAGTAGTCACTGGGGATGAAATTCTAATTATGACATTTGAAGAAATAAAATCCTCTAGGGGAAACAGCCTCCCAAGACATACTGGATGTCGACAGCTGCTGTGGAAATTACTTATTTTAACCTTTGCCATAAAAATTGTAAAACCAACCCAGCTCCTTCTCTGTAGCAGACATTTTGGGAGATGGATTTGTTAGGTGTGTTTTAAGGATTAGCCTAAAGCCACGACAGCATCATTTTTACAACAGAAGTTCCATTAAAGTTTCTTGAATTTCTGTGAACTTCTGTTCAGGAAGTCCTTTTAAATTTTGATGAGCTGACATTTGAATGTTTCTATAGCAGATGGCTATCAGCTAAAAGAAGTGCACAATATTTTATTCTTACTAGCTTAAACCAAATTTGAAAGTTATGATAGATTTTTCTAAATTAAAACTCTTAGAAGCTTGGGTCATACATTTAAGACACTTATGAAAAAGAAAACACAAACTAACTTGGCTTTAAATGTATCTGTGACCATGAAAATCAGATGTAAGCTTCTGCAAGCTACCTATTTGTTAGGCAGAATATATTTGAAGATTATTATATCTGATTAAATAATATTTATTAAAGTTCAATGTGATGATGGCATGATCACCTATCTGAAAGTTGAATCATCTATCAGTTAAGCTTACAAAGATTTTAATCATAGAATTCTTTTTTAAATAGATAGGTAATATTTGTTGAATTCTGTATTCAGTGGGAGATTAAAAAGAAATGGCCAAGATTTCCGACCAACAGAGAGCCCATTTGTCCTCTAGTTCAAAGCTGTCTTCATTTTGTGTCTTTAATTTATAAAGCAAACTTCTGTATTGCTCTAGTCCATTACTAATATGCAGATGACGCCACCTAATAGCTCCCATCTGAGGACTGCCTTATGCTGATCCAATCCAGAAAACTGAAGATTATCTAGAAAATGCTATAGTTGGGCTCTTAGACACCCCTTAAAATGTCTCCATGTGAAAGGGTAAGTCTCCATGCAGGAACTACTGAGGAGGATTTAAACTTTTAGGGATAAGGGCCTGGTGAGAGGTTTTTAGAATGTCTCTCGTCCTGTAAGGCGGTCATGGCAACCTGAGTAGTTTCTTTCATCTCATGCTCCCGCCATCATATGCTCCCTCACCACAGGCCCAAAAACAATGAGTCTACTAGACAGGGACTGGAAAGTTCAAAATTATGAGAAAATAAACACATTCTGCTTATTGGTTGATTATCTCAAGTTATAACAGATGACAGAAAGATAACAAACACATTAGCACTGAGAGACACCTTGTCATATATGTGTCTTTACAGATGATGACTGAGGATGGAGATTGTAATTTTTATTCAAAGAATTAAATCTAATTAGAAGGACTTTCTCGGTATAGATTTTCTTGGGTTCTTGTCAGTGATAAAATGAGGTATATGCTCTAATGCCTTCATTTTCTGCTCTAACATCAAGTGATACAAAATTTGATTTTTTTTAAATACAGAGCCAAAACCCTTTCAAATAAAGTTTAACATTTTAGTGCTGTTTTGCCAAATTAACAAGAGGCTAGATTCGGATGCACCTAAGGATTTACCATACCCTCTTTCAAAATGACCTTCTCATCAAAACAGAAAGTCAAGACTTTTCATAAGCTCCTGCCTCACTCAACTGTGTCTTCATCAACCACTAGTAAATAACTCCAGACAAGTAAAGGGCTAGCTATTTCAGGGCTTGATGGATGGCTTTATGGGTCCCTTCTTCTAGCTGTCATTGTTCTGACAATGTGATTGAATACATGGCTTGCACCATACCGATGGGAGATGGCCACAAAGGGTCCTATATATTTCTCCGTGCAGTGATCATGTGCTTCCAGAACAGCCCTGCAGTGCTAAACCAGCAACCAGTTACTCCAAAAGGAAAGTCTCATCTCTCAGAATTCCACTGGGTAAAAGTCATGGATCAAACCTCCTTTCTTCAAATAGCACACTCATATATCCTTACAAAACTTGATATTATCTCAGCTCTGAAATTTAATCAAGTCAAGTGAATGCTGAGCAATGTTCTGAAAACTGTAAGGAGAATACAGCATCAAATGTCAGATTCCTTTGAATTCAAAAGGTTATCTATCAGTCTCCTCTTCTTTTTCTCTGCATCTGTGTTAGTCTTTTATAGATCGTTCAAATGGTGCTCATCTTGCCTAGAGACTCTCTTGCACTGAAGTTTTAGAGCTAATCCCAATAGATGCACAACTGAATATAGATTGATTCTTAACACTTTCTGAAGTCTTGTGTGCCTTTGCTGTATCACCCTTGAAGAGACAGAATCCACCACGTGAACCAAATTTCTTATTTAAAACATCATTTTGAGATAACTCTACTAACAAAGAAATTTATATTTAATGTCCTACCTTTGATATCATGTTTGCTTCCCAGTTTAAAGCTCTCTTTTTTCTATTTGTCCTCATTTAAAGCAAAATTCTGTACATGGCTAGTCCATTAACCCCCAGGCGATACAACCTAATGCTCTTCTCCCTTTTTGATGACTATCCTACATAGACATATTCTATTCAAGGATACTGACCATTCCTATGGTCATCTCCAGTAGTCATGGTGAGTTAAGAGTCTGGACATAAACATTTTAAAATTCAGTCACAGGTTCTACTGAACTTCCACATAAGAAATTTATATTTTAACCCAGAGAATCACATAAGTAATTCCTCAATTCTCTAATATTACTCTGTGTGCATGTTTCAGATGAACTCAAAGCCTTCACAGCTGAATAATGAGAGTATTTTAAAAGTGTTCAGAATAGTAACAGAATTGTAATAAACGTTTTTCATTTGGGCTGAGAGTGCTTACTACAAGAGCCAATAACCACCTAACAAAAACACCAATATCAGACATGAGAAGCTCTCCTTTGAGTTGTTGGCCAAAGCTGTCTAAGAGACTCCCAAAAAACATAGAACCTATTCCTTTTGCCTTGGTTACCACACTCCAGTAGATAGAAAATCCCTACTGACAAAGACACCACACACTTCAGAAACAGTACTCAGAGACTCCTGAAATGGAATTGAACTAAAATCCCTTTCCCTGGTGACTAGTTTTCATGGTACCAGAAGGTTGCATACAAGTTTCCAAAAGAGGAAGAGAATCGACAATCCTTCCCAGCTAGTATATACTTCAACGACCTGCTAACCCTACAGGTATAGTAGTGGCACTCATACCTTGGCAGTAACCACAACTGTCTCAATGGATGTAAGACTCATTCAACAAGAGGAATACCATGCCTGGTCCTGGAAACCTAGATAACTACTCAATGCTAATGAGAGCATGGTTATTGAAGGAAACTCTACAACCAGTGATTTACTGAACCAGTATAATCTCTGACTACAACCTATAAACATTTGTCCTTATACACACAGATGAGTGTAGTATTCATCCCTCATCAAAGATAATTTTCTTTGCAATGGACAAAGAACACTTCAGAAAACTACAACCAATCAAAATGCTGATTTGGGAGCCCAGTGCCAAAGGATACATTTATAAAACATGCTGAGTTCTTAAGCTCAGGGAACCTCGCAGAAAATAGGAGCAGAAAGATCATAGTATTAAAGACTTTTGTGTGAGACTATGTCACTTAGTAGCATCAGAAGCCACAATTATAAAGCCTCACCAACATGACTGCCTAAATATGAGCTGACCATAGAGGAACCGATTAACATGAAAAGGTCTATGAGGCCTCAACGCTACACAAACAACACAAGTAGTTGAGTAAATTGGGAGAGATAGGAGACTCTCTGCAGGGAAGAATATACTAGTTGGTTGTCCAGTGCCAAATGGTCAGCCCTATAAACAAACATATAACATTACGTGGATTAAAGGTTTACATTTATGAGTATATTTGTGTATATAAAAACATATGTGTCTGCAATAACTATTAGTGAAAAAAGAGGCCATGAATTTGAAGAAGTGAGAAGTATATGAGATGGTTTAGAGGAAGGGAAGAAAAGGGAGAAATGCTATAATTAAACTATAACCTTAAAAATGAACATAAAAATACAAATAAAAGATGTGTACAGAAAATAGATTTGTTAGAAATACATATTTTCAAGGTAAATTACTGGTTAACTTCTTCATCAATTAGCAGGTAAGACAATGCCTGCAGACATGCTCACAGCTGATAGAAGTAATTCCTCTACTTCAACTCCTTCTACCCACATATGAAGTCTGCGACAAAAAGGAACTAGCTCATGCTAGTTTACTAAATGCCAGGCATTGCCTTCCTTCTCTTCCACTGGAGCTTAGTGTAATACTTTTCCCTGTTAACAATAATTTTAAACACATGAATTGTGGCCACTAATGCCAGTGTCATCAAAATTCCTGAATGTTAAGACAGCCAGTTATGATAAAGAATATCTGCTCTGGTCCTAACAGCTTTACAGTTGAGTGTCCATAGAGATGTGCTGTAGGGTCCAGCCATTACAGGCTCAACAGAGACCACCCAGGGACCACCCAGAAACTGATTATCCAATAAGAAAGTACTTAACATTCCATCCCTTGCTGATAGGATCACCTGATGTCCCTTAGCCTAACACACACTGGTCCCTTTTTACCAGGGCACCCCTAGACAAATGTCAACCAATTAGGGGTTCTGAACCTTAGAAATCCCTCACCCCAACCTCTGATTTTATAAAAATTATACCCCAGTTGAGCTCGGGGCTCTCTGATTGTGCCAATGCATGGAACACATAGAGAATTCTAGTTCAAGCTTGAATAAGAATAAAGTCTCTTTGCTTTGTCATACGGGACTTGGTCTCCTTCCTGGTTTTTGAGGGACTCTGCAATCTGGGCATAACATAAAGAAAGAATTTGAGTTTTTATTTTTGTACATTCACACACACACACACACACAGAGAGAGAGAGATAGAGATAGAGAGAGAGAGAGAGAGAGAGAGAGAGAGAGAGAGAGAGAGAGAGCTGTGATTTTTAAAGCCTAAATGATGTCAAGGGTATATACAGCTCCATATCATAATCTCAGAATCATCTAGAACAAAAACATATCTTAAACTCAGAAACTTAGACAAAATTCAATAAAATTTTCTACATTGCTTCATTTACTTTACTTGATATCTGGCCTATTTTTTTACAATAAATAAATTATGTTTTGTCCAAGAAAAAAGTAAAATCTTGCAGATGGCAGGGATTTTTTTCCTGCTAAACCCAGAGGTTGTATCTGCATTATAGATTTCCTCTAATATTCTCCACTCCTGCTGTTTTTACTATATCTTTATTTCATTTGCTGGAACAGAAAGTACAATATAGATTTGTCTGTAGCTCCAGAATAGATGGATGGACACGTGAAAATAATCTGTCATTGTGTCTTTTTGTGAATGAACCGTTGATATAAAACAGGCCAACCCTGAAAAGAAATGTGCAAATTGAGTAAAATTACAAAAATATACTGCAAGAGGTACCTCCAATGCCTTTTCAGGAAAAGAATCAAAAAATAAGAAATAGAAATAGGAGGAACTTCACCTTCATGCTGAGAGATGACAATTACAGCCTTATCTCTAAAGATTTCTTCTTCATATTTAACATCTTATTTTCTCAATGTTCTCCCCCAAGGAAAGTCTTAGAAACATAATAAAAAAAAAACACATATAGAATGAGGTGTGTGTCACTCCTGTTTTTCAGAAGTGAGGAGATGGGTTGATAGCTCAGCAGTAACAAACACTGACTATTCTTTGAGGGGACCAAGTTAGATTCCCTGCATCTACATCACAACTAACAACTGCCTGTACTCACAGTTCCAGGGGGATCCACCGCCCTCTTTTGACCTCAATAGGCACCACTGGCGAGTTAAAATAATTTGTATAAAACAAAAATGCACATAAGATTAAAAAATAATAAATCTAAATATAATAAGATTAAGGGTATATGAAGCCTGGGGGATGGCTCAGTTGGTTACATGCCTGCTGAGCTCACATGTAGATCTGAGTTAGGATCTCCAACACCCAAATAAAAGCCAAGTATTGTAGCACAACTTGATAAGCCTGGTGCAACCCAGTGGGCAGCCAGTCTAGCCAGTCCGCTACTTCAGGATTCAATGAGAGATGCTGTCTCAAAAATTAAGACAGAAATCTATAGAAGGGAGCATGAAACATCAACCTCTAGCCACCACACACATGTACACACTTGCACACACACACACTCATACACATACAGACACACACACACTCATACACATACAGACACACACACACCTGTGCATAAACATCAAAATGTATATACACAGAGTGTACAAAATCTAAATGAATTTAGACTTGTTTTCCAACTGCAAGATAAATTATATGTCTATGCAAATATTTGAAAATCTAGGAAGTGCTAAATCCAAAATTTCTTTATTCCAAAGCATTTCATATAATATATAGTCAACAAGTACACATTAACAGACAATGCTTTTATACCTTATAGTCCAAAATGCACTCTCAAGTCATGGTATAATCTCTTCACCATCTGGAGAAAGGGAATATTGTATATTTTTACTTTAAATATCAACATACGAGTGTTTGAAATAAATAATTCTTCAGGAGACATGGTGAGGCGACTCATGGATTAAGAGAACATACTGATCTTTCAGAGGATCTGAGTTCAGTTCCCAGTACCCATGTCAGGTGGCTAACAACCACCTGTCACTCCAGCCCTAAGGGATATAAAAATCTATGGATTCTGAGGTTACTGTACTAATATCATACACATAGACACACACATACACATAATTTTAAAATAGCAAAAATATAAAAAGTAAAATGAATAAGCAATTCCTCAAAATATGTGAACCATTCCCACTGCCTCCACGGCCATTCTGTTCGTCCTCTTTTCTGGCTTAGATCCATCCTCTTACTTTGTTATTGGATATATGCTCTTCATTTATTCATTTCTCCTCCCTAGTTTGAGCACAGCACCTGAAAGAAAATGGTCCCAAAAGAGAGTGGCACTATTAGGAAGTATGAACTTTTTGGAGTAGATGTGGTCTTGTTGGAAGAAGTGTGTCACTATGGAGGCAGACTTTGAGGTCTCACACATGCTCAAGCCATGCCCAGTGTCTCAGACCACTGCCTGTTGCCTGCGAGTCAAGATGTAAAACTCTCAGCTACTTCTCTAGCATCCTGTCTGCCTACATACCAACATGTTGTACCATGATGATAAAGGACTAAGCCTCTGAAAATGTAAGCCACCCCAATTAAACATTTTCCCTTATAAGAGTTGCCATGGTCATGGTGTCACTTCCCAATAAAAACCTTAAGACAGAACCCAAATTTTTGTCCACTCATATACAGAGCACTGATAAGATGTAACTCTTAGGCCCCTTCCTGGCTCTAGCTCTCTGTCATGATTTCATGGCATGGTATTTTACCAAACACACACACACTGTGTCTTTCAAGGTTAATTCTGAAAACAACTTCTACTACAAACCAACTTCAGAACATAACAGCACATGTGGCTGGTATTTGATTATTGGGCCTGAGCCAGAAGCACTGCCTACAGTAGTGAATAAAACAGGCCTGCTCACAAGGATTTAAAAATCCAGCAGAGTCCTGTTCATGCTTGCTTGCCACAGTCATGGACACACAGTAAGATCCTGATAAGAAGCAACCAAAGAAATAGGATAGAGATGGAGTCCTCATTCCAGGTGGTGATTAGTGTGGATTTTCTCTGAGAGGAAGTGAGTTGTGATTTAAAGCAGAATAGAATGATTAATGAACCGTGTAAAATCCTGGCTGACTTTTAATCTGGTGATTATTTTTGGCCAATTCTAGAAAAAAAATTGAATGTCTTCAATACACAATATTTTGGGGATTGGCAATAATTTCAGTAGCAGGTTACATATCAGAACAGTGGGCCTACAAAGGAAGGTAGCATGAGAAATATTTTAGTCAATCTTATTAAACAATTAGTGGAGTCGTTTTAACAGTTACGTTCTCCTAAGAGATTAAGAAGAATTGATTAAATCTCCTTCTTAAAGGAGGGCAAAAGAGGACCATATAAAGTGTAAGCTATAGCTATATTATTTTGTAACAGTATAAATCATTTTTGGAAAGGTTTTATATTTTCTGAAAAGTGACTGCAGTGAAAATGAATGAAGTCCAAAATGATCTAAATTGATTTAAGAAACATTTAATGATCTCGTGTAGCTATATATTTGAGAACAGCTGTAGATTTCCATTCTTGGTATTTCATTAACAGTATTCATTATTGCTGCCATCATATTAAATCCCTCTTGTGTCTCACACCCTTCAGCAGAGTGGAATTCATATTTAAAGACTGAAGTTGTGCCTTTGTCCTTGTTGTACTATTCATCAGACGTTCTCGACCTTCTGTTACCTGCAATGTGATTTCAAGACATAATAATTTATTTGCCAAAAGTTAATCAACCTTGAATTTCAGTTCCAGTCTATCGAATGGGCCCAAAACAAAGTCATTGTAAGGAACCTAGTACTAGGCTCACAGGGTGATATGAGTTGTACAAAGTTTACAGATGTAAGACATTCTAGCTACAGAAAGACATTTTATTATCAGTGTCGTTTCTCCTACAAACTTCCTGCCAACAAAATAAACAGAATAACTTTGAACTCTGGCTACAAGGAAGTTAAATTACAAATAAAAATATATGTGTGTTGAGATATATAGATATAGATAGATGTAATACAGACATGTAGGTGTGTCTTTAATACAGCCACAGCCACATCCATTTATACTTAAGTTATTAATAGTAGAAAATGCAGGAAAGATACAAAAAATATTTCTAATTTCCACCATGCTAATTTGGATAAGCTGTACTGTAAAGATCCAGACTTGAGAATACTGCAATATGAATATATACTGTCACACCCCTTAGTAGGGCTATATTTGAGTGGAAAGAAAATTAGATATGCAGAGTTAGAATTAACTCTATAAAAGGAAACATTTTTCAAACAATATTTGTAGAAAATTATGAACAAAGTACCACATTGACACTTTGATGTGTCAAAGTTCAAGTCAAACACAAGTCTTCACTTATCATGAATAACTTGGGTAATTTGTCTGGAACAATTGCAAATGTATTTTGTGGTTTTTTTATTCATCAGTGGAAATCAGGTAAATATCAATAAGTTAAACTTTTCATGTTTATAAATATTTTTCTATAGTAATGAAAGAGTGGTGAGTGCTTCAAACCATTATCTGAAGCTCAATAAACGTTTTCCAAACTATGACAATAATCCTAAAGACTTTGCATTGCTAATGAGGTGTTTGAAGCTGAATCTTTTCAACACTTACTAACAATAGAATTTTTGAAACATTGTTCTAGACATTATCTGTTTAGTTTCGTTTGAAAGTAATAATTTGTTGAAATTATTGAAATGTAAACTGATTTCAAAGTTAAGAAATTATATTATGAAAGTGTCAAGCAGTTAAACAACAAAAATATCTTGGTTTGTTTTCATTTTGTGATGGCTATATTATTTGTCAGCCTATGAAAATTATCATAAAGACTTATTTTCTCACTCAAAATTAAAGCTAATTGCCCAACCTGATACTGCACCATTTTATTTAAAGAGAGGCTTCAAGTTTTGGAACCTTCAAGACCAACAAAATCTTGATCTGCTCAGAAGACAGTGGAAGAAACCAGAAATATTCTCTTTTCGCCAAATTCCTGTCCATTTTCCACCCTCGGCTCAGGTCCCATAAAGACTTTCTGGTTTTGAAACTTAAAACTACTTTTAAGCTTTTGTGCCTACACTTTTAAAGTCCTTCCCTCAGAAACTTAAAATGCAGTGAGACTTAGACACCCAATCTCACCTGGTTTTCTTCCGGCACTTTATCTGATCAAATGAACCCTCAGTCACGTAACTGGACCAGTCAAATTGTGTGTGTGTGTGTGTGTATGTGTGTGTGTGCGTGTGTGTGTGTGTGTATGTATGTGTGTGTGTGTGTATTTAAATATGTCAAATTTAATTAATTATTTTGAGGGAGTGTTTTCTTTGCATGTATGTCTATGTACCACACAGGGTATTGGATCTCTGGAACTGTAGTACAATTGGTTCCAAGCAGCCATGCGGATAGTGAGATTCAAACCCAGGTCCTCTAGAAGAGCGCAGTGCTCTTAACCACTGAGTCATCTCTCTGATTCCCAATGTGTAAAATGATTCTACAGCAGAGATTAGGAAAAACCAGGAGAAGATCTCTAAGACCTTTATTCAGGAATGGATATGCAGAGACTGTATGCCAACCAGTTTCCCAGTACTTTGTAAAAAAGGGAAATAAATATCTGGGTTGATTTGGTCCCTTTCATCTCAAAGGTTCACCTTTGTAACCTCCTAACATTTTGTCCCGTAAGACAATGAGTCTATTCTTTGTTCATTTGAAGTGTAGAAATTATGGAAAATGTGAAGGAAAAATGCAAATATGGGTTGTAAAGAAGCTTTGTAAGTAATTTCAGCTGGCTCTTAACCTAGTTGAAGCCTCATCTAACAAGCCTGACTCCCTTACAAGACCTGAATGTAAATTCAGCACTGTAATAGTGAGTGTTCTGTTATTGGGTATGAATAGATTTAGGATTATTATTTCCTCATACTAAATCCATCTCTTCACTAATACCTAGGGAACTTCCAAGTTTTATTATGTGTATTCATGTTTATATGTCTGTAGGTCTGTACGTACTTGTGTAAATGTGTGAGCTTAGGCTAAATCAGCCTTGAGTGCTGTTTTTCAGAAAGCATCTAATTCTTTCCCCCCGCCCCCACAGGCTCTCCCACTGGCCTAGAATTTGTTGAGTAGGCTATCTGACTGCCCAGAAGCCTAGTGATACTTCCCAGAACTGGAATTAGGAATTACAAACAACACATGATCATGACCAGCTTTCTTATAGGTTCTGGAGATTGAACCCAGGCCCTCATTCTCAGAAGTCAACCATGTTACTGACCGACTGTTTCCTGAGCCGTTCTTTATCTCTTTTCACTATCTTTAAGGTCTATTTTACCTCATGTAAATTGAGTATTCCTGCTTTCTTATGGATTCAATTTACATGAAATATTTCATTATATTCCTTCAATTTTAGCCTATATGTGTCTTAGGAGGTAAAGTACTTTTGAAAGCTACATGTAATTGAATTTTTTCAATCTATTCAGTATCTAAATGTAACTAAATTAGAGAATTTACCCATCGTATTTCAATTGTTGCTAATTAAGATCTTACTATATTTGGTGCATGCCTTACTTTTGACTTTTATCGTATTTTTTTCTTGCTTCAGTTTCTCTTTTTGTTTAAATGGTTTACTCTCATAATATTTGGTGATATTTTGTTTCAGATTCTAGATGTCTGTCAGAGATTTCACTTTGCAGTTACTTGAAATAAACTTTTTGATTATAATAAGTTGTTTTGAAATAATAGTAACTTGATGTGGTTTCAAAATAAGAAGTGCCTAACAGAAACCACAAGAAAAGGAAAATTCATGTCAAAGCAGCGTGATTTTTTTGTTTTGTTTTTTTTGTTTTGTTTTGTTGTGTTTTTTTCCTCTGTGCATACTCGCTGTAGATAAATCAGCCCCATTGGCCTTTTGACACACCTGTAGATACTGGTGCTTCTGAAATGGGTCAAAACCTGAGTGCACAACCTGCCAACCCTAGCAAAACACCAAGCCCTCCACAGCTCTGGAACCCCTACTGCTGATGCAGATTATAGCCAGTGACTGACTGTGCAACCATCCACTAAGGTGATGCTAACTGGAATGGAAATCACAGAGATTGAAGCGATCTATCATCCTCTGGCACTGGAGCTATTCTACGGACTGAACCCACAGGCAAGCCTGGAGAAAGAAGCCCTTGGGATGTAGCAAGAATTAGGTTTCACCATTCTAGCATTGAGGTCTAGGACAAAGTTTTATGTTTATTATCCTGTCCCACCCCCTAAAGATATAGCCCCTGCCTCGGACTATTAAGCGCAACAACTGAACTGGCACTGAAAGCCAAGACAGATATTTAATGTTCTACCTCCCAAAGGGAAAGTTTGATGTCTTTTCTGAAGCCCTAGGCCGGAGGAGGGATGTTGGGTGCAATCAATCTCCTGGCTTATGGGAGGCTTGGAGATTCATAGGAACAGGGGATTCTGGCTTTGCTCAGTACTTGAGTGGACTGTGTTTGGTCTGGTATTGGATTTGAAGTAGAAGGTCTGTATTTCTTTCCTTTTATCTACTGAAAAGAAGGCATCTTTTTCCATATTTGACTACTAAGAGTTGGAAGATGTGTAAAGCCAACACTTTCTTCCTTACCTTTCTATACAATCAGGTTTTACAGATTGTCACCTGCTCTCCTTAGTTCCTGTGAAGGTAGTCTGGAGTGAGAATAGCTGAGAGACCTATAGTGTTCAAATGTCAGGACCATCAGATTTCATTACAAGATCATGCTTTATCCACAAAAAAAAAGAAGAAAAATTTTAAGTGAAATTACTTGGTCAAGTTGTGAATATTCTCAATTCAAAACACAGAGTCTTAGACTTTTGTGTTTCATCTTATTGTTTCTCAACTCTGCAATGGAACAGAAGTAACTTGTATGCAATAGAAATATTAATTTAAGTTTGAATTTTGACTGTTTCTCAGGATAGGATATGTGGTACACTAGTGTCTAATGATCCCTGGTGTTGGCCTCACACTAGACTTTCAATCATAAGAATAAACAGCCATTAAGATATGATGTCCTGTAAGTAAACTATATGAAATTTATTCTTAATCTATGGTTTCTGGAGATGTAGTCCCATTTTTAATCAGAGTGTACAGTAATATTTACATGCTGTTAGTATATATCAAGCTTTTCTATTTGCAAAGGAACAGTTTTAGTATTGGCTAAGGATAACTGTGCCCATCAGCATCTTCTATCACACAATTAGTATAGAATTTATCAAAACACCAATTTCGTAGAAGTATTGTATCCCATTCTTGGAATCTATTGCATTGGGTAGTCCAATGTTCATTTTCCCAATATTTTACCTACGTAATTTCATTTTTGATGAATTGGTAGTTTATGTTGCTTTCCTATTGTTTCTTTTAAATACTCTGTAGGATTTTAAAAGATGGATTAAAACATCTAACAAAATTATACCACATAGTACCAGCATAAAGACAGATGGGTTGATCAATGGAATCAGATTGAAAACTCAAGACATAAATCTACACACTGATGAAATGTGATTTCTGGTAAAGAAACCAGAAATTAACACTAGGGGAAAAAAAAGAAAACATCTTCAACAAATAGTGCTGATCTAACGGGATATCAGCATGTAGAAGAATAAAAATAGATACATATTCATCACCTTGCACAAAACTCAAGACCAAGTAGATAGATTGGGACCTCAACATAAAGCCAGACCCACTGAACCTGATAGAAGAGAAAGTGAGGAATAGTCTTGAATGCATTGGCTTCTTTCTGAACTTCCTAAACAGATCACCAATAGTACAGGCATTGACAATTAATAAATGTGACCTCATGAAACTGAAAACTTCAATAAGGCAGGGAACCCTGTCAATAGGACAAAATAGCAGCCTACATAATGGGAAAAGATCTTTACCAACTCCACATCTAACAGAGGGATAATATCCAAAATATATAATGAACTCAAGAAACTAGACATCAATAAACCAAGTAATCCACTTTTGAAATGGGGTACAGATCTAAACAGAATTCTCAGTGGAGGAATTGCTAAGAAACACTTGAGTTCAGCATCCTTTCCCATAAGGGAAATGCAAGTCAAACCTTGATGGAGGAGGGTCATCTTTCTATCTGTTGCTTTCATTGGTTAATTAATAAAGAAACTGCTTGACCTCTGATAGGGTAGAATTTAGATAGGCAGAGTAAACAGAACAGAATGCTGGGAGAAAAAGAAGCCGAGTCAGTTAGTCACCATGATTCTCCCACTCCAGAGAGACGCAGGTTAAGATCTTTCCTGGTAAGCCAGCTCGTGGTGCTACACAGAATATTAGAAATGGGGTAGATCAATATGTAAGAGCTAGCCAATAAGAGGCTGGAGCTAATGGGCCAAGCAGTGTTTAAAGGAATACAGTTTCCATGTAATTATTTCGGGTAAAGCTAACCGGGTGGCGGGACGCAGCCCTGCCACTCACTACAGCAAAACCTACTTTGAGATTCCATAACATAAGTGACAGCTAATACTGGAGAGGATGTGGAATAAGGAGAGCACTCCTCCATTGCTGGTGGGAGTGCAAACGTGCACAACCACTATGGAAATCAATAGGGCAGCTCCTTGGAAAACTGGAACTCAATCTATCTCAAGACCCAGCTTAGCCGGGCAGTGGTGGCGCACACCTTTAATCCCAGCACTCGGGAGGCAGAGGCAGGCGGATCTCTGTGAGTTCGAGACCAGCCTGGTCTACAAGAGCTAGTTCCAGGACAGGCTCCAAAACCACAGAGAAACCTTGTCTTGAAAAACCAAAAAAAAAAAAAAAAAAAAAAAAAAAAAAAAAAAAAAGACCCAGCTATACTATTCCTGGGCATATACCTAAAGAATTCTCAGTCATACCACAAGTACATTTGCTCAGTTGTGCTCATTTCAGCTTTACTTATAATTGCCAAAAACCCACAGAGAAACCCTGTCTCGAAAAACCAAAAAAAAAAAAAAAAAAAAAAATAATTGCCAAAAACTGGCAATAACATAGATGTTCCTCAATTGAAGAATGGATAAAAAAAAATGTGGTACGTCTACACAATGAGTATTACTCATTATTTTTATAAAAAATAACATCATGAAATTTGCAGGCATATAAATGGAACTAGAAAAAAATCATCCTGAGTGAGGTAACCCAGACCTAGAAAGACAAATATGATATGTACTCACTTATAAGAGGGTATTACCTATTAAGCAAATGATAATAAAGCTACAATCCACAGACCCAGAGACGTTAGGAAAAGAGAAGGGCTCTAGGTGGAACTTATGAATCTTCCTGGAAGGGGAAATAGAATAGAATTTGTGGGTGGACTGGGAGTGGTTAGGAATGAGAATCGGCAGTGGGGGGGGGGGCAGATTTGGCAGGGGATGGAGGGAGAGAGTGCAGAGAGAGATAGCTGGAATTTGGGGGTGGGCAGTGTTGAAACCTAGTGGAGCAGAAACTACCTGGAATCTGTAAGAGCCACTCTAGTGAGAACTCCTAGTAATGAAGAGTCTGGACTGGCCGTCTTTTCTAACCAGGCAAAGCTTCCAGTAGTTGGCAGGGGTTGCATTCAGTCAAGTTGTAGACTGAGTGGGTCCCATGGAGATCCACAAACAAGCCAGGCTGATGCTAGACAGAGGATCACTCACCAAAAGCTGACAAAGGGGCACGTTGCTGAGGACAACATCCACTCAGCTCACTGAATGTAGAGGGGTCAAGCTGGGTCCTGCATGGAGACTTCACATCTAGGTTTTACTCTCTCTCTCTCTTTAGAGTAAGCAGGTACTTACTATCCAAGCTACAGAAAGAACATCCTGGGCACAGACCCAGTCACAAAACATTCTACCTATAATCTGTCCTGCCTGCAAGAATTGTTGGGTTAATGGTGGCACAGAATTCATGGGAGTGGCCAAGCAATGTGTGGTTTAGCTTGAAATCCACACACACAAAAAAAGGAAGCCCATACCCTACACTGCCTGGGTGGCCAGAAACCTGGAACGGGATAGCCCAGAGACATAGGGTAGAATCAAACATTATGAGTCTAAAACAAGTCAAGAAATGATTCCCAATGGCATTCTGCTATATTTGGAGATCAGTACCTTGTCCTGTTAACATCAGAGAGGCTTTTCTCCAGCAACACATGGGAGAGGGTGCAGAGACCCACAGCCGGGCATTATTCAGAGAGAGAATCTAAATTTGAGGTCTTCTTCGGGATCTTTCCTCGGAGAACAGGGAAACCTGCAGAAGAAGCAGAGAAAAGATAGGAGTCAGAGGTGATAGGGGGATACCAAGAGAACAGAGGCCGCTGGGTCAACTAAGCAGGGCTCTTCTGGACCCACAGAGAACGAAGTGACAAAATGGGGCCTGCATGTATCTGCACCAGGGCCTCTTCATATTATGGCCGTCAGCTTAGTGTTTTTATGAGACTCTAAGAGGGGAAGCAGATGTTTCTCTTACTCTCTTCCCTGCTCTCGATATTCTTTTCCTCCTGGTGGGTTACCTTCTTCGGCCTTGAAATGTCGGCTTTTGCCTTGTCTTGTTTTAGCTTGTTTTGCTGGGTTTGGTTGCCTGCTCCTTTTTGAACTGAAATCGAGGAGGAGTGTACTTGGGTGAGAGGGGGGATGTGGGAAAGACGGGAGGAGTGGAGGGAGGAGAAGCTGTGGTTGGGATTATTGTATAAGAGAAGAATCTCTTTTCGATATAAGAAAAGTATATTCTACCCAGCCTTATCAATGTTTCTGAAGTTTTTCATAATCGAGAGGAGAGCTTCAAGAACAAAACTCAGATACTACTTAACTACCTAGAATCTCTACTTTTATTGTAGATTTCTTTCTTCTCTGGACTCTTTTGATGAAATAACATTCATCTTATCTAAATGGGAAAGGGCTTTTCTCTGACTCTGATATATCTGCATTTAATTTTCTTAAAGAGTCACAGGTGATAAGAAAGAAAACCTAAGGTGTAACTAGCCTTTACTGAACATTTCTAAAAATATTATCTTTATCTTTTTCAATTAACCAAGCATAAATAGACTCCCACTTAGGGGGAAAATCATCATTTGTTGTATCAACTACATTTAATTTTTGAACTGCGGCGGAATCTCCATTACTTCACATCAATAGGAAGAATGCTCTCGAACGTTTTGAAAGGTGTAATTCCCCTTAGATGGATACACACACATAAAGCAATTAAAATTTCAACATCAGTCCTGTGGTTTGTTCACAAAAGGCTTTCATTACTGCTTATACCCTACTATTTATCTCAGAATAAATAAAGTTCCCGTAATTAGCACTGTAGCCTCTAATGGTGTTATCTGTCCAGGAAATGAGCATTTATTCTTAGAGACAGAAGACTTTAGTACTATAGAAAGCACTTGTTTTCCAATAGGCCATTTGTACTTTGAAGCAAAAAAAAAAAAAAAAATTCGTAAGTCCCACATAGTGCTCTACTGATTTACTGCATGTATACCATGCATGACTGGAAGAAGGCTCTTCTTTCCCTCTTCTGCATAAAGTATTTTGCCTTTATGTGCATGTCCTGGCTAAATCTTGTCACTTTCTAATCAGTTTGTCACATCAATCTCATGTCCAAATGATATACTTGAACAGTAAGCTATAGCAAGGAAATGTATTTTTTTATTGTTAGGTGGTTATTCACAGGAGTCAGGATCTGCCTCAGGCAGGCTGAGTGTGGATAATGGATTCATCAGCACAAGTATACACCAAAGGGCAGGAGTCAGCACCAAATCGCTTGACCTCTTCATCCTGTTTGATTAAAGCAGCTTTTCAACAAATGTGTTACATAAATAACTTTTTCACCAGAATGAGTTCCTCCCAGATTCTCAAGTTTAGATGTTTGTCTTAGAAGAGTCATTAAAGGATGCTCTTGAACGAATGCCAAGTTTTGATCATCAGATTTGTTGGCAGACTTTGGTGGAAAGTTGAGAGTTTCAGCAAAATATGTTTCAATTTAAGCTAAGGAATAGCATAGGACAAACACTAAACTAAGAATCTGACAACACAGAGAGGAACAGAATATTTGCTGGCACCAAATATGGGGCTTTGGGGGATCTTTCAAATGCCTAGCAGTCTAAGACAGACAACATTCAGATTTAAGATTACCCCAGAGAAAGGGGGAAATCAAAACTGTAGATGGGGCTGAGTTGGGGGAGTGCTTGACTAGTGTGCCCCATGGTCCATGCTCAATGCCTAAAATCACAAGCACTAAACAATTTAAAATAAAAAACAGCAGTGATTTCTTCAAAACCTTCTCATAAACTATGACACATGCTCTAAAATGAATGCCAACTCAAGAATGATTTTAAAAAGTATAAATTTTATTTCTCTTACTCAGTACTTTTTGCCCACACTGTTGGCTATGCAGCATGTGGTCCCAGACAGAACCTCCTGAAAAAGAAAAGAAAGTGGAACCTTACCAGTTAGCCTATATATTTAAAATTAACAGAAAAATGAATTATTCATCTATATTTATAGTCTACGTATAAGTATCTGGCCTTTGCCATCACAGTTGTTTGTCTTACATGAATTAATAATTTATAAGGAACTAGTTGCTTTCAAATACAGAAAACTCTTTGCTCCTTTTTCCTTGACACCATTTTTTTTAATATTACAATTCTGGTGTAGCCTACATCATTTCTAAGAACTTGAGGCTAGAGGACCTGAAAACGCTTCATCTTTAACACCATTAGGCTTCAATGCTATTAAGGGATGAAAATATGATAACAATTTTCTTTGGTGCAGAGTCCTCCAGATCGAAAGTGCTTCTTAGATGCAAGATTTCTAAAAAACGTACACAGATGCTTTAGACGTTTTCCTTAAAACTGAAAGTAAATGTTTTGTTGCTCTTTGTAGTGCCTTATAATTAAGAGCTTTGCACCCTAAGATAGCTCATCACCATTAACGCTGTATCAAAATTATTTAAAAATTATAAAATGCTTGTAAAATTCTGCATTTGGTTAATTGCACCTGCTTCTTCACCTACTTTCTTTATTGTATGTGTGCAATAAAAGAGCTATCCTTTAAATGTACCTAGATTTATTTAATCTTGTATGTACTGTTTTCACCAATTATGAACATTATGAACAAAGGTAGATGACAATGGGTAGTCTGATAGAATTTCTGTAAATCAAACATAATATAGAAATTAAATGTTGTTGTCTGAGGTTTTCTGCCCTTCCCAGTTCCTGCAGTTGTTAAGTCCCAAAGAAATCACACAGAGGTCTACATTAGTTATAAACTGATTGGCCCATTAGCTCAGGCTTCTTATTAACTCTTATTAACATATATTAGCCCATTATTCTTATCTATGTTAGCCACAGTGGAGTAATCACATCTTGCTTCTTCTGTGGTGGGCTCACAACTGCTAAGGAATGGGCTTCCTTCTTCCCAGAATTCTCCTGTTCTCCTTGACCTGCCTCTACTCCTGTCTGATTGTCCCGCCTATACTTCCTGTCTGGTTACTGACCAATCAACCTTTATTTACAATATAATTGACAGAATACAATTGTCCCACATCAAAATGTGATCATTTTTAAACCTCAGATTAGGACTTTTCTTTTCTTCTAGCCATTTCTACCTTTGCCAGGCTGAAATGCTAATCTGTTTCCAACAGTTGCAAAACAGTGCATTCTTTATTTAAATTTCTGTCTTGTTTTGTTTGAGACAGGGTCTTATATAGTTCCTGCTGGCCTAGAATTCAGGTTGACCTTAAACTTCTTTTTGATTTTCCTGCCTCCACCTTCCAAGTACTGGGCCTATAAGTGTGTGCTATGACATGATGTTTTGAAATAGTTTAAAATATAGATATTGATCTATGTTGAAGGAACTTCATAAAGTAGTCTACACTTTCTACCACAACATGTATTCACCAGTTATTGATAATACTCTCATCGGATTATGCAATACATCTTCTCTGAATATTTATAACAGAATTTTTGTGTAATGTCTCTTCCAAAAATGATTCATTCCAAAAAAAAAAAAAACACTGAAAAGGACTTTAGCTTATTGATACTATGATATGTCAACTTATGCAAATATCTAGAGTCAAAATCATGTCCATCTTTTTGCAAATATCTGTAAATTCTGCTATGTGCCTTGGGTACTAACTTTACCTTCAAGTCTTTATATCATCTCATCTATTGAGCACCAATCTGTGCACTAATGATGTCATGAAGGGCAAAGTTCATCTGTGTTATACTACAGGGACACAACCGGGGTATTACGTCATATGGCAGATAAATTGATATGCTGGGGATTGAGGCTTTGAAATCATCACCATCAATAACACACTGTGCTTACTCTGGTTGCTAACTTCAGCACATCCCCAAACGAAATGGTCCCTTCACTAATATTCATGAGTCAAAAGAGGATATTTTACTAAAATCTAAATTCCATATCACAAAATAACTACAGCTCATTTTTAAGCATGCGGAATGTGTGCATAAAAGACAGAAGAGTGACAGAGAAACACACAGAGAATGAGAATTTGAAGTACAAATTCTGTTCAGTGCTTCCATGGGATTAAAGTTCCAAAGTGAAATAGAGAGATACATAATGAATGCTTTAAACAGTTTTCATCTAGCATTTTAGTAAACGATATTCTATGATCCAATTATATAGTCAAAGACTAAATAAATAAAAAGCTTTCTCCTTAAAGAGTTGTCATGTAAGATACAGCTTCTAACCTGCAGCACTTCATGATACAGGTGAATTTATGGGATTAGAAGCATGAAATTACATAAAAACCCATTTTAATCCTAAATCAACATTTTAACGTTTAATTCTAGGTTTGCCATTTGCTGTTTATATGTTAGTAAAGTAAAAATATTAATTGGGGCAAAGAATTCTGTTAGGCTATTAGTTTAGCTTAATAAGATATTATATTCATAACTACTAATTATCCATGCAAAGGGCTAATTTCTGGGAAAACAGAGTCAGCAGCCTCAAATATTTATTCATCCCCACAAGTATGTACTGAAGATATCAGGAAACCTGAGGAAAAGAAAAGTTAAGGTCAGTCCTGCCCCTAGTCTCAAAGCAAAATGGAAACAGAAAATTATACTAGTTAAGCCAACAATCTTTCTGGAATAACAATTTTTTTCCTGTTCCCTCAGGACAACCCACAACTTATTCATAGACAATGAAAATAATTCCTGCATAAGTGTATTATAAAATCCATAACAATAAAATAAAAACCATGTACCTACAGAAGGGTGTGGCTCATACTAAATTTTATGAGTGTTTTCTGCAGGGTGCATTTAGAAACCACCCTCAGATCAATAGAAATGCATCTGCTTTGACCAACAGAACACTATCAATGCAACACTATTGAGCAAAGTGGAGAGACCACTGCAGATTCAACTGCCCTCTAAACTCAGCTTGAGATGCAGTGCTGCCCATGCTGATGCTGGTGAACGCCCCAAGGAATCAGGTGAGAAAGTTGATGAGGTGTTTATTCTCTTCTGGTTCCCAAAGTAATCGGATTTGCTATTTCAGTGTAGAAGAAAACCTCTGGGCCTTTTGGTATTTGCCTGAACTTTAAATACTAAATCTATCCTGCATTGCTGAGCCAGTCAGCTCAATCTGTATTCTCAGAGTCGTGTCTTTAATGGAGCAATGAAAACATAGCATCCGTGATTAAGAAAGCCTGACTGCATGCTACCGTCCGCCTGCATCACATACAATAATGTTAAATTCACAATTCTGAAACGATGATTTGCCACAGTAAATTGAGATTGTCCTAAAGTTTGAAATGTTATGAATGATTCTGCTAAACAGATCAATTATTTTAGTAGACTTGCCAAGGCAAATTTTAGATGACTTTAAAAATAAAACTACTTTCAAATCTGCAAATGTTTACATGCAAGGTGCTAAAATGTCAATCATTAATTAGCTAATCTCAAATAATTCTCAGGCTCACATATAGATAAATGCATAATAATTACTAGGAAATAATGCAATGTTGGCTTTTCTATGTAAGCATTATTACTGAAGCCAAATTTTCCATAAAAAGATTAAGTAAACTCAAAACATTTCTATAACAAATAGTAATTTCTCATTAGAAGTAAAATCATCCAACAAAAAAATTAATAGATATGTAAAAATCATTGATATTCATTTAAGTACAAATTAATAAGACACTTCTAAAAGGACTGGAATACCTCATGACAAAAATAAGCTTTTTCATGCCCTTGTGATAGGTGATTTTGGGGAATAAGATAACACTTCCTCAAAAGCAACAAAGCACAAACCCAGAAAGAAGTCAATGCCATCTTCTCAACAACAAAACACATGCTCAGGGGGAGGGGAAGGCTTGCTAAATTATGATGCATTAATGTACGGGTGTTGTGCAGCTATGAACAGTGATCATTATGAAGATAAATTGTAGACAACCAACTGTAATCCCATCACAAGTGGCAAAACAGAAACTGAATATCATATTGACGAAGATGAAGTTCATCTTTCCCATACACTGTAAAGGAGCCATTCGCAAATAACTGCATGGAAATGATAAACAGAAACTAAAACACCCGCTACTTCAGTACTGAGTATCTTCTGTTCGTATTTTAGTGGTAGGAAATATAGAAAGTATAACAATAAAAATAAAAACACCATGATTATACACAAAGTGAAAAGTCACACTGTGGTCAGAGAAGCTGAAACAAATTTTATTTTTGAAACGGTTTCACTCTCAGAGTTCACTCTCAGCAAAGGTGAGCAGAAAGTGTGGCGTGCTCACCCGTGCCTGTCCACACTGACATACCCACCACCCTCTGACATCACTATCACCAGGGCAGCAGCTTCTCTAACTGATGGACTTGCAAGGACACATCACCATCACCCAGAGGACATAGTTCACTTAGGAATCTCTCTCAGTTTTGTACATTGTACAAATGCACGTGACGACAAGTGGACAATGTCATGTTTCTACTGATGGTGTACGGGAGATTTTCATGATCCTCCAAATCTCTTTCCACTGTCTAGTCATCTTTCCCATTCCCAACCTTCAAGTCACTGGTTCACTGAAACCTTCACTGCACACAACTCAGAAGGACCCAAATGGGAAAGATGTATAGGATATTTTTTTAACCTGAAAAAACAGTAACAATAATGCTGATCTTCTTACTGTCTATGTGGCTGGTTGGTTGGGTTGTCTGGGTTTGTTTTTGTTTGCTCTTTACAAAACTTAAGGAGTTCTTTTCCTAGTTTGGATAATTATTCTTTCCCTTAAACTTGTTTGAGACAGGATTATGTGCCTTTGCTAAAACAGTGTTCCGTGAACTAACAATGCACAACACACTATTCATATGATTCCTACAAACTGTTGTGTGCTGGGACCAGACACTTATATTCCCTGTGGGTTGAGGGTTCTTTTCCTCTCTTCAGACAGGGAAATCTCAAACATCCAAAGTTCTGCTCCATCCTGCCAGCAACTTTAAGCTCTGCATGTCAGTGGTCATGGACTCAGCTCTAGACTTGAGTTCCTGCAGCCCAGACCTGGCAACAAGTGTTAATAGTGTGTCAGTAAAATAGTAGAAGTCAGTCACCGTCCGCGGCTGCTCTGCTCGTGGCAATGCTCAGAGGCTGTCTCATGACTCTCTCCTCTTCCTCCTCTCATTGCACAACTCCTCCCCTTCCACAGTCTGACAGCCCCTTGCCGGTCACAGCCTCAGGTCTCTGTTGTCTCTTTCTGGTGGCTCCCTGCCACAGGTCTATGAATACTTCCAACTATGCAGTCTCGATTTCCCAGGTCTCTGCCCACACCTGTTCTCTGGACCTCCTCAGGCCTCTTCCACCTGCTGTGTTTGCCAAGGGTCAACACAGAAGCACAAGTTCCTGTTCATGTTGTACTAGCTCACCCTGCTTTACGCCTTTAATCCCAGCACTTGGGAGGCAGAGGCAGGCGGATCTCTGTGAATTTGAGACCAGCCTGGTCTACAAGAGCTAGTTCCAGGACAGGCTCCAAAACCACAGAGACCCTGTCTTGAAAAACCAAAAAAAAAAAAAAAAAAAAAAAAAAAAAAAGACACCAAGTGACCACCTTACTAGACCACAGGGTGTAACATGGAAGTGTGGCGGTAATCAAGATAGAGATCTCCCACATTGTTCCGAGAACAATAAGAGAGGGGACACTTTATGGAGATGCCCACACATGCACAAGCCTCTCTCTGATGATGGAACTCTAGTCTATAATGGCATGTCTCTTCCTTATAATCTTCCTTACCTAGCTGAAGACACTGGAGTAGCTAA
Organism: Chionomys nivalis; assembly: GCF_950005125.1. Classification (NCBI taxonomy): domain Eukaryota; kingdom Metazoa; phylum Chordata; class Mammalia; order Rodentia; family Cricetidae; genus Chionomys; species Chionomys nivalis. The sequence continues at coordinate 20,079,232 of NC_080101.1, read as the reverse complement.
GGAACAAGGGTCAAGGTGAGAGTGAGGCCTCCTGCACACAGACTGAGGCAAAATCTCCAGAAGGAGAAGCAGGGGTTTCAGGAGCATTGTAAAATCTCTTGGGGCAGCTGCAACTTAAGCCCACAAATCCTTTAAAGCAGCCAGACTTGTTAAGACAGTTCTTTTGGAGATGGCAAGAGAAGCAGCTGGCAGTGGACTGACAGCTCTACAGGTTTTGTAGGGGCTGCAGGTCTGAGGTTCTGGTTGGCATCTTTACAGATGAAGCCACAATAATGTACTGACAGCCCTGCAGAACCTGGGGGACCACAGGGACAACAAAAGCAGTTACTCATTCTGCCCAGCCTGTGGTAATCACACAGTTCCTCACAGCAGTTGGGGCTGTGCACCAGAGAGGTCCAACAAGTTGTAATTAAAAGAAAAATTATTAAAACATAATAGCATTAAGATGTAAGGTGAAGCTAACATTCTTCTGTAGTGAACTTTATCTAAGAATGCTGGTGTCCTAGAAAAAAATACTCTTAGTAAAGTTCAGGTCCTCTTACTCTAGTCAGTAGTTGATCACCAAACCCAACCCAACTTAGCTGATGAATTTTCATCAGTCTCTTAATATCTGAATTATTAATCTCATACATGAGTTTAATAATAGTTATGTACTATGACTCACAGATTTCATGCAAGTTATAGTCTTTTGAGAACATTATAGAACATTTCATTGTTAGCTAATAACATAGCTATCTAAATCTTTCTTTGATTTGGACATAGCATGGTAAGATAGTACCATGGTTTTCATCAACACTGAAATTTCAAGGGGACTTAGAAACTCTTATATCAAAACTCATCACACCACTAAGCACCTAATCCTGAAATCCAAGCACAACTATTCCCTATAGCTGCTTTGATATCATTTTTCTATCAATATTTTAAACAAAAAATTTCTTAAAAAACTACTAAAATATGTTGTTACTTTATCTACAAACTATACGAACAGAAATAAATAATGACAAATACTAAATAATCATAATTTAGGCAAACCAGTTTTATAATTTTGTAATAAGGGTCAATAGGACCTAATTATTTCAAGGTAGACAGTGAATCTTCTTGGTCATTGTTCTGAGGTTCTACATAGTCCCAATTCTTTGAGGTTATTTGCTGTACCACCTGTGGAAATTATTTGAAACAAAATTACTTGAAACAGACTTACTCTGAGAAACGGTTTACAAAATGTACATTAAACATGAATCATGGAGGATTGTCTCCCAAAAGACCTTAAGTATAAAACGTTTAAAAACAAATCTGATACAACACACCAAAAAATGAAACTGTTATGCCAGACTCAATTAAATCAAAGGTCTTACTTGATGCAAAAATAACAAAGTTAATCGTGCAAGTGATTGCAAAGAGGAGGGTTGAAGAGGCAAATTCAGTTCTCTGGGTCCTACTTTGTTCTTAAAATAATATATAGTCAGATTACTTACAAAAATTCCAATTTCTCACATAGATATTTGCATAGCATAGCTGACACTGTCAAGGGAATCTATAACATTTATGTTTTCTTTTATTTTTCTTTTTTTCTTTTGGGATTTTTGAGACAGGGTTTCTCCATAGCTTTTTGTTCCTGTCCTGGAACTAGCTCTTGTAGACCAGGCTGGCCTCGAACTCACAGAGATCCGCCTGCCTCTGCCTCCCGAGTGCTGGGATTAAAGGCGTGCGCCACCACCGCCCGGCAACATCAGTTTAACATTTATGTTTTCTACAAGCAATTTAATATAAATTAGGGATGCACAACTGAAATCAATTCTGTAATAAAGACTCCCCTGTAGGCAAGGGCCACCAGTGGATTTTCCACTACGTTTGTCACTGGCATATCTACTTGAAGATAAGAGAGTCAGATGTTTATACTGCTCTGAGCATATTTAACTTCTTGATATCTTGTTTATCTTATTTATGTCGCCAGTCTATTTTGAAGGACAATGATGTAGTAAATGCTAATATAGGGCACATATAGAACAACACCCTACATGTTGGAAAGCCTATCTTACTAGATACTTACACTAAACTTGCAACAAGAAATGTTTATAAACCAATAACGCCATATAAAAACTACAATATCATCTCTTTTTTTGCTTTGGGGAATTATTAAATATTATAGAAAGTATTTATAGTATGTGGTTAAATAAAAGTAATTAAACCTAAACCATATTTCCATATTATATAAACTTTTAAAAATATACCCACATGTATGACCCCAAAAAATAGTAAGAGAAAAATTCTGTCTTAGTAGTCATTACATAAACAATGATTTTTTTTACTATAATGGTAATATTTCTTTTACTCTCTGTAAGAAAAAAATGCACTATGACATATTTATAACAAAAAAACCTTCAATTAAAATGGGATTTAGTATGTGGACCTTGTGAACTCAGGCTGATTCAACTTCTAATCACAATCTTTTCTTCTAACACTTTTTTGAAATTATAAAATAACCTGTTAAGGGTAAAAATATTTGCAATATATTGTAGTGCTTCCATTTTTCAAATGTTTTTAATCTCTCAGACCAACACCTTATTTACCTCTTTATAGCGTTTCCAGTGCATGTCAATCCCAGATTTGTGTTTTCTGCACACCGTGGGGAGCTTTTCATTTGCTCCAAAGATTGAGAGGTTTATGTGTAGATTCTCTTTATCGCCAATAGAACTTTGAGGGACATGCTAGCTTAAGGGTGGCATCACGTGGAAAGCTGGAGACTCCTTATTAATTACAGTGCTGATGGTGTGAAAAATAAGTTTATTCCAAAGCCTGCCTATTAAATTCACAGACTACAACAGCTGACTCTCTTTCTCTTTCCCTAACAAAAGACAGTGAGTGGTTGGTCTGCTTTGAACTCAAAGACGTTTAATAAATGATGTAACAAACACAAAATTTAGATCAATCCAGGCATCAGGCAATTAAATTCAGCTGACCTGACCCAGCAGCACGTGCGTTCACTGCGGTAAGATGAATTTCCTTTGTGAACCAAACTTCAAGAGTTGTGGAAGGGTCATCTCCTCTCACAGAGCGCCATTCTTTCATCACATTGGTAAAGAATACTAAAGTGATCGATTCTTTTTCTGTATCTTCGGAACAGAAGGGATGGCTGCTGCAGATCATATTATCAATTAAGAAACAACAGCAATAGTTGCACTAAAGTAGTTAAAGCCCATGAGGCCTTAACCCTAAACAAAGAACTATAGGAAACTAAGGACTTCTGAGAGTGGGAGAAATAGTCTCCAGCTCGTTATCTAATGCCAAATGGCCATGCCCAAAAACATACGTACAAGTAACAATATACAGACGGAGTAGGCTGCATTTAAGAATATATATGTATGTGTGTGTACAACAGTTAATGAAAAAAGAGACCATGAATTTGAAAAAAAAATTAAGAAGAGATTTTTTTAGAGGGATTGGAGGGGGAAAGGAGAAGGTGTAAATTGTTACATTATTACTATCTCAATAATAGATAATTATTAAAACACAGAATGGGATCAAGGACCAAGGCTTCTACACACACTGCAATCTTACTGTTAGTAAACCAATCTAATTCTTTTTAAGCCACTGCCTTTCAAAGGAGCCATTTTAATAGATACTCACATAGGACTTTTCTTTTGAAAAAGTTCTCTTGAATAGTGTGGAGTGGTATAAATAATATAAAAGAGTAGACTAGTCTTTGTGTGAATGCAATTCTAAAGCAGAAATCCATGTACAAGTGAATCAAGGTGTGTAGCCAAGGACAGGAGATACTGAAGCACCAACACAAATTGACTGGGAGCACATCTGCGGCACATCGTATACTGAGTCTCCTAGGAGAAAATAAGGTCTAGGTCTTGCTGAATGATTTTTAAAAAAAGACGGACATGGTTACCTTCCCCAAAGGCACCGGGCTACAGTTAAGTCAAGAATGCCTATGCTTGGGCATATGAAAAGGGCAGGAAAAGCAGAAAGCAACCATGCTATCAATGAGGAAAATAAAAAGAAACGACAAAATACAGCCTCAGTAAAGATTTTTCATAGATTTCATAGAGTATGTTAAAGAGTAATATGCAAATACACTTGCATATTTCATCTGCAGTTCAAGAAAACTGAGCAGGAAGCCCTCTTCAGTAGATTTGGATAGGATATTCACTGGGTCTCAATTAACAAAGGGTAAAAAATGACATTGCCTGTGGGTTTTCTTTTTTCAGGGAGGAAAAAAAATCTGAAAATGAAGCCAGCTGCCAGATGGAAGATGTGTTTTCAGAGCTCAGAAAACCAAAGCAGGGCTAACACTGCTGACCAACTGCAACTGGGACCTGCCTTGGCGCTCGTTTTCTATTTGTATTCATTCATAAAATCTCCATGTTTAGACACGAAACAGAGCGCAGAGGAGATACTGCTACTGTCGTGCCAGATGAAGGCCTGTTGATGTAAGACAACACAACTGTGGCTGCTTGCTCATCTAAGAGGACACAGCTAATGAATAAACATAACAATTACTTCACATAACTTACTTAAGATCAGTATGGAATCCACTATAACCTGCAGTGATGTATGTGATCTCTGGGTAGGGGTGTAGTGGTCACCGAATCAAGCTTTTTTTTTTTGGTGTGTCAATTTATAATAAGGCAGAATCCTTGTTTAAGCTTGCTTAATTACCTAATTCTCATTAAATTACTCGATATTTTCAACTCTTTCTGAAGACAATTTAGATAGAAGTAGACAGGTGTTTTAAAGTAAGATCAATATACAAGAAGAGAATAGAACTTGAATTGAAACCAAGAAAAAAGTTTCATTGCCTGTGTATCTTTGTTCTGTCTATGAAAACTGATAATAACTATTTAACTCATCTTGAAAATGATATATTTCTCATTGTGTTATTAGTGTAAATATGTTCTACGTGCTTTATAACAAGATAACAAATATTTTTTATTGTGACAGATGGGTTTCTTAAGTCTGGAACCTATAAATAATAAGGAAAGATTTTTAAAACAATCTGGAAGGAAACTATTCATTCCTTAATCTCTGTGTCCTAGATTCTAAATCCTCAAGCCTTTCTACTGTTAATTATGACTTATCTCAACCAACATAAGGATTGATCTATACGTACCTATAAGCTAAAAGCCTAACTCGTATGAGAATTAGATCCCCCACAAAAGTATTAATAGTTCTCTTGCTGGCAAGTTATATTTAGATATAGCTCATGCCTGTCATGGCTGATGAATGAGTTTCTAAAGGTGTTCAAAACTCCAGATATTTATAAGAGTATCCTGATGAAACTGCTTGGTCTATGCTTATTCTGTACAGCATCTCTGCTAGGACGGCTACAGAGTAACCTTCCTGAGATTGGTGTGTGAGTACTGAATTTCTGGCCTTCACTTGAGGTCATTAGTCAAATTAATCATTAGTGTCCCCTCTGTTGCTCTCAATTTAATAATAGTACACAAAATGCCTACCCCACTTAGAGCTAAAGTGTTTGGAAATAGATACCTCCCTAATATGAATCTGAACCTGTCCCATGTTCCTAGTACTTACAATATAGATTTACACCACCATACCTTCTTTCCTTCCTATCATGTGCCTTCTACCCTAGTCGAATAAACCCAAGTTTGAGTAAACTTAAACCCACATGAATTAGTTACATGTCATTTTTATCTAGTTTGTCTTCCCATTTTTTGGAAAAGCTCCTAGCATCAATAACATATATGAGGCATATAGCTTAAGACACTCTTAGTTGCTTTATAAAGGCTCATTTAGCATAAAACTCCTACATAGAGAAGTTAATCTGTGAATTCTGATTTTATGAATATGTTAGACAGAGTTTGCCTGTGTTAACAAGCTGGCTTTCTTGTGAGTTTACTTCCTATTCATCAATATATGACCCATATGTAAAATTTTAAATTAAATAAAAAGAATGACAATTTATGCCAAAGACAATATCAAATTTTTTTCTGAATTCTGTAAAAGAGAGCACTGCAGTCTACAATAAAATATCCAGGGAAAAGTAGAAGAATTAATTCTAAATGAATAGAAAAAATAATCTGGCTGTCCTGTTTTTGAGAGAAAGATAGAAAGAGAGAGGGGTGGGGAAGGAGGGAGAGAGAGAGGAAGAGAAGAGAGAGAGAGAGAGAGAGAGAGAGAGAGAGAGAGAGAGAGAGAGAGAGAGAGAGAGAGAGAAGGTTCACCAGTTAAGAGCATTGCTGATCTTGCAAAGGACCCAGGTTTGGTTTCCAGCACCAATATCTAAATCTCACAACTGCTTGTAATTGTAGTTACAAAGGACCTTAAAGGTACATATAAGCCACACATACATATATGCAGGCACTCACATATAACCATAAAAAATAAAAAAAATGAATAAACAAATCTTTTTAAAAAAGTTTAAATGATCCAAATACTACCATATAGAACATATGTAAAAAGCTGAACTGATGTGGAAGGGTCCTTCTGTATATGTGTTGCTTTTATTAGTTGACAAATAAAGATGATTTGGTGACTGGCAGGATTGAATAGAGCCAGGCAGAAAATTCAAACAAAGATATAGAGGAGAAGATGGAGTCAGGAGACGCAATGTGGCATCCCAAGAAACAGGGTTTGAGGTTAAAAAAATCCATAAGTCTTGTGGTAAAATATAAAATAGAAATGGGTTAAATTAAGGTGTAAGAGCTAGCTAGGAATATGCCAGAGCCATTGGCCAAACAGTGTTGTTATTAATGTAGTTTTGAGTGATTATTTGGGTCTGGTTGGCTAGGAAAACAAATGTGCAGTTTCTGCTTATAAATGGCATCCAATGTGGGGCAAGAATATCCATATAAAGCCTAAGAAAGCTTTAAAAAAGGGGGGGACTTCTAGACCCACAAAAACTGCAGTCAATTGGAGCTTCTTAGTAGCTGCAGCTGCATAATTTCATATAGGCTCTTTTGCTGGTGGTGAGCAGAGGTGCAGCTCTTTTAAGAGAAGGCTTCCTGACTCAGCATTAAGAGCAAAATTTGCAGCTTCTTTAAAAGATAGCTCCCTGGTTTATACTGGTGGCACGAATAACTCTGGCTCTTTCAGGAGGTTGTGCTATGGAGCACTTGACTGGGGTTTGTGGGCAGCATGCTGCAAGTTACTTGGTGGCTGCATGGGCCAACCTAGCACCCTTCTTAGATAGCTTTATTTTCAAAATCCTCACTTTCAGAATGTCTTTAGTTTTTTTACTTATTCATTTTTTGTTTTTTTTTTTTTGTTTTTTGTTTTTTTTGTTTTGTTTTTCGAGACAGGGTTTCTCTGTGGTTTTGGAGCCTGTCCTGGAACTAGCTCTTGTAGACCGGGCTGGTCTCGAACTCACAGAGATCCGCCTACCTCTGCTTACTTATTCATTTTAATTTAATTAAAATAAATTTCATTATTTTCCTATTTCTTTCCTCCTAGCCCGCCCATGTCTATCTTCTCCTTAACTAATAGCCTCCTCTTCTTCTTTTTTTTATTTTTATTGAACTCTACATTTTTCTATGCTCCCCTCCCTGCCTCTCAACCTTTCCCAAGGTTCCTATGCTCCCAATTTACTCAGGAGATCTTGTCTTTTTCTACTTCCCATGTAGATTAGATATCTCTCTCTCTCCCTTCCCCTTCTCTCTCTGTATGTGTGTGTGTGTAATATAAATACAACCTACTGAATCCCTTCAGTATTGGCTGTACACACATGATTTTATGACTGACCACTCAGTTTCAGTTTTCCATTAAGAGGGCCCATCCTCAGAAGGACTAATTCTCCTTTTCTCAGAAATTGTTAATTGCTATACTTCATTTAGGGGTGGGGTTCTGTGAGATTTTTGACATCCACACTGAAATGATGAGTATTGTTAATTGTTCAGGTCTTACTACTGAGATTTCATAGATGTCTCTGATGTCTTTATACTTCTTAACAAAACATTATGGGCCATACACCCTTCACCAGCAAAATTTTACTTTATATAATCATTCAGATAATATGTGAATCAATAAATTAGTTTTAGATCTTAAAGCATGATAAAAATACTATTTTTAATTATCTGAGAATAAGTTTAGCAATTTAACTTTCAGTTAACACACAAAATATTGGATTTCTTTGACTTTGTATATTATTTGTATTTGCTTCCTAGTACCCTCAACCATGCCCTCTCCTCCCATCTCAACCCTCTTTCCCTTTCCAAAAATCTCCCTTCTGTATTCATATCATACATAGAATAAAATAAAACTAAAATATTTTAAAAGAAATATAATTGACAGATTTCACACACACACACACAATTCTATGGACTCTCTTCACTATTTTAAACATTCCCTAATTGTTGAAAAGTTTTTTTTTTAATTTCAGCCCATGTGTTATGTTTTAGGATGTATTCTGTTTTGTTGGGGTTATTTTCAGTTCTTTGTCTTTGTCTACATTTCCTGTGCTTTCATGATGTTTTATGTGCACAGTTTCAGAGTTTCTTAATGCATTGGCATGGGAGACTACTTCCTGAATATAACACAAGTAGCACAGACACTGAGATCGATAATTAATAAATGGGACCTCCTGAAATTGAAAAGCTTCTGTAAGGCAAAGGACCCTGTCAATAAAGCAAAACGGCAGCCTACAGAATTGGAAGAGAGATTCATCAACCCCACATCTGACAGAGAACTGATCTCTAAAATATATAAAGAACTCAAGAAACTAGACATCAAAACACCAAATAATCCAATTACAAAATGGGATACAGATCTAAACAGAGAATTCCCAGCAGAAGAATCTCAAATGGCCAATAGATATTTAAAGAATTGTTCAACACCCTTAGTTATCAAGTAAATGCGAATCAAAATGACTCTGAGATGCCATCTCACACCTATCAGAATGACTAAGATCAAAAACACTGATGACAGCTTATGTTGGAGAGGATATGGAGTAAGGGGAATACTTCTCCACTGCTGGTGGAAGTGCAAACCTGTACAGTTACTTTGGAAATCAATATGACTGTTTCTCAGAAAATTGGGAATCAATATACCTCAAACCCTAGCTATCCCAACTTTGGGCATATACCCAAAGGATGCTCAATGTTCTTAGAAGCATTATTTGTAATTGCTAGAACCTAGAAACAACCTAGATGCCTCTCAATCAAAGAATGGATAAGGAAAATGTGGTACATTTATACAGTAGAGTACCACTGGAAAAAAAATGACTTCGTGAAATTTGCAGGCAAAGTGATGGAACTAGAAAAATTCATTCTGAGTGAGGTAACCCAGTACCAGAAAGACAAACATGATATGTGCTCACTCACAGGTGCCGATTAGAAGTAAAGTATAGAATAACCAACCTACAATCCACAGCCCCATAGAATCTAGATAACAATGAGGGCCCAAAGAGGAATGTGTAGATTTCCCCTGGAAGGGGAAGTATAAAATATCTCTTGGGTAAACTGGGACCAGGCATTGGGTGAATGAAGGGATGGGAACTAGATGGAATGGGTTGGGCAGGCTGGGGGCAGGAGGCAGGTTGGTGGCAGGAGACATCTTGATGAGGGAACCACTTTGGGATTAGAGAGAAACCTGTTTCCAAAGAAATCCCAAGGAACCCACAATGAATGAACTCATCTAAGACTCCTAGCAATAGTGGAGAGGGTACCTGAACTGACCATCTACTATAAGCAGATTTCTCTAATTGCTACTAGAGATACTCTATCCAGTAACTGATGGAAGCATAGGCAGAGATCCACAAGCAAACACTTTGCTAAGCTCAGAGAGTCTTGCAGAAGAAAGGGATGAGGAATTATACTAGCCAGAGGGGTCTTGATGGGGAGCCCACAGAAATAGCAAATCTGAGCTCATAAGAGCTCATGGATGCTGGATCAACAGTTATGGAGCCTGCATGGGATTGACCTAGGCCCTTTGCATGTGTGTAAAAACTGTGTTGATTGGTCTCTTAGTAAGGCTCCTAACAGTGGGAGGAGGTCCTCTCCCTCCACTTAGCTTGCTTTTGGTAACCTGTTCCCCAAACTGGATTACCTCTTTCTGCCTGAACAAAAGAGGAGGACCTAGATAGGTCCTGACTTAACTTGATGCTTTGTACAAGTGCTTTGTACAAGCCCATGGTAGTCCTGCCCCTTTCTGAACAGAGATGGAGAAGGAGCAAATGGGAGGAAGGTAGATGAAAAAAAGGAGGGAAGGGGAGGAGAGGAGGAGGAGAAAACTGGTTGGTATGTAAAATACATGAAAAAATGTTATTTAAATTTAAAAAATGTTAAAATCCCGAAGAATGTCAATTAATTATTGAATGCATTAGTCTTGGGAAGGAGGAATCATCTCTGCAGAAAAGCTAGTTGCTATTGACGAAGGTGTGAGGTGATTTGTTGCATCCTTCTGCCCATCCCCTAGCTCTGGTTATTTTAATGTCTTTCTTCTCCTTGTTTGTCAAAAGAATTGTGTTGACTTAAACCAACGAGTCAAAACCTGTCCCATGACAAACAAAACCATCTGTTTGCTTCCTCCCAGTCCTTCAGGGGTTGTGTTTTCCCTGCTGGTTTCCTCTTCTTACCTCTTTCTGTCTTTTGTTTTCTCCTCTGTCTGTCCTCTCTGTTTCCTTGAACCTTTAATAATATGCAAAAATGCTGACTTAAAATGATATCATCTTACATTTCTAGATAGATTAGAAGCTGTATATATTCTCTTCATCAGTGTTGTTGAGATTGTAACAGAAACATTCCTTAAACAAACAGATTGAGAGTAATAGTCCTTACCAGGCATACATATCTGGGGCTATGATTTGGTTAAAGAAAAGCTCAGACTGGTATGCTCTCTCCAGTCACTCAGCCTCATCTCTCCTCAACTCTGCTTTTCTGTGGCATGCATTTTTCCATGGGCCTCACTGCTCTGTCATTATCTTCTTTTGTTACTGGGGACAAGCATTGGTGGTCACCTGAGAACCTTTCTTTCCACTATGAGAAAAGAACAAATGTCTCTCTAATCTTTGTCAATTCCTCTTTTTTTTTCTGTTTTCAATTTGTTTTTTTTCTCCTCTGCCTGAATAACGGCAAAAGCAATGGTAAGGCTTTTATTAGTAAGTAGAATTAGCGTCCGAACAGAGACTATGAAAGAAACTATCAATCCACCAGATCTAGATTGATTCAACTAACTGAAGCAGAGAGCGCAACCATGATAGCCTCATGGTGTCTCAAAAGGAGAAAGTGAAGGGAGGTTTAGTACAAGAAGGCTGAAAGCAGATGTTTTACTGTGATAATTAAGTAAGAATTAATTAAGATTTGGAAAATTTTATGACAAGTAATTTGGGATTGTTTTACCATCAAGATGAGAACTTGGATAAACGATTACCCAAAGAAGCAAGCTGTGTATCCATATAAGTAAACATTTCCAATTATTCACAAAGATAAATTAGACCACTGAGTGTTCTAGAAGCAAAAATGGGTAATTTACTCCTTACTTAGTTATCTTACTGGTTAAAAATATTCCCTGAACAAAAAGGTAAATTACTGACCCAGGTGCTTTCAGTTTTCAATTGATATGGCTAAATTATGTTAAAGAAGTTGCCTTGGTTCTTAAATAGGCAGTGACTGTAGTTTAATACAGAGAAACTTTTTCACCAAAGTATTGATTAGATTTCCTGATGTACTCTAGAGAGAGGGTAAATGTTAGGCTGCATCAGTTCCTGCCAGGAAAAGTTCTGTTGCCCAGAGTATGTTCTTTGAACTCAGAGGACACTGTAAGGATCCCGAATAACATGAGACAGTCTCCAACAATGAGAAATCACCCCAACTATAACACCAATAAGGTCTTGATTAAGAAAACAGTGGCCAAATGAAAGAATTCTAGGGAGAAAACTAGTTGTCTAAGATCTCATCTGAAGTATATAGATTAGAAACTTTGCATATGGTATTCAGTTCCACCGAAATATATAAAGAACTCAAGAAAGTAGACCGTAAAAGGTTAATCAATCCAATTATAAAATGGGGCACTGAGCTGAACAGAGACTTTTCAACAGAAGAAGTTCAAATGGCCAAAAGACACTTAAGATCGTGCTCAACTTCCTTAGCAATCAGGGAAATGCAAATCAAGACAACATTAAGATACCATCTTACACCTGTCAGAATGGCTAAAATCAAAAACACCAATGATAGCCTCTGCTGGAGAGGTTGTGGAGAAAGGGGCACTCTCATCCATTGCTGGTGGGAATGCAAACTTGTGCAACCACTTTGGAAAGCAGTGTGGCGGTTTCTCAGGAAAGTCGGGTTCAACCTACCTCTCGACCCAGCAATACCACTATTGGGAATATACCCAAGAGATGCCCAAACATACAACAAAAGTATATGCTCAACTATGTTCATAGCAGCATTGTTTGTAATAGCCAGAACCTGGAAACAACCTAGATGTCCTTCAATGGAAGAATGGATGAAGAAAGTATGGAATATATACATATTAGAGTACTACTCAGCAGTAAAAAACAATGACTTCTTGAATTTTGCATACAAATGGATGGAAATTGAAAACACAATCCTGAGTGAGTTAAGCCAGACCCAAAAAGAGGAACATGGGATGTACTCACTCATATTTGGTTTCTAGCCATAAATAAAGGACATTGAGACTATAATTCGTGATTCTAGAGAAGCTAAATAAGAAGGTGAACCCAAAGAAAAACATATAAGCATCCTCCTGAATATTAACCTTCATCAGGCGATGAAAGAAGACAGAGACAGAGACCAACATTGGAGCACTGGACTGAAGTCTCACGATCCAATGGAGGAGCAGAAGGAGAGAGAGCACTAGCAAGGAACTCAGGACCGCGAGGGGTGCACCCACACACTGAGGCAATGGGGATGTTCTATCGGGAACTCACCAAGGCCAGCTGGCCGGGGTCTGAAAAAGCATGGGACAAAACCGGACTCGCTGAACATAGCGGACAATGAGGACTACTGAGAACTGAAGAACAATGGCAATGGGTTTTTGATCCTATTGCACTTAATGGCTTTGTGGGAGCCTAGGTAGTTTGGATGCTCACCTTAATAGACCTGGATGGAGGTGGGTGGTCCTTGGACCTCCCACAGGGCAGGGAAACCTGATTGCTCTTTGGGCTGAGGAGGGAGGAAGACTTGATTGGGGGAGAGAGGGAATGGGAGGTGGTGGCGGGGAAGAGGCAGAAATCTTTAATAATTAAATTAATTAATTAATTAATAAAAAAATAGAGAAGGAATAGCATGGAAGGATGAAGAATGCTGAAAGAGATAGGAAGATGATAAGGATTAATTGGGATTAATCTCTTCTCAAAAAAAAAATGAAATGGGAATTTTAACAAGGATGGGCCATGGAGTTTAATGTATACCGACCAAAATTTAATTGAATTGGCTTCCAGATGACCATACTTACCTGTAGTTTAAACAAGGACAATTTAGGTTGGTTTGCAAGTCAGCATTTCTTATAATCTAAAGATTATAAAAACTGGATTAAATTATTAGAGCAAGATTTGAATACAAATTTTAATATTTGTATAAGATTGCATGCATTATAGTCCATAAAAAATTTGACAAGTTAAGATGAATTCAGAACAAAATAAGATGACAAAGGTTGTGGCAAGATTGCATGTTCATGCTGTTTAAGAAATTACTAAAATAATCAGGGATATTCAGCTTGAAGAGATACATAGCTAGAAGCCAATGAAAGATTACTCTAATCCATGATCCCTTAAGAATCCTCTGAAAGTGAGTTATGCCATTATTCAAGAGTCTTCCTATCCAAACTATGGTTCACAGACAAGCAACATTAGCATGACCTGGGAACCCACAAGAATGCAGAATAACAGATCCTATCTCACACACATTCAATTGTTTTGTTTTTTAATGTGCTCATTACTTGAATCACCTGAAGTGCTTGTAGAAGTGTTTCCAAGCACAGAAGCAGTAACCACCAGCTCCATAGCCAACATGCAGATTCTCAGAATCACGCTCAGACTTGCTGGTTTCAAATTCCAGGGGCTATAAATCAGATAAGCTTGAGAAACTTCAACCCGGATAGACTATTAAATCACCTAGATTTTGACTGCAGCTTCTAAAATTTTATGCCATGACTGAATACTCTGGTCTGGGAGATAATGGAACCTAATCATGGGGCTATTCTAAGTAGATGCTGACCATCTGTCAGAAATGACAAAGCAAGAAAGTTTGTTCTCTGAGGGAGGCAGAATCCAATGATTCTGCTTCCTTCTGAATATAAAACGTAGATTCTCCTAAATCCAGCTGTGATTTCTTGAGCCAATTTGCAAGGATGCATTTACTAGTGAATGCTAGAAGCAAACCAACATATAAAAAAGAATGACCCCATTTGGGGCCCATTCCTACAAATAACGCCTTGCAAGAGCATTTGCTCAAATAAACTGTGATCCCAATGACACAAAGAACTGAAAACAGGACCACAGGTTCTGGGAGGTAATTAAGGATTTTTCTACTGAGATCAGCTTGAGTTAACTTCAAGGAATCTTGTAGCTGCCTAGATTTTTCACACCAAGTCATGCCATAGTGGATAATTTGACGATGTAAGTTATTCACAGTTAATTCTTATTAAATGAAACCCAGTGGCAGTTTTACCATAATAAGGAAAGAAAGTACTGCTTGTTTTATTGCTAGAAGAAAAAAATGTTCACTGAGGTGAAAAATCGAGACTCACCTATGATCTGTTAATACACAGGTAATTGTTATGTCAAGTTCTCAAATTGAGCAGCTACAAGGGTTCTCAAATTGAACTGCTATGAAATTCCACTCATTTCTTTTTTATTACTCTGGTTGTTTGAAGATGAAATTCAATTATCGTTTCACCCTTCTATTAAAAACTCAAGTACCAAGTTGCATGGTACAATCAGAATTGTTCAGTAGATAATGTAACAACTTCAGGCAGCCATCAGTTCATCTAGCATAGCTATCTCTCTTTCTTATATTAATGATGTCATGAAGGAGAAAAGTATGGCTCTGATTAGTGAGGCAAAGGGGAAATAATCTCTCAGAAGGTAAAATTGTCTTTGCTGGTCTAAGATGTAGGCTTGTAATCCACGACCCACTTCTTAATGCACGTGTCTACCATTTGTGGAGCGTCCCTTCCATTCATAGTAGAAAGTTCCAGTTAGTGCTCAGCTTCCTTTCTGAATCCCAGCTCCTAATTTTTCATTGAGTCCCTCCTATTTTACCTTTTAAAATATCCTTTCTGTGCATACCTTATAAATTGATACAATAATAATTTGTTTTTTCACATAACACATTTCAGAATGATATTAACATTGGATACTCTCTCGTAGCCTTAATAAATGAACCAAAATCTCTACTGACCACATAGTTCCCAAATTATAGAACAAGCATCCACTTCTTCTCCCTCATTCAAATATTTTTCCTGTTCTTAGCTAGCTAATTTCTACCATGATGACTTACAGAGCAGATCAGACTCTATAACAGAGTTTAAATTTTCCCCGGTGAGCTAAAACTAATAACAATCCCCTATATGAGTAATAATGAAAACCACCTGAATTCTTTGGATAAAGACTAGAAAAAAAAAGGAGATAGGTGAAAGAGAGAGAAGTATGGGGGAAAGGAAGAGAGAGGAGAAAAGGAATGGTGGAAGGAAGGAAGGAAGGAAGGAAGGAAGGAAGGAAGGAAGGAAGGAAGGAAAGGAAAGGAAAGGAAAGGAAGAGGGGAAAAGGAGCTAGGCAGGATGGCTTTCAAATTACTACCAAGCAAGAAAAGAGGGAAAAGACAAGGAAGAAAAAATGAAGAAAAGAAGAAAGGGTGTTCTCTCATGCCTTTTCATTCTCTTGTAGATTTGAAACCGGGTCAAGAAAGCTGACTTTAGGTTAGACAAGTCCAAACAACAACAAGCTACAGAATACAGAAGAGCACAGCCCCCAAATGAATTTTTTGTGGCATGCCATGATCCAACACATGTCTGCACTTCATCATACTATCTAGGGTGTGCAACCCTCTGATTTGGTCACATACCATCCTCTCTACACACCAAAACTAACTGTGAAGCTCTGTGAATAACCAGCATATGCAGATACTTGCGGAACTTGAATCTGGAAAGCAGAGTGCATCCTATGAGCACACTAGTAGGTGTGACCCGGGCAGACACACATCTGCAGATGCAGTCTTTTGACGCAATCATGTTACATTAGACAGCAAACCTTTTCTCCAGTAGTCGACCCTTCTCCTTTCTATCACAACGCTGATACCTTTCTTTGGACAACAATGCTTTTCTCCCTTTTCTAACTCAAGAAAATATTTTCAAAATATTTTCTGTCTGTGATGACTTCTATTCATTCCACTTCGGCTCAAAGGTATAAGTTTCCATCTCTTTGGTTCCCATAATCAGCTGCCTATGTTCCTAACCTCTGAATGTGCTGTCTTGCACTGGCATGATAAAGGTCTGTTCCTCTGTCAGATTGAAAGAGCCTTATTTTCAGGGATGATGCCACATTCTTCACATAGCTTTTATGATTCCACAGCTTTTGGGAAAGCGCTGAAAAATAAAATGGAAGAAATAGAGTCATTGGGGCTGAAAGAGTATTTAGGATGCTGGTAACATTTTCCATGACCTACACAGCAGTTACAAAAATGTATTCATGGCTACTCATTAAATTGTTCATTTATAATATTTGTGCATTTATTTTTGTATTGGAACCTCAACAAAAACTTTTAAAGAGACCATAAAGTTATCAACCAGAGGAGATACAGTCACAGTACAGAAAAAGTCTCTAGTAGGTTCTTGTTTAGAGGCAGATGTTTCTAAGCTTCTCTGTCTCGTTAAATGGTCCTTCTCTTAAGTGGAATAATAAGGCCTGCTTAAATTGTATCAGCATAAATGAAGGCAGACAGAAATTGTAATAATATATACAGCTTTAATTGAGAAATAGGCTTACAGAACCAGAGGTTCCAGCGGAGAACAGGAAAGCAGAAAGGGCGGCGGGGAGCGCGCCCACAATCTTTATAAGTAAAAACTTTCCTCCCAGCAAGGTGATTGGCTGGGTCTCCCCTACATTAAATAGTTATTGATGGGTTACTACATCTTTTAAAATGAGGAGAGAGATTACTGTTAAATAGATGGCAAGAATTTATTGTGATCTGGTTCAGAATTCTGATTCCTAATCTGGTTTATACCCCACAACAATTTAGTACTTAGAAACTCAAAAATTGATAATTCTGAGTTTTCGAGACCCAGGATTCTATAAAACAAAATAGATATTTAGTTCATTGACTGTACAATATGATAAACAAAAATAAACTCCAGAAATCAGACAAGCTCATCATTGCCCCTCAGATAAACATGAACGGGCTGGGGAGACAGATCATGACAACGAAGTGTGTGAAGAGCCACAAGACTCATGCAGAGAGCAAGTGTGTATCAAGAGATTACACTCCTGAGACTCAGCCTCACACCAGAGTCCTGTTGTAAAGCTCTCAGAAACTACGTGTCATGTGGTCCCACCTGGGTGACTGGGAAGACATGGAGAAACTTATAACGTGGAAAACAGATTACAAGAATTAAAGCAAGGAATGGGCAAGATATGATATCACCCTCATAAATGTTGAGTCTTGGTTGAAGTTTAACTAGAGGCTCTACACTATAATAAACATGCATTTTATCCCAGTCATATGCAAAACACTGCTTTAAAGACAGGAAAGGTGGGCAGAAGAGACAAAAAGAAAGGGGGCACTACATTTTATAATTTCAGTATATATGAGTGTTAAACACACACCCTCACATAAAATTTATGTGATATGGCAAGTGTAGTAACAGAGAAGTTAACATTGTCCTTAGACATCTCTGTTTGAAGGAAAGAGAGAGAACAAACTGACTTGAGTCTGATAAACTGAGAAGTTAGGAGGAAGTGTCCAAGAAACAAGACAGGGATCTAGCAGAGGCTAGGAAAAAAAAAAGTAAGAAAGAGAGAATACCAGAAGTTTGGTGTCTGAGAAAATTGCTGAACGAAATGAGGAAATCAATGGTGATAACTATTGACTCTATAGAACCAATCAAGTACTAGTGTGTGGCAGACTGTGCTTTAGAGTTTGACTTACAGTGGGAGGAGCAGAAGATTCAGAAGACTTTAAAGTACAGAGGCATAAGAATTGTATGAAAGGAAAAAAACAACAGTCACTTTGATTGTAATTTGAAAAACTCATTGCAAGGAGAACCAGATGGAGCAGGGAAGTAAGCTAGACTTCTCAGCAGGGCACACCCCCATCGAGGAATCTTCAGCCAGCGCAGAAGGGAAGACATAGACTATGCATGTGGTAATTTTGGGAGATGAACATTTTAGAGAATCTGGAATGAAAACAAAGTTTGTATTCTTAGAAGGTTCTACCTGTGCAAACGAAGCCAGCAGCCAGTCTCCCGATTTCATCAGGAGAGCTCAGAAGGCAGAAACATTTTATTTGGAGCAGATTAGAAGCTCTGGCACTTTCATCTAGCTATGCCTAGGGCTCTGGACAACTAACTGGAAAGCAAAGACTGTAGCTCTGCTCACTCACAATTAGCGGCAGTACTAACCATCAGCTTTGAGTATAAAAGGCACGATGTGGATTTAGATGTTTATTTAAAGTGCTGGCTTTATTATTGGGGAGATGCAAATTCTTCTCCATTTCAGTATCTGTTTTGTGGAGGAAAATAAATGAACAATTACTCCTTGAAACTCCCACTTTAAGACACATCTGAAAGCTATTCATGCAAATTTTGAGGAAAATCATCAGAAGTCTTAAAACTAAAAGAGAAATGTCTTGACAAAGGGGCAAAACAATAAGAAGAACAATCAAACAAGCAAATGAAAAATTGTTTGATACTGCCTTGCAGATCAGCTTCAAACACATCATTCTGACAGAGAATTTCATATTTAGAAGTGCATTTAGGAAAACACTACAGAAGGCCAAATCTATTCAAATAAAAAAGGAGCAGTAGAAAGAGGTTCCTCAGAGATTTCACTACTGATAACATTTCAATACAGTCTGAACATAGGATTGATGCAATAAGAGACTGAAGTAAACCCAATTACTTTGTGTAGTTATTTAAAAACCTGTATCATAATAACTTGACTATATGATTGTCCTTAGAAGATTAAGTACATTAAAGAAGATTCTGCTGAGAAAAACAGAATATAGTCGATAATATATATGTATATACACATATAAACAGAATATATGTATATATACACAGAAATCATGTACAATGTATGTGTTTCTATATGCGTGTTCAATGTATGCACATATATACGCATATAGAGAAATTATATGTATTCTGAACACATATTTGTATGTATATAGAAACCTATAAGGATAGAAGGTTTGTTATAAAGAATTAACTCACAGTTATTGGGCCTAGCAAGTCCCCATATCTGCAGGATGAACCATCAAGTCAAAGAGCCTCAGAATGAAAAGACCTAAGAGTGTAGTTCAAAGGCTGAAACCCAGAAAGTTCCATGCAAACCCAGAAAGAACTAATGTTTCAGCTCAAGTTCAAAGACAGCATAAAGTTAATATTGATGCTAGAAGGACAATGTCTCTGTACTCTCCAGTGGCAGGCTTTCTATAGAGTCCCTGTTTTTGCTGGATCAAATGAGACCCATCTGCAATATGTGGGGAGGGGTGTGATTATGCTCTACTCAATGGACTGATCTCGATGGCAATCTTACCTATAAGCAACCTGACATAAGCACCAGAATACTAACTGTTAAATTCCAGTTACATACAAACAAGAAGCACCGTGCACTACTGCACAATAAAGTGAGTGGAGACAAACTGCGCTACACACTTCAATTGTGAGTGGTTTTGCCATAAAGAAAGTTTTGAGAGGGTGGAAAGATGTGTCAGTGGCTAGTAGTACTTGGCTGTTCTTGCAGAGCACTTGGGTTCAGTTCCCAACATGGTGGCTCAAACAGGCGTCTGTAAGTCCAGTTTCAGGGGCATCTGTTGCTCTCTTCTGACCTCCAGTGACACCACACACAAAAGTGGTGCACACACATACATGTAGGCTAACATTCATACAGATAAAATTTGTATTAAAGAAAATATTAAATGGTTTTGCCATAAAGAAACGATACATGTGAGAGATTACACAAGGTATCATACACATCAAGTGGTCAGATGCATTAAAACATTTAGGGTTCCCATTACTAATATGATTGTGTTTTATGTATCAGAAATAACAAATTTTAAAAGAGTCTTGACTACAGAGCAAGTCAAGATCAGGCCCCCTCTCTTCTGCTGCTTAGGGTCTTAGCCAGGGTCATCCTTGTGGCTTCCTGGGAATTTCTCTAGAACCAAGTTTTGCTAACTCTATAATGGCTCCCTCAATCAAAATATCTTTTTCCTTGCTCTCATCTCTGCCTTCCTCCATCTTGACTATCCCATTCCCTCAAGTTCTCCTCAACCCTCTCCTTCTCTCCTCCTCTTCCCCTTCTAATTATTACCATAGAACCTTCATCCAGCAACTGATGGAAACAGAGGCAGAGACCCACATTAGAACACTGGACTGAGCTCCCAAAGTCCAGTTGAAGAGGGAAAGGAATGAGAGTATGAGCAAAGAAGTCAAGACCATGATGGGTTTACCCACTGAAAGAGTCTACCTGAGCTAATGGGAGCTCACCAACTCCAGACAGATTGGGAAGGAACAAGCATAGGACCAAACTAGTCCCTCTGAATGTGGCTGACATTGAATTGCTGGGGCAGACTGAGGGACCACTGGCAGTGGCACCAGGATTTATCCCTACTGTATGTACTGGCTTTTTGGGATCCTGTTCTTTTTGGATGCATACCTTGCTCAGCCTAGATATAGTAGGGAGGGCCTTGGACCTTCCACAAAGCAATGTGACTCACCCTCTCTGAGGACTGGATAGGGGTGGGGTGGAATGGTATGTGGAGGGAATGGGAAAAAGGGAGGAAATGGAAACTTGGATTTGTATTTTTTAAAAATCTAATAAATTTAAAAAAAAGAATTGAAGTCAATAAAAAAATAAATGTGCCTTGAATATTAAATTCATATCACAAACATATAACTGTTTATAAACCCAATTATTTCATAATATTTAAACAGAAACCCAGAGCTTATGTTTCTTTGCACTCATACAATTCCCCTAAAATCACCTTCAAAACAATTGTTACAATAAAGCAAGTAAAGCAAAGACTTGATAAAAGGCAGCCACAGCCAAGTGGACACTGTCTTAGAATAGGAAGGCAATTCTGGAAGTTATAATTAGGAAGAGTGTAGCAGTGACCTTTAGGTGTACATAAAAAAACATTAATGGTTTGGAGGCCTACAGGGTTTTATGGCTCAGAAGTGAATGTTTTTAACAGGCTTATGAGCTTAAACAATTGGTACCCAGCCGATGGAAATGCTTTGTAAGGTTGGAGAACCTTTAGGAGGTTGAGCCTTATTGGAGGAAGTGGGTCAATGGAGGTAGGACTTTAGGTTTTAAAGCCATAGTCCACTTGTATTCTACACTGGTTAATAAGTGTGGGTGTGACAATGTGGCCAGCCAGCCACCTTGAGCTTCTGTCCTCCAATTTTTTCTTGTCTGAATGAGCTGTATCCCTTCCGACTGTAAGACAAAAATAACTTTTCCTCTCTAAAGTCAACTGTCTCCAAATACCTGGTCACAGCACAAGACAGGCAACAGTTACAAAGAGTGTCTGTCCTTTTCTTTTACCTGTATTACAGTGAGGTGTGTTGAATAGTCTAAACAATGCTGAAGGATGTCAGTGCTGATGTGCCCCAGAGACAATCTCCATGGAGTTGAAGGGATACCTCTTTGATCAGAGAAAAGACAACTTTATATTAATCTCCTCCATTTTTGTTATCAGACTATTTTCCTCTCTTATGCTGGTGTGCCATGGGACTCTTGATAGTTGAACCTTGCAGACTTGGTGACAGTTTGACCATTTTCTACATGTGAAGACACACCAAGAAACTGGAACCAGAATGTGTTATGTCATGACTTGAACAATTTGATTTGTGATTAAGAAGGAAAAGGAAGCGAGATCAAAGCAGCTGCTGCACAGTCCTGGGTCATGAAGGATTGACAACTATCGTGTAATACTGCTACTAAAGACCAGCGGGGGCCTGACTTTTTACCTCCATGAGATAGATGTTAATTAACTTGCTTGCAGGTTATCTCTAAGTGGGAAAAATATATCTATAAAAGTCTCCACTACTCATATATAATACCTGAACATGACACACTGGGCATAGCTTATGATAAATTGATTTGACTAATGTTTATTTCCAAATTAATCTTATTCTTTCCTTACTGGCTTTCACCTGATTAAATCGTTTGACTCATTTGCAGTAAAGAAAAGAGAGAATGTTACTTCCTTATTTGGGGTAAAACTCACAAACATAGATACTGTAGACATTACTATCAGAGAGGGAGGAAGTTATATCAAAAGTAAAGAATAGACAAAAGCTAAAGTATGGGTCCTTTTATCTCAGTTACATCCTAACTTACACGTAAAGGCATTTTGTTCTCCCTGTGATAACAGAGTTCTTAAAGAATTTTGTTCTGTTACTGAAAAGCATTGTTTTCACAGAGTCTCCTTCCAAACCAACTCCTTCTAGATCTTCACCACCTCCGTACACACCCAATGCCACATCCTTCTCTCTCTCTCTCTCCTCTCTCTCCTCTCTCTCTCTCTCTCTCTCTCTCTCTCTCTCTCTCTCTCATTATCTCTCTCTCTTCCTGCCTCCCTCCCTTCTTTCCTCCCTCCCCCCCTCCTTAAAAAACAAGCAGGCAACAAATATTTTGGAATAATTTTTTAAGAAAAACACAAGAAACACACATGTACATACACACACACACAAGTTCAATTATAATAGGTGACTAATTATTAACATGTATTTCCTTATTATCCTAAACAGTTTGTAATAACTTTCAAGGACTAGAAATTTGTATCACAATGGAAATGTATATACAGTATGTTCTAACAAAATAAATCTCAAATTTGTGTCAATATATGAATTTGTATATAATATACAAAAGTCCAATCAAATGTGAAAACATTCAAAACTAGTAGTTGCTTTCTAAAAGTAGACTCAGCAATCTACCTTTTTATCTTATTATATCTATATTCTCCCTTTTTTCTTTTCAGCGTAGTGCTGTAGGAATTCCTACTGCCAGTAGCCTTTAAGTTACTCTCCCATTGGGTGTGGCCTCTTATACTATATTAGCCGATGTAAAGCGCAAGTTCTGTTTCTCTTCCAGAGGTGTGATTGGGTTCCCCGTTCGAGCAAAGGACTGTAATCTGTGAGTCTACCCCTAAATAAATAACCCTCTATTATACTCAATTCTGAGCTAGTGTGGGATTTCTTTTAAGTGACCATATTCAGCATAGATTCAATAATCTACCTATTTATCCTATCTATATTCCCTTTTTCTCTTTCCAACAAGAACCTTAAATCTAATTTTCTTTGTTTAGCTTTTTCCTGACCATAACCAATAATAATTTACAACTAAACCCACTAATCAATTTCAAATATCCATATTCCATTGAAATACCAAAACACACCTACCCCACCTCTTAGGAATGTGGGCACTGTGTTCTTAAATTTACTTCCTGTTGTCTGGTGGTGATGGTATCTTTAGGGGATCCTGAAAAGAAAGATTTGGGTTAATTGTCAAGTCCTGGGAGAGGTAGTTGTATCATTTTTTGTCCAGTTTATTCATAATGATAAAGTGCAGGGCTTATCTCATATCCAGCCTAGAGTAGTCTATGAGACTGAACCATCTCAGCCAGCAGCCTTGAAGCTGTTATGGATGCAGAACTCAGAAGAAACTGCAATGAGGTACTCTGAAATGTTGGATCAAGATTTTTCAGGGGTTCTTCCTTGATCAAACCTTATTTTTCTTAACCCACAATGAATTCACAGTCTCTTTTACCTGTAGAAACAAAAGCAAGCCGGGCGGTGGTGGCGCACGCCTTTAATCCCAGCACTTGGGAGGCAGAGGCAGGCGGATCTCTGTGAGTTCGAGACCAGCCTGGTCTACAAGAGCTAGTTCCAGGACAGGCTCCAAAACCACAGAGAAACCCTGTCTCGAAAAACCAAAAAAAAAAAAAAAAAAAAAAGAATAACATATCTTTTTGACTTAAATTTTGTAGTCAAGGAATTTTCAAAATATATAGGTTGGATTAATCCAACAAACAGAATTTATAATCAAATAGTTTTTTTTTTTTAGCAACTGTTGCTCCTTCCTCAGTGTCAAACAATTCTAAGATAACACAATATAATACAGTAACCAGATTTTCTTTGTATTTTCCATCTTTATGTGATTTTTTTATTCTTTTTTAACTTTTATTTTTAATTTTTGGTTTTATGAGACAGGATTTCTCTGTGTATCCTTGGCTCTCTTGAATCTCACTCTGTAGATCAGGCTGACTTCAAACTCACAGAGATCTACCTGCTTTCTACCTCACAAGTGCTGAAATTAAAGGCGTGTACTACTTACTGCCTGATTTCTGTGGCAAATCAGTGTGGCCACTGGGATTAAAGGTGTGTGGTGTGTCACCACTGCCTGGTCTGTAAGGCTAACCAAAGTGGTTGGCTTACTCTCTTCTCTTCAGTCAAGCTTTATTTATTAAAATACAAATGAAATATCACTACACACTCTGAGTACACTGGAGTGCACGAGTTACAACTTAGTGTTAGCCAGACGGGAAATCCGTCCAAGACTGTCTGACTGCCTAATGTGCTATACTATATGTCATAATTGACCTTCACACAAGATCATACTGGATTATGTAAGGCAGGACAAGCACAATATAGCCTTGAGAAGCAGAGTGATTTCACCAGCCAGTGGCAGAGTGATCTCACAGTCAATACACAAAAAAGACAGTAACCACTAATGACTTGGAGCTGCAGGGTTTCTCATGACAAGGAGCATGGCAACCTGTGGAAAATTAAAGGGAACCTCTGCCAATGCCAGCAAAGAATGTGAACCTCAGCTCTACAGATGAAGGGTTTGGGAAGAATTATTGATCGAGTCTCCAAATTAAAAGCTTATCCCAGGCCACAAGTCTCCAATTCTTGTCTGTAAATACTGTTTTAAGCAGAAAAAAAAAAGAAGGAAAGAAGGAAAAGAAAGGAGGGTGGGAAGAAAACTAGAGTCTATAAAAGAGAGGGAGAAAGGGAGGGAAGGAGGGAGGGAGTGGAGGTGGGAGGGAGTGAAACTAGACACTATCAGAGGAAGGAGGGAGGGAGGGAAACTAGACTCTACAGACACAAGTTTAGAAAATACTTTTGCAGCCAGGCGGTGGTGGAGCACGCCTTTAATCCCAGCAGGGGCAGGCGGATCTCTGTGAGTTCGAGGCCAGCCTGGTCTATAAGAGCTAGTTCCAGGACAGGAACCAAAGGCTATGGAGAAACCCTGTCTCGGGAAAAAAAAAAAAAAAGAAAATACTTTTGCTTCACATGGGCTTACACTTTGACCATCTCATTTCTTCTGCTATTTAAACTTCATCAAGGTAGAAGAAATTTGGTGTTTTGTTGTTTTGTTTTTCAACCAATGGTGATGGTTTTCTGAAACCGGGTCTTATGTAGCCAGGCTGACCTCGAACACTACATAATTAAGAATAACCTTGAACTCCTGATCCTCCTGCCTGAACTCTCAGGTGTTAGAATTACGGGCACAAGCCATCTAACCCAATCAGTGAAAGAAATTTGCATATTTACAGGATAAATTTAAAGTAGGCTAGATTTCTGCAATGTGAAATCATAAATGAGGAGGGAAAAATGATCTAAAATTCTGAATACAAATTTTTAAAATATATGTGATGCATATGTAATAACTCAACATATATACCTACATATACATATGGGTTATTTCTATGTCATATATATCAATAGCATAAATCCTAGAAAAATCATTTCAGTTTCATAAAACCCTTTGAGCAAGCTAATAAAAAATATTACTGTGGTGGTTTGCATGAAAACGGCCTCTAAAGGGATTGGCACTATTATAAGTCGTGGTCTTATTGGAATAGGTGTGGTCTTGTTGGAAGAAGTGTGTCACTGGGGAGGCAGGCTTTGAGTTCTCCTATGTTCTCAAGCCATGCCCACTGAGACGATCTACTTCCTGCTGCCTGCAGATCAACATGTAGCAGCTCCTTCTCCTGCACCATGCCTGCCACCATCCGGCCATACTCCTCACCATGATGATAACAGACTAAACCTCTGAACTAAATCTCAATTTAGTGTTTTTCTTTTACAGGAGTTGCTATGGTCATACGAGGAATGCATATGTAATGAAAACTAGTCAATATTAGACCCCAAGGGTAGCCGTAGTCGGATCCTAGGGCTTTATAAAGTGCTAGATGCAGGCAAAGGACACTGCCTGTGTGTGCCATGTGGCTGAGACCTGCTGGTCTAGACAGGGCCTCTGGCTGGCTAGGTCTCCTTTGCCCCATTTGGAAGAGTTGAGTATGCAAGAATATTCACAAAAGAACACCAAGACAAAATTTGGGAGATTTTTAAAGTTGGTTGTTTCGGTCCTGGTGACGTTTTATGGAACAACTGAGACAGCAAACCATGCCTCACAGAAGCGTGAGTATGCTGTAGAAATTTGGGCTTCCCTTCAGCAGTCTTCTTTCTTAGAAAACTCACGACCGTTTCTGACAGGAGTTTTGCAGAAGCAGAGTGAGGTCCGTGTTTCCCAATTACCCAAAGGCCTTGTTCCCCACTGTGACCTCTGAGGCCTGTGCTCTGCCGCTCT
The DNA here is from genome assembly GCF_950005125.1 of Chionomys nivalis. Classification (NCBI taxonomy): domain Eukaryota; kingdom Metazoa; phylum Chordata; class Mammalia; order Rodentia; family Cricetidae; genus Chionomys; species Chionomys nivalis. The sequence continues at coordinate 20,052,489 of NC_080101.1, read as the reverse complement.
CACCTCTCCTCCCTCAACTGTCACCTCGGTTCCTTCCACCACACGCTGCCGTAATGATCCGTCTGCAGCTCCACAGAAAGGCCAAGCTCCTTTCTTACAGTTAGCCCTCCCTAAAATTCTCATTTCTCTTATTCCACTCCTCTCTCCGCCCATTTTACCATTTTCCTCATACAAAGCTTAGCCATTATTACACCTGGAAAGTCTTTCAGAATATCCTTCGTCAAGAATGTGCTTCACTGATCCAGGTAGTGTGTGGCACTCTTTGTGTAAAAACATCACTCGTTCAAAGGCAGTAAATTCCTGAAAGGGGCAAATATTTCCCAACTGCTAGAAATACACAGGAATAGCTGGCACACAGGAATAGCTGAGAAATATTTGTCAATATTGAGAACTGTTTTCCTATGAACAGGGACCGTGACTCTGAAAGAGATGGAGGTATGCCATGCTCCGTGTCCCTTTGACTTCCATTTGGTTCTGACAGTGATTGGAGGAGGCTGTGAGAGAAACAGGGACCTGAGACATTGGTTGTGTTAACTTCTACTTTCAGAACTCAGTGAAGGCTTCCTACCACAGATACCCTGCAGGGGGCGCTCCATGAGCCGCCGCTCTCTCTTGCCTCTGCTCACCTATCATCTTCTCATTTCTCTTTGTCCTCCTCCCATTCACCTGTATGCATAGGCTGTCTCTGCGTAGGATCCTAATCAGTACTGTCTTACATTTGTGAGCTTTGATTGTTCTGCCTCACCTTATCTTGCCTCGTCAAGACTTATTAATAGCTAACTCTTACATTTAAAGTAACCCATATGTCTATCTCAGTTTTGCTATCACATATCAAGACTTGTTATCTCATTTTCTACATGTCCTATTTGTTTGGCAGCTGGCTGGCATTTCTCTCAGCTCTGGCCCTACTCATGTGAGTTTTCAGTTTGATTGTTCCACCTAACCTTATCCTGCCTTCACCAATAGGAGCAGCACATATTCACAGTGTACAGAAAGATCACCTCACAGCAATAATCACTTACTGTATAACCCGGAGCCTAAGGAAAGTGCCCACGATGCAAGCGTAAGGACCTAAATTCAGTCTCCAACAACTACATAAAAACCTGAGCATGGTAACGTGTACTTGTAATCCCAGGACTTGAGTGGCAGGGACAGTTGGATGTCAGGGACTTTCTGGCCACCAAGCCTAGCCAAATATGGAGCCCCAGTTCCCACTAAGAGAGCCTATTACAGAAAAAAAAAAAAAAAAAAAAAACCAAGGAGAAAAACACATGAGCAGCAACACCACCAGAAGCTGACCCCTGTGCTTCATTTGTAAATGCATACATGTGCACTTGCACATAAATATACATACACACACACACACACAAATGTGCAAAGACTGAATAACTTCAAAGTGAACTTAAAGCAATCTTAATCAAAAAGAGGTGTCTTCTGGAAGAATCCCTGGCTATGAGTTCGGAGTGATGAAAAGCATAACAGAATGGGAGGATTCCAAAGGAATCCTCTAAGGTTAGATCATGTCACATAGATAAGTAATACCCTGAGAAAACAAGACCACATGAAACTCTTCATTTGAGAGGTGCTGTGCTGACTCTGGGGCCCAGGCAGCTTCCTGTAACCACTAATCAGTCCTTCTCACTGATTAGTACATTCAGCCACTGCAGGAGTGAGCAGCTAGTGGTTAAAATCCTCAAGGGTAGATTCAGGACTGTTATAGTAGCGAAGCTCAGCTTCCCTCACCCTGAGACATCAGTCTGATAATAAAGGTGATTAACTTCAATAAAATTTCCATGTAGAAGGCCTGTGTGGATATATTTAGAATCAGGAAGCTTGCAAGACAGGTTGAGATTCTGAATAAAACTGCGGAAGTAAGGGAGGAAACTAAGGAGAAATTGGAACCCACTGCTGTTTCTTGAGAAAGTTCCTCTACTCCCCCTTGTGGCCACATTCCCTTAGACTTAGCACTTTCCCTACCCACCTACATCGAACAGTATTTATTATGGTTTGATGACTCTACAGACATAAGACTTCTCCATTTTAGAATGTATGAAAAACATACTTGATAGAATAGGCAGTGTGTAAGTTCTAAAAACAGGTCTTATAAAAGATTTATTTAAAAAAAAAAAGGTTATTAGAAAAAGCAAGACAGTGGATAGTCCTGAGTAGGGAACTCCTCATGCTTTCATTCAAAAGCCTCAACTATAAGAGAAGTAAACTCTGGAAACTGAGAGTTCACCTAGATCCTGATGGAGCAGAGTGGTGAACTCTACCCGCATCCATCCAAGAACCTCGGCTATATAGAGTGGAAAACTCAAATCTCACCCATCCAAGAACCTCAGCTATATAGAATGGGGAACTCAAACCTTATCCATCCAAGAACCTCAGCTATATAAAGTGGGGAACTCAAACCTTACCCATCCAAGAACCTCAGCTATATAGAGTGGGGAACTCTACCTGCATCTATCTGTTGGGGACCAGTCACAACAAATATACTTCTCGCCAGGGTAAAGGTATGGGGATTCAGAAATATAGTAAAGAATATGAAGACATGAATGAAAATAATAAAACAGATAAACATACAGGATAGTATTGGGAGGGAATTCCAGTAAGTACTGAAAATTCATCCGCGTTTAATTTCCAACTGCCTAAAACACCCTTGACTACAAAAGGCAGGAGTAAGACAAAAGACTGCATTAACCTGATACAAGGAAATGAACAGACCAATTGAAAGTCAAGGGCTACAATCATAGTTTAACATTCTGTTGCTTGAACAAAGCAACTCACACTCACACCCTGGTCCAAAACATCCGGTAGGCAAACCACTCCCTGGGTGGAATCCCAAGTTATCTCCATAAAGGGAACTGAAACTTAGTTGGATCCTTAGACCTTTGTTTGAGATAGGAACAGATTTCTCCATTCCTGGAGTACCAGGGCTGACAATTAGCCACACCTGTTGACAATAACCTTGAGAGAGCAGAACTCTCTGGTCAACAACTAGGTGGGACCTTTGTTTTGAGGTAGAAGCATAATAGCTTTGGAGGAACCAGAGGAAGTTCCAACTCTCTGACCTTTGGTCAACGTGGAAATAGGCTTACATTTTCAGGCCTCTACATCTGTCTAAGAACCTCAGCTATATAAACTGATGAACTCTCCTGCATCCATCCAAGAACCTCAGTTACATGGAGTGGAGAATTCTACCCTCATTCATCCTGAATGGCTCACAGAGGTGAACTCTACCTCTATCCAAATACTTCTGCTTCTCATGATTGTCCTGTAAAGTAAATGCCACTACCTCATGTGAGTAAAAACTGTGCTTCAAATAAAGCAGATTCGAAAGTTCTTGACCATTTAGAGCTTACCACTTCCTAAACTTGCACAGCATCTGTAAAATATGGAATTGGGTTGGGGTTTTTTTGAGATTAAAATATAATTGCAAAATTTCTCCCTTCCCTTCCTTCCCTCCAAGTCCTCCTATATACTTCTTCCACTCACCTTTAAATTTATGATCTCTTTTTTTTACTAATTGTTATTTCATGCATATATGTATATACACATGCATTCCTAAATCTAACCTGTTCCATCTGTATAATGTTACCTCCATGTATGTTTCAGAGCTGACCTTTTGGCACCAGACAATCATCTGGTATACTCTTCTCTTGGGATGACCACATCTCCCACTCCCCGTTTTCCTTGGTCGCCTGTAGTTCTTTGTGTAGGATCAGGCTGTCTGGCTTTCCCCCATCCAGTCTGGCGGGTTCATGGGTCTCATTATTATTCACCTCACATTTGGGAAGTTTTGTTGCTGAGACTTTATGGACGAAGTTTCTGATGTTGATCAGAGACACAATGTTAGAGCAAAGTCCCTGAACTTCTAGTTCTTACAATCATTCTGCTCCCTCTTTGGCCATGACACCTGAGCCTTGGGTACTGGAGTGACCTGTAGATGTATCCTTTGGGAATGGGCTCCTCTGGGTTTGTCTAATTTACTAGACAAGCATAACTGCTAACAACAGTATTTAAACGTTTATCCTTGTATTCACAGATAAGGGAGTCTTTACCCCTGATCAAGGAAGCTTCTCATTGTAACAGATGAAGGCCATCACAGAAACCTACAGCCAATCAAACTGCAGAGCTGTGGGATTAGGTTTTATCAACCTTGAAGTCAATTTCTATTCAACTTCCTGAGGTAATAAAGTTAGTCAAAATTTTCTTGATTTCTTTCTGTATGTTGCTCTTCAAATTTTCCACTAGTAATTTCTCTTTTTAATGATGAGAATGGTTTTAATTACTTGCCTTGAATTTTAACAATTTAGTACATGTATATTATGATCATATTCAACTCTTCATTACCCTTCCCACTCTTGCTCACCTCCTCCTCCTCCTTCTAATCCTCTTCTCACTTTTATCGTGATTTAAATGCAGTTGACCAGAGATGATGTGTGTTCATGACTGCAAAAGCTGCATCATATCCAGAAGACATCATTATCTATAATGATATATTATTTGTATTTTAGTAAATAAATAAATACTGCCTGAAGACCAGAGACAAAGCTAAAGCCACTAATGGTGACAAACACCTTAAATCCCGGGCAGATTAATCTCTGTGAGCTCATGGCCATCCTGGGCTACACAAGATGGATACAGAAACAAATCTATGTGATGGTTCCTCCACCTTAGTCCCAGTACTAGAGGAAATATAAAATGTGAGGAGAGACAGGCTTAGTCTAGTTGGTTTGCAGTTGCTCAGCCTTGGTAGAGGTAAGATTTCTCTAGTAGATTGGCTGCCATCCTTTTCTGGTTTCTGGGTTGAGCCCCAATTTCTGTCTCTGGGTTTTTATTATTCATGCTACAATTATCTCTGTCCTTTGCCTATAACAAGCTTTCTTCTATATACCTTGGGCCATAGAGAGGATGACATAACTTTCTCATTTAGGGCTTCCCATTCGATACTCACATCAAAATACTCAGAATTTTGATGACTTATGAGTGTTTTGATAATAACCACCCACTGCAAGAAAGACATCTCTCTGACCCAGGTGAGGATAGGGCCAGCCTTTGGATGTTAACATATATATTTAGAAGGCAATTTAACTTTATATCTGTTTAACAGAGCATTCATCAGGATATTCCCCCACTGGGAATATGACTGGCCTGACCTCCCCAGTCATAGGTTTTGGCCAAGTTTATTGTACCAGGAACACATTCCTTTACAGCAGGATCCGTCGCACATTCAATCAGAAAGCAGTTGATTACCCCCAGAACAGTCTTAACACCATTGCACCAGGGGGCCTATCATGCCCGGTAGGTCGATAATGTCAATAATGCTGCAGTAGAGATGCACAGCTGGGAACAGCCAGTTCATTCTTGAAGTTGATCTTCTAACAAAGGAAGATACTCAACAGACACAGAACAAGACTATTTTCTTACATATTACAGAAGCCACATCTGGATAGGTGCATATTTGGGGAAAATAATCGGCAAAATCATATGGAGCTGTCTGATATGAGAGGAAAGATATAGGGAAATATTAACGGTGGGTTTTAGTTGTTTTATTTACACCAGAGATTCTTGATTCTTTTTTCCCTGTGATACTGGGTATATTTAATTCTTCCCAACTGTCTCATAGTATTTAGATGATGACTACAAAATATATTGATTACCAAATTTAAGATAGATTGTGTAAGGCATCAGGAGGGTTTTTAGGGGCAAGGTAGACAGTAGTAGAAAGTCGTGGAACCTAGAAGACACGGGAGAAATCACATTCTAAATGCCTATATTTTTAATCTCTGAAATGCAAAGGGCCATCTAGTAAACAAATGAGTCCATTTTCTGCTTTGGTTTAATTCTTGGCTTTAAAATTTGAAAGAATCAGACCCTCATCAAGCTAGGCTCCATTCTCAGTGTCATTCCCATGTCAGTGAAGACAACAAAAATCTTTTCAAGGGTCAAAGGAGTAATGTCTTTAAGCACTTAGCTTGAGGAATTGTTCAGATGATGTTCGCTCTTTGTATGTGAGACTGGAAATTATTCAAACTTTGCCTTCAAGAAGGAGTCTAACTACAAGCTCTCGGTGCTTATTCCGTGACCCATGACAAAAGGTGGAATGCTCGGAATGGCATTTCTTCAATGATTTTCCAATAACGAGATCCCTTCTCAGACTTTTCAGCCTTACTAAATACATCTTGTATTTGTACCACAATGACATGTGCTTCAAAAGCAATTGTTTATATTTTCTTATTTAGTGTGATAAGCAAATGCTTCAGTTCTGGTTGCAGGGCCACCCTGACCACAGCCCTCTTAAGTTCTGACTGAATGTTTCTAGAAGAGACCTACAGGGCAGCTCCTATTTTTCACCAATGCAAGAATTTAGAGAAACTCTAAAGGCACACATAGTGGTCTCTGCCCTTGACCCAAACAAGTAAGTAAAATATTGCAAGGCTATGCACTAACCTATGGGATGTTGTTAGCTGTTTCCCACTAAAGTTCAAATGTTCGCATATTTGATAATATACAATGGCACATTTTTCAGTTATAAAATCAAAACTTTAGAGAGATAAGAAAGACAAAATATTTTTTCATTAAGGTGCAGTCAATCATTATTAACACTTTAATGCATTATTTAATGCAACATTTTTCTAAGAACATGTTTTGATTTATTCAGTAATGAGAGCCCAAAACACATAAATTTTCAGCAAATGAACAAGTAAAAATATATGCACCTATCTCCAAAGTCTTCCCAAACAGTGAAGTCTGTGTGAGTGCATGCATGTGCATTTATGCATGTATTATTGTGCAGGAAGCATACACATGTATGATGTGGAGGCCAGAGGCCTTGGGCATCATCCTCAGTGTCTCTCTACTTCATTTTGTTGAGATAGGGTTTCTCATAGAACCTGGAACTTGTTATTTCTAATATCCTGGCCAGAAAACCCCAGAGATTTGCTTTATTCTGTCTCCCCAGTGCTGGGGATATAAGCACAGTACCACATGAGGTCTTGACATGAGTTCTGAGGATAAAACTCACAGCATTATGCTTGCACCACAAGCACTTTGCACACCAAACCGTCTCCCCAGCTCCTATGATTATCCTAAGCTGAAAACACAAAAGGAAATGAGTCGTAGCAGTGGAGATATTGCTGAGAACCCTCTTACAGACCCTGTCAACACTAGGAGAAACAAATCCACAGTAATACGAGTGATGGTGTCCTCCATGGTGTCCCCATAACCTGTTAGTCACATATTCTGAACCATAACAATACTGCCTCCTGGTAGATATTCTGTGGTCTTTCTGTGGACTAGGTCTCACTCATGGAGAGTCTAGTGGAGTAGCTAAGAACTGCAACTCAGGAAAACAATTGCTCAGACTGCTGATGCTTGAAGAACTCTGTTAACTTGTTGAGAAGGTTGTTCATTTCAGGTCGCATGATCCATGTAGAAAAAAGGTTATGCATAGTAAATATCAGTTTTTATTGTCTTTGTAGATCCAAATCCCAAAATAAATATGTCATTCAGCCAATTTTTCTTTGTTTTTCAAGATAAACCATATGTATACTGTTGAAATCCAAATGTCAGATATAGGCATGTCACTGATAGCTTGTGAACTTCTGCAAAAGTACTTGGCTCCTGGATTTTTACTTTCTCAGCTGTAATATGGGCACAAATGAGCATTTATAGCCTCAAATTCTAATGATGGCTACAAAAAGACTCCTGATTCAAACACCCTGAATTTTCATTGGATGTACTGTCCAAAAGCAGTGCTGGTGAATAAAAGACCGAGTGACAATTCAGTTTTGCTGGCACATTAGTCCCTCTTTCCCGGAAGGGATATGCCAAATTTCAATTTCAATAAATGAATTCTTGCTTTACTCTCATCAGCGTGAGGATAGCTGTTTTTAAGTGACATTTAACTGTTTACTGTTCTGTTTAGTGCTAATTGCTTATAGCATTGTGTTTGATGGTGTGGCCACTGCCTGGGCTCAGCTTTGCCAAGCTTACCTGTATAATGTCAATTTAGACATTACCTCTCTTTCTTTATTTCCTCTTCCTTTCCTTGATCATTTTTTCATTGAACCATTCTAGATTCATTTGTCAATCATTTAATGGTGCACTACATTTAAACTAGTGGTTCTCAACTTGCAGGTTATGGCCCCTTGACAATATCTATCTCCAAAAATATTTACATTATAATTCATAATTGTAGCAAAATTACAGTTATGAAGTAGCAATAGAAATAATTTGATGGTTGAGGATGACTACAACCATAAAGAGCTGTATTATAAAGGGTCATGGGATTAGAAAGGTTGAGAACTACTGATATAAATCATATTAATATGATATTAGACTTTTTCATCATTTCTCTGCTCAAGAGACTGACTTTAGAATAATTACACAATAGCACAGAAAAACTGACCAACTGTAAACTCTTAACAAACATTAGCATTGCTGCTACTTTTCAAAATAATCTCTAAAATACTAAATGGAAATCAAACTTAGACTCATAAATTTATTTCTGAGGCATATCTTATAGAGTCGTGAGCTTCTATTTATGAGTGTTATCTCATTAGAAAAATGCAAACCTTCACAGGCGCTCATGGAGAACTGTGAAGACGAGCTTTAAAACCTTCACGTCATCACATTACTTCAGGATAGCCTACTTCTGCAGCTAGAAGCTTGAGTGAGTTCTCACTGATTAAAGTTCAGACCCTCTTTAAAAACGTAATGAACCGAAACAGTTTTTCTAATATTAAGTACCGTCTCAGTAAATCTAGAAGTTAGGTATTAAATCGAATGACTTTTTCACTAAATTAAAAACACCAGCCACTTTACTAAATATTAAAAGGTCTTGAAACATTTTGGCAAAGTAGGATTAGTTTTCTTTTCCTCATCGATCAAACAACAAAAAAAAACTTTTAAAAAACAACCAAGACTTGACTTATAACATATTTTAAAGATACCCATTCCAATGTGTGCTGTTCATATGCTCATTGGTGCATTGCCAGACTCCCAGGGGCCAGTCCCGTGTACTTTTCTTTGGGGAGAGGAGGGACAAAAGTGGGAGGGTAGACCTGGAAGGAATTGGGTCAATGTTAACCAAGGGTGCATTGCATGAAAGTACCAAATAATTAATAAAAAATATTATGTTGGGGAAAGAGTACTTCAACAAAAGATAAAAAAAGAAACCCACTTACTAATTCGCCAACCACTCATAAAAGACTTCTTTTGATAATGCATTCTATTGTAGCTTTTGGGGGTAGTACTCTGAGAGTTGCCTTTGTTTCTCTGTCACCAGAACACCTGAACTTGTTTGCTACTAACCCCATAGAGTACTTTTGAGCTGAAAAGAAATAGCATCTTTTCATCTTCAAAGCCATCTTTGTGCTTAGTTAACTAATAATTTAATGAACTGAGTAATGACTTACATATGAGATCAAAGGCATGAAACTTTTTTCTTATTTGGGGCAAAAGACAAGAATTTTACAAGATTTTACAAAATTCCAAGATTTTTTTTTCTCAAGTTGGCCATTACTAAAGGAGACATTTATATGTCTTCATATATTCACAGTGGGGGAGAATAAGATATCAAGAAACATCGCTCCCCCCAGGAAACAGATAAAGCTCTGGTGTACCTAGGAAGCTTCTGAAGAGATTGTGGCAGCTTAATGGGTAAGGCAAATGCTCTTTCAGTTTTCAAAATATGCAAAAGAAGGTACTTGGATATTTTAAAATTGCGACTTTAAAAAAAGAACAGAGTTGTAAGCTCAGAGTCATTCGAGAGATATGCAGGCTATGAAACAAAGCATAGTCAGCCTTCCACATGCAGGCATTGCACATCTGTATATGGAGTAACCTCGGATCAAAACTGTGGGTTAAAACCTGTATGCCAAACATGAACAGACTGTTCCGTGTAATTTTTCCATACATAACTATTTGCATTGTAGTCATGTGTGGTAGATAGTGTAATGACCTAAAGGTTAAAGCATTACAGAAGATGTGATGCTGAACAGACGTCGAACTCAAATATGATGCCATCAACTCTGGAACCCATTGTGTGGTCTAGAACAAATCCTCATGAATATCAAGGGACAAAGATAATAAGCATTTACATGGAAAAAATTTTAAATATTCTCAAAGAGAAAAAAAGATTTCTGTATTATGACTTGCTGCATCACTTCAATACACACCAAAATAGACTAGACTCTAGGAGAGAGCAGAAAATATGTTCAGAAACTGCATTTTTTCTCAACATCTAGGAAGATATTTCATACTTCAAAAGTATTTAGTACAAGTGAAATGAATAAATAAGGGATATATAATCCTCCCAGAACAGATTAGTGTCTCTCACTTCGACTGGACCTGAAGCAATGCTGCTGACAACAATATGAGGCTTCTCAGTAGAAACCAGTAGGGATGAGCTCAAAAACTGAAAGCAAGTGTCCCAATCCCATGGGACAGGATAGGAGCCACACATCATACTGTAACACCAGAGTGCTTGACCCCAAACAGTGAACCAAAACATATTTCCCAATGGCAAGGCTGGATGGGGAGTTAAATATCTTGTCACTTAAACCAAAAGGAAGCCATAGTTTTCTTACACAACTGAATATTCATATAGAAATTGTAGCTATAATGTTTGTATATGAGTGTTTATGTATGTTCATCATTATCCTAGGAATAGATCCATTTTACTCTTATGTTAAGACTTTGAGTCTTAACGTGATACATGGAATTAGAATCTCAAGTTTTTAATAACAGACAGACCTAATTTGAAATTCTGTCCATGTGATTTGTTGATACACACTCTTAGAGAAGATATATAACAGCTATAAACTCAGTTTTCTCATCTACAAAGTATAAATATTGTTAGTATCTGCATTGTAAGCTTGTTGCTATGAATAGAAGATAGCACACAGTAAATTTCAAAATTCTGTATATTAACTAAGAGTGCATTTGTGTGTGTGTGTGTGTGGTGATTGTGTGTTAATAAGAAATAATTTACCAGCAGTGTATAAATAATAAACAGAGAAAAGAATAAGATTTGTTTTCTTTTGACCCATTTATACTTCTCACTCCAAAGCTATTAAAAAATGATCCTATCTAGGTGGGGGAGAGCTGGCCCTGAGATCATAAGGGCAGGAGAGCTGCCCCTGGTCAACACCAGCTACAACCTTGGGAGAGCAGACCCTGCACCTCGCCTGGACAACACAATAGAGTCAACTCTACTAGTAAAGATATGGTGAGTCAGCTCTAAAGTTGTGAGCATGGGAGAGCTGTCACCATTACTCATCTGTCACATGAGCAAAAGAAAGATGCCCTTCCCCACCCTGCCCATAAATGCCTGAGGCAGGTGGGAGGGCTGTCCCTGATGTAGTAAGAGTGTGAGAGTTGGCCCTGCCCCTCACCAGCTATAGCACTCTGGAGATACACAGTAGTGTTGACGCTGAAGGTATAGGTGTGGGGGGATCCAACTCTGAGGACATGAAAACAGGGGAACTTGTTCCTCCCCTTGTTCATAGCTGCAAGGGGTAAACAATACAGGGGAACAATGGTGGTGGTGGTGGTGGTCGTGGTCGCGTTCGTGGTGGTGGTGGTGTTGATGCTGCTGCTGCTGGTGCTGGTGGTCATGGTGGTGGTTGTGGTGGTGGTCATGGTGGTAGTGGTACGGATGGTGAAGTGCTGCTGGTGGTGGGTTTTCTGGGTGGTGGTTTGTTTTGGTTTTGCTTTTCTATTTTTGGTTTTTGTCTTTTAACAGCCATGGAGTCTAAGGTTTCCACCTTGGTGGAGTTCACCCTGGTAGCGAGGACAAGGGACAGCTGGCAGGCTGACCAACCCTGCAACTACCCAGGCCCAGAACCAGGGCTGTGTGTTGGCCCATGTCAACATCTACCCCATCTATGATCTGCTGGAGCAAGTGAAGAAACCAGTCCTGACAAGCTGCAGAATTTCCACAACACAGGGCATCAGCAGGATAAGCAAGAGGAGTCCCAGTGTGGGCACAGCATGGACAGTGTAGCAGAAACCAGAACCAGACCAATGACTCTTTGCAATGAACACTGGGAAGAAAAGATTTATGTGTAAAAGGGTTAACTACATGACTCATTGTCACACTACAGCTTCCAGACAAGATTTTTTTTCCTTCTCTTTTTATTTATCTTAAATTTTATTTTATTTTGAGGCTAAATATGAAGGAATGAGAATATGAATGGGATGGAGATGCTTAATTTAAAATACACAAAGAATAAATATAAAAAATGAAAATTAAAAAAGAAAAAGAAAAAATGATGCCATCTAAAAAGTTAAAATTAAAGTATGTGAGTACTATCAGTTTGGTTTTTCTATTTTTATTGAACTATAGAATTACACAAATATCCAGATGTGACCACTGACTAAACTTACATAGGCATAGTGTTTTCTTACATCCTCCATACCAGTGTGTGTACACTTTGTTTTAGTTCTAATTGCTTGAGGAAATAAAATAAAATCACTGCAGATGGATTTTCTGGAAATCAAGGCGAGAGTAGAACTGTTCAAGAATGTTTTTATGGTCAATACACACTGTCATACTTCATTTTCCATGAAGTGATCATCACATTGGCTTCTGGCTCCTCTTACTGTCCCCAAATTGAGTTTCATCAAAACCTAAAATGATCTGTTGTGAAGGCTTTAGTTTATTGGGTAAGGTGTCCTGGCATTTCTTAGCAAGACTGGTACAAGTTTTGATGTGTCTTCATAAAAGAGGTGCCTTTGAGTTAATTACACCGTTAGAAATTCTCCCAAGCCCTTTTAGGGGTGCCAACAGCTTCTCTGGTGAAGCAACTGGCTGAAAGAAGCAAAACTTTTTGCTAAGAGAATAATCAAATCCCCTACTCAGTTTAATAGCCAGCAACTGGTACATAGGCATCAAGCTCAAGAATTTTTTTAGAGATCTCAAGAATTTAAAAGTTCCTTGCAAACTTGTATACTTAACCTAACCAGCTTGATGTCACTCTAATACATGAGAATTCAGACATCTGAGGTGCTATCAGGCAACAAATAATTAGATGCTGCCCTCTAAATCTAATGTATCAATATTTAGATAAATGGAACCCAGACTCCTTGCTGTATTTCACATATAAAATTATAAAAGCCCACTTTAAGCCATGGATAACTTTCCAAATATCAACTAAGTGCTTCCTGTTTTTCTAGTGGTGGTAGTGGTGGTGGTCCTGATGGTCACATTGTTGTTAGTGGTGGTGCAGCTGCTGGTGGTGGGGGGGTGGTGGTAGTAGTGATGGTGTGGTGGTGGTGGTGATGTTGTTGGTAGTGGTGGTGATGGTGATCATGTTGGTGATGGTGCTGCTGCTGCTGCTGCTGCTGGTGGTCATGTGGTGGTGGTGGTGGTGGTTGTGCTGGTCATGGTGGTGGTGGTTGTGGTGGTCACGGTGCTGGTATGGTGGTCATGGTGGTTATGGTGGTCATGGTGTTCATGGTGGTGGTGGTAGTGGTCATGGTGGTGGTGGTCATGATGGTCATGGTGGTCATGGTGGTGGTGGTCATGGTAGTCATGCTTGTGGTGGGTCATGGTGGTGGTGGTGGTAGTGGTGGTAGTGACGGTGATGGTAGGAGTGGTGAAGTGCTGTTGCTAGTGGTTTTTCATAGTGGTAGTTTGTTTTGATTTTGCTTTTCTATTTTTGGTTTTTGTCTTTTTGCAGCCATGGAATCTAAGGTTTCCAGGTCATTCCTTAATACATTCTTTTGGTTTTGTTTCATCTTAATAATTTTCTACAGGCATATTGTCTGATATTTTTTACTTCTGATCCTACCTTTTCTAAAATTAAAATCCATGAAAGAACAAGAAATTTGTAATGATTTTAACTCACATTGAAGAATGTTGATATTTAGAGTTTGCTATACAAAGTAAGTAGACAGATGGCTCAGCAGTTAAGAGCACTGCCTGTTCTTCGAAAGGTCCTAGGTTCAATTCCCAGCAACAACATGGTAGCTGACAGCCATCTGTAATGAGATCTGGTACCCTCTTCAGGAAGAGACTTGGTCAGTCATCCTCGTCAATTTAGACCATGAAACCCAATATGGACAAGTTTAACAGAACTGCCATATAAGCAGCTGCCCATGCATGCTTCAGCACTGTCAGGCCATAAATTTCATTCAAATTTCATATATGAAGTGGGTAAACACTTACACATAGGTCTTCTGATTCCTCCAAATTTCCATCAGCTGATCTATCATTAACAGAAAGTGTCATGCCTATGATGTGGGAGGTCCTTCTGTCTATGTGTTACTTTTATTGGTTAATGAACAAATAAAATGGCTTGGTTTGATAGGGCAGAGTAGAGTTAGGTGGGGAAAACTAACCTGAATGCTGGGAGAAAGAAGGCAGAGTCAGTGAGAAGCCATGTAGCCCCACCAGAGACAGATGCCAGAACTTTACCCAGTAAGCCACAGCCTTGTGGCGATACACAGATTAATGGATATGGGTTAATTTAAAATATGAGTTAGCCAGAAATATGCTTAAATTATCGGTCAAATAGTATTGCAAATAATATGGTTTCTGTGTGATTATTTGGGGGCTGGGCAGCCAGGAACAAACAAACATGCCTATTTGGAGACAGATGGTTTTCCAAACAAGTAGTTCTGCTAGAAAACAGAACTGCACTACTAAAAAGAAATACAACATATTTTCTGTGGTGAACAGGGAATATCATCTGGTTACTTGCAGAATCACAATAAAAAGTATTTTTCACCAGGAATTTCAATAGTGGTGTTTTTTTATATACATGAAAGTATGAATGTAAAACTCAGGCACCTCAGATAAAATATTCTCTCTGGATAAATGCAGGTCATGATATGCAGAGATTTCTTTTCAGGCAGCACAAAGGGTTAGGTTTTCTGCCCCCAGTAGCAAGTTATTACAGTTTTATATGGGAGCAAAACTATTCAGCTTTTCATGTTATAAATAAGATCACTCTTCACTCTTAAAATAGACTAAGAAGGAAAGTGGTACAGATCAGGAGTTTATTCAAGAAATGGAAATGATGGATAATAGGAGGAGAAGGTTGAGGTCATTATTTCTTCCCCGTCAAGCACACTTCAGATTTTTGACTTGCCTGCTTATATGAACATCACACTCTCTAAAGATCAAAATAAAAATAGAACTACTGGAGGATGCAGTCTGTATTCTACTACAGAGATATTCGCTCATCCATGTCCATTGCCGTGTGTTCTCTCTAATACGTAGGTCCTAGTTTTAATTATTACATATGGGTTTATGTGAAGTTTGGTGTGGACAGGCGTCATGAAACTAGAAAGGGTCTCATGAGATGAGGGGAAAGAGGCTTTAAGGAAAGGGGATGTGGAGGGTAATAGAACACACGTGTCAACAAAGTTGAAAGGGTGGGACTTGGAGGAAGAATGGTACAAGTAGAGCCTTGGGCAGAGATGGGGAAGAAGATTGGATTGTGGAGAGTGCTAAGCATTTTGAAACTGCTAAAAGAAAATCTCTTTGTATGCAAATTAGTGTAATAATGTCTTAAAACTTAAAAAGTGAAATCTACATTTAAAACTCATTTTCTTTTTTAAGTTAATATATCATATTTTATGTTATATGTGTAATTTTCATATCATACATCATTTTGGTAAAGTTATTTACTGGGATTCTTTTGTACCAAAGCAAAGATATAGATAGATAGATAGATAGATAGATAGATAGATAGATAGATAGATAGATAGATAGACAGATAGATAGACAGATATAAAGATTTCTGAATTTGAACAGTGATGGCCACACCCTCAGCTTGGTTATGGTGCTTTGTGAAGCCTTGTGACAGGTAAATTCTCTTGGTGATATCCTGAACTCTTCATTGGCTCGACCTCTTTTCATTTTTGATTTGGAGTGCAACGTTAATATCTAATCAAAGCCCAGAGACCACAGGCACTCTTCATTTCATAACTACAGAAAGACTCCTTCTTAATTTGTCTCTAATTAAGACTCCAAGACTCTGTGAGATAAAAACCAGAATCACAAGCCCACCTGCAAGGACATAGTCTTTCTTTTCCCTATGGCCATAGATTCTTTGTGTTGCTAAACAGACAAAGTAGTTAAGCAGCTAGAAATATGATATAGTATAAAAACATGATTATATAGACACAAACAGATCTCAGCTTTTTCTTTGTGTTTCTGCAATTCTCTTTCATTCCTCACTCTAATTCTTAGCACCATCAGTGTTTTTCCAGCTACCAATAATAGCTACAAATTCATAGAGCACTTACAAATATTACTTTTAGTAACATTTTACTACAAACAATAATTATTTAATTGGGCTATTATAGTTTTTATTGTACTGTATATGTGCTATTTATACTGCCCTATACTTACATAGCAGTTAAAATTTGCCTTTTGGCTTATTTCACCTGTGTATTAATCTTATTCTGCTTCAAAAAAAAGCACATCAGGAAGACATTTATTATAAGGTGATACAAAAGTTCTGTTTCTGTAGTATCATATCAAAAATCCTGGCACCTGACTAAGAGTTGATAAAGAAAGGACAGGCACACAGATACATACAATGAAGCAAGAATCAAGCGAGAGTCCATTTTCTCTGCAACCCAGAACCTCAGCGTATTTATTAGGTACAGAACAGAGGCAGGGGTTAGTTAGTTTTCGAGGTGAGCCTGTGAGAATTTAAACATTATAGAAGAGGAAGTTGATGTTCAATCATCCACTAGTACCTTTACTTGGACTCCAGATGGAAACTTGGCCATTCTTTTGGAGCCTGGCCCCTATTGGTAAAGGCTGTGTCAATTTCCCCTATGTCCAAAGCCTTGAGTCCTTGAGATGCCTCTTCTCACGTCAAACAATGCACAATTACTCAGGACATCACTCAACAAGGGCTTCTTCCACAGCCTGCAGTCATCCTCACTCCTGTGTTATTTTCCCATCTATATATCTTTGGCTTTGTTTCCTGTGTTTGGCCTTGCTTATCTACAACCAAGAGCAACCTGTTTCTGAGCTGTGTCCACATTTGTGTCATAGATCATGAGAGACTAACTGGGGTCCTTCCTGAAGAACAGAAAGGGGTGATGAAATTATTTTAAGCATCTAAGTCTCAGGAATAGCCATAATGTCATTTACAATTCTAGACCATGGCAAACCAGAAGCTGTGAACAGACTCATTAAGAAAGACTGGAATGGTTGTCGCACCCTACAACACTGGAAAGAATGAAAGGAAGGGTTCTCCCCACTTGGTATTGAGTCAATCAAAACTGACACTAGAAGTCAACAAAAGAACATCAAATTGTTGCTATTATTAACTAACAAACTGTGATTTGATAAGATGGCTTACTTTCTAAGACACTCAGGTTCCTTGTGTTTAATTCTTGAATGAAAAAGACTAACCATTGACTCATAATGAACAGTAAACGGGGGAAACCTCATTTCTGGGCAACTAACATCTCAAAGAAAAAAAACTTAACAGATGTTCCCAGAAAATAGGCCACTCACAAAGGAAAGAAGAGATAGAGTGCTTGAGCTGTGAATTACCAACTTATTCTCCAAAATTCAACAGAGAATAGGTCATTTCACTCTCTTTTCCTCTAACTACAGATAGGAAGAATAATGGGGACCAGATAGCCACCAGTGAGGATTGGAACACTCACTTGTAGTCTCTCTTTGTAGAGGGGACAATAGGACATAGTAAATGACCCCTTTAAGAGTCCTGAAGCTCATTCTCAGACCATTCTATCCCCTGTTCCTACTGCCTTCTCTTTCTTGAGAGAACTACCTTCATACTTCAGAATATTATTTTCAATTGCATCAGGGGTACTACCTGAATACATGAACATGGCATTGCTGTTTGCAAGTCCCAGAGGGACGGATGATGCTAAAAAGAGACAGAAAAACACAAACAAACGTGATCTTTTCCTCCTCAGAAATAATCAGGAGAGAATTTTTAATATTCCATTACATTTTTAAGACATATTAAGACCTGATATTAATATGTTTATATAATAAATAGTTTCACAAGAGTGTTTTTCAATTTGTCATTCAAGTTTTTACAGATTCTTTCTAAGCATTGTTTAAAAACTATAGATTAACTCAACATGTCACAATAAATTCAATTATTATAGTTAGGAGTTTTTTTCTACTTGCAATGCTTAAACAAGCATTTTTTAATAAAATGTAACAAAAGAAATTTTTATTAGCACCAGATTCTGTTGTATAAATGATTTTAAACTTTTGACTCAAGTACTAAAATTTTTCCCAAGATTTATAGATTCCTCACCTTATTATGAAACTGTCTGTCTCACATCCTGACCTTATAATGAAACTGTCTATCTCACTGTATCCTTCCCAACATTCAGTGCATTAGAAACAGGAATTGATGTGAGTTTAAATTGTATAGCTTGTGTTGAAACCACCCAGTAAAACCAAAACTGTATTTCTGCCTCATTAAAATGGAGAAACCATAAATGTGAATTGTTCTATAATTCTATGCTGTTTCAGGTTAATTTATTATGCAGCAATAAATGCCCATTCTACATGCTTTTTTCATGGCTCCTATTAGTACCACAGTAAATAATTCATTCATTTTTACTATTATATATGTCAAAGATATTTCATGAGTCTGTTTTCAGATTATAGCATGTAAAGATGAAATTTCTGGTTTTCCTGTTTACACATCTTTAACACCTACAGATACCCCATAAATACTGACTTAACAAATAAAATTCATACTATACATAAGAAGTTATTTGAAATGGACAAATGGATAAACTGATACAGAGTTGCTGGAGACATTATACATAGATATTTAGATTCAGAAGTCTTAAACTTAGCAAGAACAATATGAGTGGTACATAAGCAAAGTAGAGTAAATTATATGTATGAAAATATAGCAAAATCCACTAGTACATATGCCTATTTAAACTCTTTTAATCTATGAGTGGCTTTGCATATCTGTAACCCCAGCACTTGAGAGATGGAGGCAAAATGAATAGGAATTCAAGGCCATCTTTAGTTACATAATGAGTTTGAGGCTACCTTGGCATACATGAGACTCTATCTCAGAACTGAAAATAGAGAGAGACAGACATAGAGACAGAAACAGAGAAACTATTTTAATATACTATTTTATTATATCTCTCTTCTTCCCTCTCCTCTCTCTCTGCCTGCAGATCATGATGTAGCTTTCAACTGATACTCCAGCACCATCTCCACCATGCCCGCAACCATGATCCCTGCCCCCCTGCTCCCTGCCATAATGATAATCTTCGAAAATGTAAGCAAGTCCCCAATTGAATGCTTTCTTTTATAAGAGTTGTTGTGGTTATGGTGCCTCTTCACAGAAATGGTGGCTGACACTCCCCAAACATGAATTCTTGACAATATTTACAGTATCAATCACGCATTTTATCCTGTGCATCAAGCCTTAAATCAAATTAGACAGTAGTTCCCTAATATGTATATTCATATAAAAAAGTTTAATTGGTGCTAACCTACACAGAGGATAATGCTTTCCCCAGATGCCAAAGGCTGCCGATATATATTTTCAAAAATGAACTTTCAAAAGCAAAATGAAGTACTGGGTTATATGGCTCAGAAAATAATGGCATTATCGCCAGTCCTGCAGACCTGAGCTTAATCCTTACAACCCACACGGTGAAAGGGGAGCAGTGACTCCTGCAGTTGTCCTCTGACCTCCACATGTGTGCATGTGTGTACACACACAATACACACAAATAAACTAAAGAAAATGCAAAAATTAAAAGTTTGAGGGTAGATTTTATTCATTTGTAATAAATATGCATTTGCCTAAGGTAACACGTCAAAATGCATTGGAGCTCTTTGTGAGTCTATCGTAGACTACCATTCCTGTGTCTCTATTAGACTATTCTTGCAATGGACACTTAATGTTAATTTCTTCTGAAGATGGAACATTTGTGCTTTCCTTTGTGAAATCAAATTCAATTTTTTTTTCTTAGCTAATATAATGCAACCATGAAACCATACATACAGAAAAGTACCAAGGCAGAATGAAGTTACTGCTTACGAGCAAAGAAGAAATGTTACACCCCAAGAAACATCAGGCTGCCCAAGAGGGATACTTTGATGACAGTAACAGCTTGATTTTTTTCATCTACCTTGGGACATTCGGTGACGTTTCCTACATGACAGAATACGCCTGGGTAAACATCATAAATTGTATTTGGTGAGGAGAAAGACCTAGTCAGAAGTGATGATTACATCATGCTGCAAGGGTAGACAAGCACAATGTTTCTCTAGGTAAATAGTGATCATAGCTATTAATGGTTTAATTGAAGAATTCTCTTCTAAGAAACATAGACCTTGTGCTAGCACTGTCCTGAAGATTTTAAATTATTTTCTCAAACAAAAGAAAATAAAACATTATTTATCACCACAATAAAAATAAAAAACAAAACATGTAAAATGTTGGTAACAGTGAGTCAGAATCTTGATCTAAAATGACACGATATTTCCCAACCTAGAATTTGCCACAGAAAATACTTCAAATTCACAGACATAGTGATTTCTTACTGAGCAATGCAATGACTAAATGTTAGAAATACTTTTCTGCAGTGTTTGCAAATTTACAGAAGAGTTGCTGCACCCAGCTTTCTTGATTCAGTGCCCAAAGAACTCAGCCTGTATTTTCAAAGCATCTGCATATATGCAAAATATTATGTAAACTGAGAGAGTAAGAGTCTCGTCTTTAAAATCGGATATAATGCTATTGTCGAATTGTATTTCTGGTCTAAATCACTGCAGTAAGATCCTCGCAGTAAGTCGTTTCCAGTCCTATTATCCTCAAACTTGCCAAACACAGTGCTGCAAAGTTCTGTCTTCAGAAACACAAGTGCACAGTATCTGCCTTAAAAACTTTTTTTTCCAAGGGTGCCCTTTGACTACAGGACAAAACACAGGTTCCTGCTAAGGTACAAACCCTGCACTCTACACACTCTGCCTTCAGTTTCTGCAGTATTTCTCATTACTCCCCATGTGGTTCTTTATGCTCCAACAATCCCAAACCACAAAAAATTTCCTTCCCACGAATCCTGTGCATTTGCTTATCCTGCTCCTATCCCAGAACTATTTGTGATTTTCCGCCATCAAGCTCTTTCTTATCCTTTAAGGCTCAACTCAGGCATCATTGCATTCTGAAATCTTTCCTGACCCTTCTAGACATGCTTGCAGCAAAATGGTTTGCACATCCTTATTGCCTGTCTTTGTGATGGCCTAGCTGTTTATTTAAACATTTATCACCCTTCGAGAAGGTGATTTCCTGACTGTTTCCCTCCTTTCCTACTGGCGGAGTTTGGCACATGGTAGCTATGCTGAAAAACTGACACTTGTTCTCCTTTCAGGTATTTTCTGCAAAAAGATAAATACAAAGAAAAAATAACATTGGGAAGTAATGTGCAGGTTTTATTAATATCTATGTTACTTTGATTATACTGAATGTGGGATTTCCTTTTTTAATAATTCATTAGATTTTTAAGAAATGCCAATCGAAGTTCCTACTCCCTACCTTCCTCCCATTCCCTCCACATACCTCCCACCCTACCTCCATCCAATCCTCAGAGAGGGTAAGGCACATTGTCTTGTGGATGGTCCTTGGCCCTCCCTACTATATATAGACTGAACAAGGAATCCATCCAAGGAGTATAGATTCCCAAAAAGACAGTATAAGCAGTAGGGATAAATCCTGGTGCCACTGCCAGTGGCCCCGCAGTCTGCCCCAGCCATGCAACTGTCAACCACAGATTAATGGAGATGGGTTAATTTAAGATATGAGTTAGCCAGAAATACGCTTAAGCTATTGGCCAAATAGTATTGCAAATGATATGGTTTTTGTGTGATTATTTTGGGGCTGAGCAGCTGGAAACAAACAAGTGGCCTCTTACTACAGACTCTACAAGAGAAGGAAGCAGTAGCATTTCAAGGAGCTCTGTATGTTGCTTATAGTAGCCTGTAAAGGCTTAGAAGAAGCAGGAACTGAGAGCAAAGGTCATACTCATATACAACACATGTAATACACATATATTATATTTATATAATTTGTATGAGTTTAATCTCCTCATTGCTTATAGGAGCTTAAGCATACTAAATATAACTCATCATATAAAAACTTTTCTACCGTTGAAAACAGCCTCCAAGTCATCTTATAAAAATTTAGAAATTCAAGCATGAAGAGTTTAGAAAATCAATAAAATACATAATTCTGTTTTGATCTATTTTCACCAAAAAGGAATAAAAATATTTTTAACTGACACTTGAAAGGAATCATTATATTTAATGGGAAATGCACTTCTGTGAAACAGCTCTAGTCATCTAGCATACGAGATCAATGGATATAAGAATAATGGGTAATTTCCCATAATACTCTCTACCTTGAGTATTTGATGCTAAGAATATCCTTCTGACACCTAAGTATGCTATAGTACTCGAGAAGCACAGCCTTGTTAAAGACAGTTGTGAACGACCTAATCTAATTATAAGACTTCCTTCTGGAAACCGGAGCTATCATTATACCTATAATAGCTCGCTTGCAAGGGTGAGTTGCTTATTTTCACTCAATCTACTGAAAGAGGTATTTGATAAGTTATTGCAAGGAAAGAAATAATTTAAATGCCAAGTGATGCAAAAATGGAATACTCAAGTTGAAGAGGAGATTCAGTATTTAGGAACACTTCCTGTGCAAACATGAGGATGAGAGTTTTATTCTTAGCACACATACCTGCAACTCCAGCACTGTGGAGGTAGGGAGGCAAGAGGATTTCTAATGTTTGCTGTCTGCCAGCAAAGCAACAGGAAGACACCCTGTCTAAAGGAATTAGATGAAGAATGCTGGATAGAGAAGAACATCTTAATCTGGCTTCCACACATGTATACACCAGCATGAACCCCCCACGATACACACACAAGGACATACACCACATACACACATATATCATATTTACATAAGAATCACATTTTATATTAAATCCACAGTTAAACATAGAAAAGGAGACTGTGAAAGATTCTGATAAATAACCAGGGTCTTTTATTTGTGGGATAAAATAGCACTTTACTGTCTGGGTGGGGAAGAATGCCAGAGAGATAAAGCCAAGAGTAAAACCTACATCATTACATCAATGTCAAGAAGGGAAAAATAGCCTGCAGGGATTTTCTGAAATTATAAACAAAGGTTTATGTTAAATTTTAATATTTCAGTTTGGAACTATGTAAATGTTTCTAGGACCTCAAGTTCATTGTTGCAATGAATAATAATGAGTCATATCCCATAATATTAATCTTATGTCAGATTATCTTTTCCTCAACCTTAAAAAACATACTATGTACCATTTTCTCTTCTCCAGACCACTCTAAAACAGAAGCAAAGTGTCAAATACTGGTAGACTTACTTGAAGGTAGAATTTTTATCCCTTCAGGAATAATTTAATGTTAAGTAGTATTAAAGAGAGTAGACAGGAATGAAAAGAGTAAGTTACACAGAAAAGATATTCATGAGCAGAACACTGAGAACAAGAAAAGAATGATAAAGAATCTTCTAGAATAGAGTTGCTCAAAGAGGGTTCTTTAGAAATCTAGAGAACTCTACAAAGTGTCATGAAAGGATTCTTGACATAGTCTCTAAAATATAAATGAAACACAATTTTGTGGATCTTAGTAGTTCACGGAAATGCAGAACAGAGTAAGTTATCAGTTAGCCCATGATTTCATTAGAAACCTTTTAGCCCTAAAGAGAGTCCAAAAAAAGAAGGCCTTAGGTGATGGCTACATATTAGTTTTGCAAATGATTGGAGGGGTCAACAACAGTTAGTGTGTATATTCTATCAGGAAGATAAACGGCAGATGGTACCAGTGACTCCATGCCTACTGAAGTTTGAATATAAAGTACCTATCAAATGTATCATTGTTGGAAATTTTGTCCCTATTTAGTGGAATTATTGAAAAGTAGTTGAATGATGAAGATGCTTGCTTTGTTAATGTGTTACTTCATTGATGAGTTATTAGTGAAGTTACGGCAAGGCAAGGCATAGTTGGAGAGACAGGTCATTACAGACTTCTCTTTGAAAGTGTGTATCTGGTTCTTGGTTTCCAGGTCTTTGCCTTTTTGTTTCTTCTCTGCTATGAGGTGAGAGTCCCTCTGTGCCTTATGCTCCAGTGTGTGGTGTTCTACTTCACCATAATCATGAGACAATGACCCAGCTTATCCTGGACCCAACTCTCTGAACCATGAGAATAAATATTTTTTTCCTCTCTAAGCTGTTTTACTCAAGTATTCTGTCACATGGCAAAAAGACTGGATAAATGAAATTGCCATTGTTGTAATTTCTCCACCATGTGGGTCAGATGCAGTTAGAATGAGCTAGTGAGAGAAATTTGGGGAATGGAGACACTACTTAGAAAAAGGGTAGGCTGTGATTATCTATGATAAAATAGATCTTCAAGGATTATTTGGATGGGAGTTCAGAAGACCAGAATGCTACAGGAGTAGTAAAGACTGTGCTCATGAGACTTGGAAGTAAGAACACTACAGGGAATTGGACTAGATGTCACTCACATGATATTTAAATTAGTTATGCTCATCTCTGGAGATCTTATGTGAAATTAAGTTTATAGGTAACAGACTAATCAATCAAGTGGAGGAAATTTCAAGTCAGCACAGCATTAGGCCGTCAAAGTTTGGTCACAAAGATAGTCTCCAAGGAAGTACCCCACTGACCCATGGCTGCCGCATCCCATACTTCAAACTGGATTTAATCCATTTTTCAATGAGTATTTGAGCTGCAGATCCTTTTGTTGGAAGCTAGCCACCCCCAACCTCACTCTCAACTAGAAGATTATTAGGACAAAACACTGCAGTGTACACCCCACCCACCAACCATTCTCCATATCCATTCTCTGCTTGTCTCACTCAGGAGCTTCAATGATAAGGTTTCCTAAAGCCATCTTTTGGAAGCAACTCAACTAAGCCAAAATTGCTCAGTTTGTCAAACCACAGACACAGTTAGGCAGGAGTGTTCTAAAAGACACTCGAGCAGATAATCTGCCTTCTATAGGATATTTTTATGACTCGACAATTTTATTTTTGCACTCAGGGCCCCTCCACTGACCTCTTCCCCAGCCCTCCATGTCCGCTTGTTATTGCTCACACATTCGCAAGCATTCTTACTTAAATTAAAGCCACTCTCCTTCACACAGGTGACACAGGAGACCACTTGGCCCTTTCCTCATTGGGAATATTTTTCTCACAATCACAGTCAAGGTTCCCCTTGAATATGACTGTATTGAAGCCATGGCCCATTTGGGGCCTGACCCGTAAATCAAGTTTGCCACATCTGCAAGTCAGCCCAAGCTTCCTATCCCCTTCTGCAAAGTGTAGCTAGAAACTAAGGGGACTGACTAGTTGATTGACATAAGGGTTTGAACTAACTGTTCACACTTAGATTCTTTTTTTTTAAAGATTTACTTATTTATTACATATACAGCATTCTGCCCGCATGCATACCTGCAGGCCAGAAGAGGGCACCAGACCCCATTACAGATGGTTGTGAGCCACCATGTGGTTGCTGGGAATTGAACTCAGGACCTCCGGAAGAGCAGTCAGTGCTCTTAACCTCCGAGCCATCTCTCCAGCCCTCACACTTAGATTCTTAAGTCTAATTCGGCCCCTGTGAGGTCAAATTGTTTGAGAGAATCTCTACTCCAGTGGTAGAGAATCGTTCCGGAGGTGTCCACACACTAACCATTCCACATACAAATACACCAATCCCAGCTATAAACTGAGGGTCTGTGGATGAACTCACAGAGCTTATATTTCTGCCATAAACCCAACTTGGGCTAGGAATCCATGCTTTACTTTGTTCCTATCGACATACACCCTAGACAATCGTAGAAATGTCAGGTATCTAATTCAACTCAAAGTCTACACCTAATAACCTTCCAAATGGAGATTATTCATTCCCTAAAACACAAGAGAGTAATCAAATGGCTATAGATGCTTTTGAGGAAATAGTAGAGGAAAACCATTAAAAACAAGAATATTGCCAATTCTGTCCTCTTGGAGACCTGAAAGTCCCTACCAAGTTTTCTGGGTCTGCAAACTTTAAAGAAACTTTGAGTAAAGACTGTGACTTTGAATAAAGGTGACTCATCTAGTCCCTTGTGCATTAGCAACCTTGCTGCTCCTCTGTATTATCATTAAGACTATTGTATTCTATCAAGCTTTGCCCAGCTTCTTTGAATGATTTGTAAAACAGCTGAGCCATTTCAATCTTCTGCTGTGACTTTAGGACCCGATCATGTCTATTACTGTTAACACAGCCAAATCACGTTCATCTCTCCAACCATCAGCACTGCTACCTGCAGGGGAGAGCTAGCACGGTACCTGTTAGAGAAGACATGCTCATCTTTCCAACACACTCTTGAAGGCCTGCTGAATGGCGTCTCCTGCTTCCACGTTTCTAGAGGGACGTCTTTAATATAGAAAAAGAAACCTTTAGTGCTGTAACTTAGCTGACCTACTAAGTTTTTATTTGAAGTTATAAATAATCTTTATTTATATTGAAAAAGTAATAGATTGCAAAGATTTGAATTAAATTACATTATGAATGTAAGCCTTTTTCATTGTAATGTTCTCATTGTATTATTTATATTTCCTTCCTTTTGTGTTTTATTTCTGTATGTATTTCACAAGTGAGTCTAGTGGTCCAAGTGCAATCTTTGAAGACAGGATGTACTGCAAAAAAAAAAGAGTTTAGATTTAGGCTTGTGATTAATTTGCATATGGTTAGTGATAAAGAATTGAAATCTTCCAGGTTATTTTACTTTAATGGTATATCAAGAAAGGGGAGGTGGAATCTTATCTACAAGTAAATATTCTTACCCAGGGTTCTTTGTGTTGACTGTGGTAGACAAGTGAAATGTTGCAATGTCTTCAGAAATCCTGAAAAGACACTTAATTACAAATCACATCCAATTGGTAAGGAAAAGTGATATTTTTTTAAACAGCTATTGGAATTCAAAACAGCCTGGAGATTTTTAAGAAAAGTCATACTCATGCAAAAGTTTCAAAACTGAGGTACTGAATAATAAAGCACACTGCCTTAAAGCAAAAGAAAGTTATACTGTCATCAGTAGTTAAAAAAAGATAACACCCACTCATCTAGATGCAGTAGGAGCAACTGTGAAGGTCCCATTCTTAAACTAAGCTAATGTAGAGATGAGACAATGTCAATACTGAAGCAGGTACTTGTGCTGATCTTAAAAACAAGAGTCTGTTTCCTAGAATAATTAATGAACAGATTGAGACAATAAATATTATGCTATTACACACGTATCACCTACAAATGTTGGAGAAATTTAAGTGTAAGTGTAACTTACAATCCGTTGATGAAAAGTAATAGTATCACTGGCTTCTACTGAAGAATTAAAAAAAAAAGACTTTGTTGTAGAAACTGCCCTGGCACCTAGCCCATCCCTACCCCACCAATGAGTATAACCATGAAACAGATTCTTACGTTAATTATTTCAATCATCTTAATGCAACCTCCACCACCACCCCCTGCTCTCTCCAAAGGAAGAGTATAATGAAATGAATTACTACAGGCCTGATGCTACAAAAATAATTAGTTGTATAAACAAACAAAAGACAAGATTACTTTAAAACTTTGGGGTGGGGAAGAGATTGTAAAAGCCTAAGTATATAGCACAAAACCTTCCTCTCCATGCAGAAATCTGAGTATAGAGCATAAAACTTTCCTCTTCATGCAGAAATCTTTGGCTGAGCACAGAAATGTTGTCAATACGGTTTTTTACTTTAAAAAGTACTTCAAAAAATTACTTTCAAAAGCTAATTTTCAAAAAATTGCCTTCAAAACAACCATTTCAAAAAATAGAAACGACATCATCTTGAATTCATCTTGAATGTTCTGTTTTAAAAAAAAAAATGGTACCAAAAGTAGCTTACTGAAGTATTTTCTTTCCATGAACACAACTAAAAGAATCTTGAACGTAAAGGAAGCTGAATTTGAAGAGAAAACAATAGACTTAAAAAAGCATGTGTCTCACCTTCTTGAGTTCAATATGGGATAGAGCGTAGAGACCAAGAAAGAGAGAACAGGAAGAGGACTAAAGGGCTAGGGCAATTTCAGAGCCTCCCTTTGCAATCCTTTCCTGCTGTGCATAGTTCATGTGGGTGGGACACGTGTACAGGAACAAACAGCATCGTGTCCTAAGACTGTATTTTTTGGTAAGAAAACAGAGACCATACTGAGGAGCTGCATCTTCATGACTTACTCTCCTATGGAAGACACTAAGTCACATTACAGTGAATTATACGCATTTGTGTTACAACATCTAAGTAGTTGCATGAGTTCAAAGAAGTCATTCACCAGAGGCCAATTATTGTCTTAAAGCGTGGTTGCACAGTCTGCCCCATATGAGACTATAAGCAAGTTTCTATGGAAAAGAGAGAATTGTGGGGGGGATAAATTTTGGAAGCAGAGCCCAGATTTTTAGTGATGCCAAGAAGGGAATGCATGTAATTTGTAAAGCACCCACAGGGCTCTAAAACATGATTAGTCAAACACACAGAAACATTTTCAAACCCTTTCTTAATTGTAACAGATGGTTGAGCAATAAATTTCTATTTCAAGCTAAAGGATGCACTGTAAATATATCTGGCTGAAGCCCAGGCTTGCCAAGATAGTGTTTCATTGTTGGAAGAAGATTGAGTCTGTATTAGGGAACTGTTAGAATTGGCACCATTAGCTGCCTGGGTGGAACTGTAATTATTGAAATTGAAACCTTTAATATACTACAATCGCAGACCTAAAAGGAACAAGTCTAGTATTATAGTCATCTCATTTTCTGCAGAAAAAAAATATCAAACAAAATTAAAGCCTAGACAGGTCAAGTGATTTCCTTCTTACCACACAGCAGCTAAGTAATTAGAAAACCCAAACTTAAACACCTGGTTTTCCACTTACTGTTAGGTCACTAGAGATAATAGCACTCAAAGTGAAAAGGCAATGACTCACCCAAAGTCACACAGATAGCTGGTAGCTGGTAGCAACATTCTCTGTACACCTGTAACATCTCACTGGAGAGTCTGATTTCTGAACCACACTCTTCAGGACAGGTTGGAAAAGAATCCTCAGCTTTTAGCTTGTAAAAGGATTTCCTGCTGAGGAATGTACAGAATGGAGGAACAAGTATTGTGTCTGGAATTAAAAGGATCCAAATTTTAACTTCAGTGCTGTTCCTGGTTAGTTGTGATCAGCTTGGCAATATGCAGATCTCACTAAACCTCTGCATATTCATTAACAGTCTAGAAAATGAAGACAGTACCACCAACAGTTTTGATGTGTGTTTTCCAGCAGGAAAGTGGTAAGTCAGGCACACCAAACATTCTGCACATTAGCTGGACCACTTTTAATGTACACGTCTAATGTTCAGATTCTTTAGGGTATATATTGTCAGCATATCATTAACCTAAAATAGAGTGGTGATACGAAGTTCTAGTCTCTAAAACTATAATAGCCACCTCCTTGTATCTTCAAGTCAGTGGTTAGAAGCTGGAATAGAAAGAAGATGAAAGTGGCACAGTCAGAAATTTTTTACCCATCCAAAACTTGAGATGTAAGAGGCTCTGAAAACTTGCTGTTGCTGTTTCTGTTTTTAGTGACATACCCTCACACTGCAGTCCAGGTTGTTCTGGAACTCACTGTGTAGTCTAAGATACCCTCAAACTCATGGTAGTCCTCTTGTCTCGACTTCACTAGTACTTGGCTTAAAAGTGCAAGCTCTCCCATCTGATTTTAGGCTTCAAATTCTAATGCTTTCTATGTCAACCAGCTGTCATTATGATGGAGTCTCTCAAACACTGACTAGATCCAAGTCCTCCTTGCAGAAAATGCTTCCTTCCTACATTCTCCTCCCACTCACATATCTGAAAGGAATGTGGCTGTTCTCCTCAAATTAGACATAAAACCAGGAGCTATAGGAAGAGGAGATGATAAGAAGCCTTGTAGACTGTCAGAGAGATTAGGTGGACACTGACCTGTCCCTTGGACCCTTCAGCTTGTTACTAGTATACATAAAGAAGACCAATCTACAATCCCCGAGTCAAAGAAGTTGGAATCATTATTTCATTTATGACCAAGCAATTGACCTTCTGACAGAGGGACTTGGATTGATCATGTTCACACAGATTTAGTAATGCAGGGACATTGCAAGAGAAGTCCAGAAGGGTCAGCAGAGAAATGGTTGTAGAGAAAGATTTATAAACAAGAAGCAGAGATCAGCAAGTCAAATGTCTCAGAAACGTAAGTGGCATGTATTGCTAAGAATAGGGTTTTGACTTTCCATCAGGATGATGGATCAAGGGAATAGACATGGTGAGCACCACCAACACTGGTGAAGAGCAAGCACAAAGAGTTCAGGAGGATATTTCATCAGCTTTTAGCATGTAGGTCTTTGTTCAGTTAATTTACCTAGAATTCCCTTCTTAAAGTAGTCTGAGACAATCAACAGATAAGAGTCCTGTGGGCAGGTTGCTCCACCACTATTGCAAACCACTGGACTCTATAACCTATAAGACATACTCCACCACCCAAAACCACCAAACCCATCAAACTCTCCCTAACCAATCATCCCATGCAACATCAGCAGCCTCTAGAGGTACAAGCACTACCTGCACCAACTGGAAAAAGAGCAACTCCTAAAGGCACAAGCATCGCCGCCATCAATTAAAAGAATAGACCCTAGAGGCACAAACACCACCTGCAACAACTGGAAGAAGAGCAGCCTCCCCTTGAATAGCTCTCTCCAGCAGCAGGCTCTATAGACACAACTACCACCCACACCAGCTGGAATAACAAGCACAGAAAAAACTTTCACCAGTTGGAAGAAAAAACTTCAAAGGCACAAGCACAACTCACACCAGTTGGAAGAACAGCCCCCATAGCAACAAGTAAAGCCCACACCAGTCATAAGAACTGGATGATATGCTGGATCTAGGTACCCAAACTCACACAAATCTCAGCTGAGACAACCCTACTTGACTTGACAACCAGCTAAACACCAGAACCTTTGGCCATTCAGGCCAAAGGACAATGCTGGAAGAAAAGAAGACCCATCCAATGAAGACATCAGAAAAATCAAAACCTGTTCCTATAATTATCCCAAAGTCAGATGGGTAAATGTCAGTGTAAGAATACATTCAACAACATAAAGAGCAGTTCAGTACCATCAACCTAGTGGTTCTACCACATCAAGATTTGAACACCCCAAGAAAGATGAAGCAGAAGAAAACAACCTTAAAAATAACTTTATAAAGATGATAGGGACCCTTAAAGAGAAAATGAAAAATCCATTTAAAGAAATCAAGAAAAAGACAGACAAAAAATGGAAGAAATCAATAAATGCCTTAAAGAAAGCCAAAAAAGGCAAAGGGGTGATGGAAACAGTTCACGATTTGAAAATTGAAGGAGAAGCAATAAAGGAAACACAAACTAGAGGAATTTGGGAATTGTTAAATCTGAATAAATGAACAGGAACTACAGGTGCAAACATAATCAACAAAATACAAGAGATAGAAGACAGAATATCACGTGTTGAAGATACAATAGAGGAAATAGATTCGGAGGAGCAGAAGGAGAGAGAGCACGAGCAAGGAACTCAGGACCGCGAGGGGTGCACCCACACACTGAGGCAATGGGTATGATCTATCGGGAACTCACCAAGGCCAACTGGCCGGGGTCTGAAAAAGCATGGGACAAAACCGGTCTCGCTGAACATAACGGACAATGAGGACTACTGAGAACTGAAGAACAATGGCAATGGGTTCTTGTTCCTATTGCACGTAATGGCTTTGTGGGAGCCTAGGTAGTTTGGATGCTCACTTTAATAGACCTGGATGGAGGTGGGTGGTCCTTGGACCTCCCACAGGGCAGGGAAACCTGCTTGCTCTTTGGGCTGAGGAGGGAGGAAGACTTGATTGGGGGAGGGAGGGTAATGGGAGGTGGTGGCGGGGAAGAGGCAGAAATCTTTAATAATTAAATAAATTAATTAATAAAAAAAAGAAAATGCTAAACCAAAAAAAATATTCCTAGCACAAAACATCCAGAAAATCTGGGACACCATGAAAAGACCAAACCTAAGAATAATAGGATTAGAAAGAGAATAATTCCATCTCAAAGATACAGAATATATATTCAACAAAATCATAGAAGAAAAATTTCTGAACCTTAAAAAGGACATGCCTATGAAGATACAAGAAGCTTATAGAACACCAAATAGACTGGACCAAAAAAAAGTCCCTTCACCATATAATAATCAAAACACTAAATATACAAAATAAAGAGAGAATATTAAGAACTACACAGGAAAAAGGACAAGTAGCATATAAAGGCAGACCTATCTGAATTCTCAATAGAGACTCTGAAAACCAGAAAGACCTAGACAGATGTTTTGCAGACACTAAGAGACCACGAGTGCCAGCCCAGACTACTATAAAAATGA
Organism: Chionomys nivalis; assembly: GCF_950005125.1. Classification (NCBI taxonomy): domain Eukaryota; kingdom Metazoa; phylum Chordata; class Mammalia; order Rodentia; family Cricetidae; genus Chionomys; species Chionomys nivalis. Next base: position 20,019,944 of record NC_080101.1, on the reverse strand, counting down.
AGCTTTCAAACACAATAGATGGAGAAAACAAGATATTCCACAATGAAACCAGATTTAAACAATATTTATGCACAATTTCATCCCTACAGAGAGTGCTAAAAAAATTTTCCAACCCAAAGAAGTTAGCTACACCCATGAAAACACAGGAAATAGGTAATCTCACACCAAAGAAGAGAAACACCCAGACACACATACACACACACACACACTACCACCACCAAAAACAAAGTCAAAAAATAACAAGAATTAGCAACCACTGGTCATTAATATCTCAATATCAATAGGCAATAGGCTAAATTTGCCTTTAAAAAAAAAGACACAGGCTAACAGAATGGATATGAAAACAGGATCCATCCTTCTGCTACATAGAAGAAACATACCTCAATCAAAAACAGACATTACATCAGAGTAGTAGGTTAGGAAAAGATTTTCCAATCAAATGGACCAAGGAAACAAGCTAATGTAGCTATCCTAATATCTAACAAAATAAACTTCAAACTAAAATTAGTCAAAAGAGATAAAGAAAGATATTTCATATTCATCACAGGAAAAATTCATCAAGATGAAACCTCAATTCTGAACATTTATGTCCCAAATACAAGGGCACACACATTTGTAAAGAAAACATTACTAAAACTAAATCAGACATCAACTCCACACACTAATAATGGCAGAGTTCAACACCCCACTCTCACGAATGGAAAAGTCATTCAGACAGAAAATCAACAGAGAAATAAGGGAACTAACAGATGTTATGACTCAAATGGACTTAACAGACATCTATAGAACATTTCCTCCAAATACAAAAGAATATACCTTCTTATCAGGACCTCTTGAAATTTTATCAAAAATTAACCACATACTAAGTGACAAAGCAAATCTCAACACATACAAAAAATCGTGTTCCATCTTACACCTGTAAGAATGGCCAAGATCAAAAACGCAGATGACAACTTATGCTGGAGACGATGTGGGACAAAGGGAACACTTCGGCATTGCTAGTGGGAGTGCAAACTGGTACAGCAACTTTGGATGTCAGTGTGGCGATTTCTCAGAAAATTAGGAAACAACCTTTATTAAGACCCAGTAATACCACTTTTGGGCATATATCCAAAGGATGCTCAATTGTGTCACAAGGACATGTGCCCAACTATGTTCATAGCAGCATTGTTTGTCATAGCCCAGAACCTGGAAACAACCCAAATGCCCCTCTACCAAAGAATGGATAAGGAAAATGTGGTACATTTACATAATGGAGTACTGCACAGAAGAAAAAAGTAATGGTATCTTGAATTTTGCAAGGTGGAACTAGAAAACATCATTTTGAGTGAGGTAACCCAGACACAGAAAGATAAGAATCACATGTTCTCACTCATAAGTGGTTTTTAAACATCAGGCTTGATGGCTTTTACCTACTGAGCCATCTCTATGGCACTGAAGTGAAACTTGTTTGCTAAAATCAAGATGTCTGAAACTCTAAGAGAAAAACCTCTATTCCCTACATTATTGTGATTTGGATATAAAATGTTCTCTGACAGACTTACATGTTTTGGAACTTGGTACCCCGCTGGTGGTAGTGTCGGGAAGGTCTCAGTGAGAACCTTTAGGAGGTGGAGCCTCACTGGCAGACATGGATCATTGTGGGATTTGAGGTTTCATAGCTCAGTCCTGATTCCTGTTCTCCGTTTTCTGAAGACCAATGCAATGTGACCAGAAGTGTCCGGCCCCTGCTGCTTTGTTCTTCACCTCAGTGGTGGACTAAAGTATATCTTTGAATTGTAACCGAAATAAGCCTTCCTTTATGTTGATTCCTATCAACTGCTTTGTTACAGCAACAAGAAAATGAAATCATACAATTACATTCTGTAATGAACATAGTTGAGCATATACTTTTGTTGTATGATAGGGCATTTCTTGGGTATATTCCCAAGAGTGGTATTGCTGGGTCCAGGGGTAGGTTGATTCCGACTTTCCTGAGAAACCGCCACACTGCTTACCAAAGTGGTTGCACAAGTTTGCATTCCCACCAGCAATGGATGAGTGTACCCCTTTCTCCACAACCTCTCCAGCAAAGGCTATCATTGGTGTTTTTTATTTTAGCCATTCTGACAGGTGTAAGATGGTATCTAAAAGTTGTTTTGATTTGCATTTCCCTGATCGCTAAGGAAGTTGAACATGACCTTAAATGTCTTTTGGCCATTTGAACTTCTTCTGTTGAGAATTCTCTGTTCAGCTCAGTGCCCCATTTTTTAATTGGGTTGATTAGCCTTTTATGGTCTAGTTTCTTGAGTTCTTTATATATTTTGGAGATCAGACCTTTGTCAGTTGCGGGATTGGTGAAGATCTTCTCCCAGGGTTGCCTTTTTGTCTTAGTGACAGTGTCCTTTGCTTTACAGAAGCTTCTCAGTCTCAGGAGGTCCCATTTATTCAATGATGCCCTTAATGTCTGTGCTGCTGGGGTTACACGTAGGAAGTGGTCTCCTGTGCCCATGTGTTGTAGAGTACTTCCCACTTTCTCTTCTATCAGGTTCAGTGTGTTCGGACTGATATTGAGGTCTTTAATCCATTTGGACTTGAGTTTTGTGCATGGTGTAGATATGGATCTATTTTCATTCTTCTACAGATTGACATCTAGTTTTGCCAGCACAATTTGTTGAAGATGCTCTCTTTTTTCCATTGTATACTTTTAGCTCCTTTATCAAAAATCAGGTGTTCATAGGTTTGTGGGTTAAAGTCAGGGTCTTCTATTCGATTCCATTGGTCGACTTCTCTGTTTTTATGCCAATACCAAGCTGTTTTCAATACTGTAGCTCTGTAATAGAGTTTGAAGTCAGGGATGGTAATGCCTCCAGACGATCCTTTATTGTATAAGACTGTTTTGGCTATCCTAGGTTTTTTGTTTTTCCATATAAAGTTGATTATTGTCTTTTCCAGATCTGTGAAGAATTTTGATGGGTTTGTAATAGCCAAAACCTGGAAACAACCTAGATGTCCTTCAATGGAAGAATGGATGAAGAAAGTATGGAATATATACATATTAGAGTACTACTCAGCAGTAAAAAACAATGACTTCCTGAATTTTGCATGCAAATGGACGGAAATAGAAAACACTATCCTGAGTGAGGTAAGCCAGACCCACAAAGAGGAACATGGGATGTACTCACTCATATTTGGTTTCTAGCCATAAATAAAGGGCATTGAGCCTATAATTCATGATCCTAGAGAAGCTAAATAAGAAGGTGAACTCAAAGAAAAACATATAGGCATCCTCCTGAATATTAACCTTCATCAGGCGATGAAAGGAGACAGAGACAGAGACCCACGTTGGAGCACCGGACTGAAATCTCAAGGTCCAAATCAGGAACAGAAGGAGAGAGAGCACGAGCAAGGAACTCAGGACCACGAGGGGGGCACCCACACACTGAGACAATGGGGATGTTCTATCAGGAACTCACCAAGGCCAGCTGGCCTGGGTCTGAAAAAGCATGAGATAAAACTAGACTCGCTGAACATAGCGGACAATGAGGACTACTGAGAACTCAAGAACAATGGTAATGGGTTTTTGATCCTACTGCACGTACTGGCTTTGTGGGAGCCTAGGCAGTTTGGATGCTCACCTTACTAGACCTGGATGGAGCGGGGTGGTTCTTGGACTTCCCACAGGGCAGGGAACCCTGATTGCTCTTAGGGCTGACGAGGGAGGGGGACTTGATCAGGGGAGGGGGAGGGATATGGGAGGCGGTGGCGGGGAGGAGGCAGAAATCTTTAATAAATAAATAAATGAAATAAAAAATTACGTTCTGTAGTTTCGATGGCCTTGTACTCTTGGCTCCTATCTTCAAAGCACAGCTCTATGACATATTGTGCCTACCTCTGGGTCTCTTGCCTTCCTTACACTGACTCTGATTATTACATTGAACCCACCTGAGCCATGCAGGATAAGCACTCCATCGCAGATTTCTTAGTCTCATCGTAACTGAAATCCCCTTAGAGGTGATCTTAAGGACATGTGGTTAGTATAGTAGTCAGGTGTTGTTAAATGTGAGGAAGGGTAATTCACTGAGTATGCGTTGTAAGCACTCTTCCTGTAGATGAATAAAACTCTTAGCAACAGGACACATTACGCTTTAAATGACAGCTGGAAGACCCTCCCACTTATGCCCAGATGCCCTGAACAGAGAGTGGTTGCCAAGAGGCTCTCTTCTTGTCTTCTTAAATCATCCACAGTGACTTTGAGGAACCATTGAGGAGCAAACAGCACTGCAACTGTTTCTGTCTGTGGCTGGAACGACTGCTGGCTTCAGGGGGCCTTGCACCACTTGTGACATCCCAGGTGAGCCGCACTGACACGGGAAGGCTCCTCTGGGGGTAATAGCGTCTTTGGAAGACTCTACTCTAGGCAAGGCAACTTCAGTGAACCCTAGATAACGCTGGCCACCCTGCAGCTACTCTCGCTGAGGCCAGAGAGAAAGCACCTCCCATTGCTCAGGATAAACAGTGACGGCTGTGCTTCATGGAATGTGAGGCATGGAACTGATGGGCTAGAGGCCTCACATTGCAGCTCTATGATGAATGGAGACTAATCTAAGAACAAGTTGCCCAAACCCAATTCTAGCTGTACAAGTAGCCTCTTTCTCAGTTTTGGTGAATCATCTTGGTAGATTTCTTCCCTATGCATTACTCCCTGGTTTTGCAAGATATGACCCCAATAAAGCCTTCTCAAGAGTTTTTTTTATCTATCTGTGGTCTTATTATGGGTAGAGTGGGCTAATCTAGTTGCTCAAAGAACATAGAACTCCTGGGACTTTTCACCCCAGACTCATCTAGAAGGAGGGGGAACGTAGCTGAGGAGTTCCAGAGAGATGGGAACAGAAATTGCAGAGCTGGAGGACAGATGGTGAGAGACTATAAACAACCAAGGATGAGAGCTCCAGGCTCCAGGTGCTGGAAACCTTCCTGGGAGCTACCAAGGTTACAAGCGAAGAGTCCCAGCACACAATGATCGCAAATTATAACACTAGCTACTGGGTGTTGGCTGCTGGCATTAAAAGTCCACAGCAAAAAGTCTCTGCCCTCAGTGCCAAAAGTTCTATAAGCCTCTGGCTGTTACAGCCTGGAGATACTTAAGCCTCTAGCTCTCACAACCTAGAGCAATAATCCTCTGGGTCTATAAATTCAACCCACATCCATCTGGCACCGCAATACTTGGCACTGCCAGTGCAAAGGAAGCTGTGCCTTGCCTATTCGTGATTTTCATCCAGTCTCAGTCAGCCATTTGTGACTCTTTTACCATCCACATTAATATATTCACAGCTTCCAGCAATGAAGACATGGCTGTGTTTGAGAGGTCTCTCCACCAAACATTTAAAATTGTTTATCTGAAGTTGTAAAAATTAATGCACTTGTACTATTCACCGTTGGGGTCTCTTTGACCTAATATCCTATACTGGAAATGATAAAATTGCAATGACATCTCTCTCATTCTTTCTCCCACTCAAATTCCAGATTCTTTAAAAATATTCCCTTCTTCCATTTTCATCTTTAACTCAGACCCTTCCAATCTAATCCCTTGATTATTTCAAGGGCATGCAAACTTGTTTTAATTTTCTTCCTACTTCATTTCCAATATACTTCCAGAATAACATCTTAACAACGCCACACAAAAGAGCATATTTGAATAAAGGATAATTCATAAATCAGGAAGCAGCAAGCTGAAAGGAGAGTGTGGGCTACATTCCAGGAGTGTGAATGACAAGCTTTTCCTGCTTTGCTGAATACAGCAGCAAGGAAAAGAGCCTCCTAGTGGATGAAGCTAAACATCCAGTTGTGTGGGTGTGAGTCTATAAAAGGATCTATAACCAATCAGTTTTTTGGCTGTGTGTGAGAAGCTGAGCCTCAGCTGGGTTTTCTTTCATTTTGCCTTTGTTTGTTTGTTTGTTTGTTTATTTTAAGATGGTAATAAGAAATGCCTCCAAGGTCACTTTCAGTTGCTTATTTATAAGTTCTGAGCTACAAAGCCTAAGCCAACAACCTCCTTATTTGTTAAAACATAATAATGTGTCAGATACTTGTTTAATGATCACTTATCATTTAACATTGCAAAAATCCAAGTATCTCAGTTTAGAAATCAAAATCTTTACACCTTCCTACCCCAATCTATTTCGGTCTCTAATCCTTTTTCCTACCCCAATGTCCTACCCACAGTGAGTACTCAGTGCCCCCTAAAGATGCTTCTGAGAACCTACAAGGGCTTTGACTTTACTCTTCATAGTTCTGGACCTCCTGGTTTCTTTCTATACCTTGATATTCAAGTTATCCTTTTAGTAAGCCCACCCCAGACACCATCCAGATCTGATTGTTCTTCTAAGCATCTCTTTGTGGGTGTTGGGCTCTAACGGAGACAGTCATTCTCATGAATGTCATCAAAAACTTTCTAGTTCTCCTTACTGTTTAAATTCCACAACTCTGTGTTACTACATGATACTTTTATGGCTGTACATAAATTTCCAAATAAGAGCTCATTAAAAGGCAGAGACTAATTCTTTGTTTTGTAAACGCTGACCCAGCATTTAATAAGGTTTTTGGTCATTCTAAGGGCTTTATATTTCCATTGTTCTTGTTCTGAGTAAAATAGGGACTCAGGCTGGTACTTTACAGAAGAGTGGATGAACAACAGTCTGGGAATCAATTGCAAAGTGCTGATAAGCATTTCGAGTTTTGCTTGGGGTGGATAAAAGGAGAGAAATTTTTCTTTTAGCTTTTTCTTTTTTTCTTTTTTTTTATGTACAGTTATTTGGAGAAATAAATTAAGGAAGTGGAAGGCAAGATAGGAGCATTCTAACACAGTTTTAGAACTGGACATAGCATACACACAGCAACACCTGGAAGAAGCCAACAGGGTCAGCACATAAAAGAAACTCAGGAAACAAAGTGCAAATTAAAAAAAAAAAAAAAAAAAAAAAAAAAAAAAAAAAAAAAAAAAAAAAAAAACCTAAAAGCATTTCACCGATATCCTTCATCCTACCACAGCTGATGAGATGATGTTCTTCAGAAGAGAAAATGACTGGCAGGTTTCAGAGGACTCAGTCACCCAGCAAAGTTGCATTGTTAAAGACATCCTTACTCAGTGGTGAGCTCTGAGCACCATACCTGTAGCAAAATAGCAGAGCACACAATACGAAGGAATTAATTGTGATGTCATATGAACCCCTCCTCTGTGGACCCCGGGAATCATTGTTTATGCCAGAAGCACTAATCAGACTGTGATCACATCATATATTAAAAAAAAAAAAAAGAGTCTTGAAAAACTCCTTAATAAAATGCATGTAACCTCATTTTATCCAAGGCTTGGTAAGTGTGACATCATTCATTTTGGATAAAAGATTTAATAAATGAACAAATAAAAATGCATAAAGGAATAAAGGGTAATAGCTTCCTTTCCATCTTTTCCAGAATGTACGTTTTATTTTCAATGCTGTTTTTCCTGACTAGAAAACTATAAACTCGCTTCTCTTGAGATCTAGTTCAGATAGAATTCATTAATTTAAAATCTTAGCTCAGTGGCAGGCATGTGTCCTTGTTGGATCCATGAGCCTATTATTACTCCTAAAACAAACCACACACACACACATACACACACACACATGTTTGTTTAGAGAGTAGAATTTTAGTTTATCCATTGCATGGCATGAGCGGCAGTCAGATATGTAAGGAAGATTTTACTAAGTCATGAAGACATGATGATTAACTTAGCTTTGCTGCTAACCGAAGGGAAGAACAAATAAAACAGAAGACAGAATAAAAATAAATAAATAAGTAGGACATTGATATAGAGTATCTTTTCTGCTGCGCAACTGCCTGTGAGATGTTAAGTTGAAATATTGTCTAACATTTTGCCAGTAAGGAAAAAATAACAACAGATGGACCAAGCAGAAGGCAGAGCCAAGTCATTTTGTATTCTCTTCATTGTGGGTTTTTTTTTCAGTTTCATTACAGATATGACTGAGATAGACAATCCTACATCAGAAAAGATGAATCAGACAGTCTTATAATTATGTAACATAAGTGTTTCTTTTAGGATCATTTTTTATAAATAGGGCATTACCACTAAGGTCTTGTCTGGAAGAGATGGATGAGGTTAAGGGTGCTTTAGAAGTAGGATTCTGTAAGACTACAAGGAAAGTACACCCATGATGTCACTGCCCTGCACTTGATATCAACTGATTTTCTCATGAAGATATTTATTAATTATCATGCCCTAACTTTGATCTTGGTCAATTTGTCATCCGGAGCTAAGTGGTAGAAAAGCAAAGGCAACAGATGTTGGGAATGACAAGCCAAATTACTGAAAGTACTGCCAATAATTTCCCCTCAAAAGTAAATGGTCTGACTTTCTAATCCCCAGAATTCATAATTTCTTTCATAAACAGTTGATGACTTTGTGTTGTTGAACTAGATTGTCGTCTGTTTCCTAGATGCAAATAACCTTATTACAGCTCCACCTGTTAAGTCCATCCTCCCCGGTTCAACTCCTGCTCTTTTGTTCATGGATTTACTCCTTTTGGCTGTAAGATAGTCAGTGAGAACCACAGCTGAAAGACTGACATCATTCCCACAGTAAATGTGCATGTTCTTTAAGGTTTACCTCACACCTAAGCCTCATGCATAGCATGTTGTCTGGCACACATTATGTAATTTTTAATCAGAATTGTATAGAAGTATATTTATAAATTATCTTCTTAGAAATTATATATTGAGGTACACTAACTTATTAGTGATAGAAACTAGCTTTGCTTAATAACTTGCTATTTGTATAAAATGTACTAATCTATATGGATTTCAATAATCCTTGATAATTATTATTTCTGAAAGAGTAAATCAATGTATTTGGAGTTTTGTTTATCTTTTCTTTTTAAGACAGGGTTTCACTATGCCTCCTAGTCTGGTTTTCAACTCAACAACTACTTTAGAGTTTAGAGTGATGGGTTGACAGGCTAGGACACCATAACAGGTTTCACTTTATTGATTCTAGGCCAGAGACCGCAGGTAGAACCAAACGCAGTAGGCAAAACAACAACAAATGAAATTATTCCTAATGTTATTCTGTTACACTCATAGATCTGAGCCTTGTCCCGATCAGAGAGGCTTCCTCGGGCAGCAGATGGAGCAGGTGCAGAGACCCACAGCCAGACATTATGTGGAAAAAGAGTCTAAATTGGAGGTCTCCACCAGGTCTCCGCCTCCACCCAGATAATGGGGAACCCTGTGGAAGAGAAGGGGGAAAGAGTGCAGGAGTGAGCGAAGCTGGAGCGGCACCAGAACATGGCCCACTGAGTCAACAAACCTCGCCTTGTCAGAACATCCCTTCCTTCACTGGCACTGGAGCGCACATCTTCAGGATTCCAGCTAAGACACCCTGTCTCGTGGGACCAAGCAACTCTAGATTTTTGAACTTTTCATTCATAGCTAGCCATTGTTGGACTGCAGCATATAAGTCATTCCAATAAATTCAAACACACACACACACATTCATATGTATATGACAGAGAGAGAGAGAGAGAGAGAGAGAGAGAGAGAGAGAGAGATTCACTCCTTAAGTTCTGTGATAGAGAAACCTGACTAAAACAAGATGTCTCTCCAAAACACCACAGACAACTAAGAGTAGGCATGATGTGTACAAGGACCGTCAGCAGATACTACATGAGGACATTCACTCGGGACACTAACTCTTGGTGGACACTAGCTTGTGCATCCAATAACCTTCTCTTGGTCTCCTGATGTTAGAAATCTACCTATCCTTAGCCCCAGAATTCCTTCAACACTGAGGCAAGTTATAGGAAGAATTAAGGAAAAAAAGAAAAAGTATCAATTATGACAACTCTGAGTGGCTGAAAACAACTAAATCTATCAATTTTCCCTCTAGATTTTCCCTAATTAAGTATTTTAATATTTAAATGAAACTGTAGTTTAAAACAAAGGCCAACCTTCGTTGTAAACCTAACAGAAATTCCCTTTTGATATCCAAAACTTATTAACTTCCTAATCATTTACAAGATGCATACAGCGTGAAAATAAATCAGTTTCAGAAAAAAAATAGGGTTAGATTGACTATACCAGGGCTTGCTCAGCTCTGAAATTATGTGGTGGGAAGAAATTAACTGAGTTGCTGTGAATTCCTTAACAACACCTGTTCTATATGGTTTTCCTCTCCAGTGTGTAATGGTAACCCATATCCTTTTGTGAGCAACTTCTACTGCACCAACTTACACCTGGTTTTTTTCCCTCACTTTCAAAGGTGAAATAGTTGCAAACAGAACTTTAGAAAGTTGTACACAATGGTTGTTTTGGAAATGAAAATGCTCTAAACATTTCAATGGAGAATAACCACGTAAGATCATCTATTGTGAATTGTTATCAATTACTAAATAACAATTTTTTTTAAAAAAATCGCTTATAAAGTGAATAACAAAACCCAGAATCCATCAATCTAGTAATGTTATAAAAATACACTATGTTCTGTAAAACCATGATCTGCTTCTCAATTTGAGGATATTTACTCCTTCATTGTCTAAGTCTAGGACTTTGTTCATCTTCCACATACAGAAGTCAGCTCTTCTCCGATGAGAAGGCTTCTCTGTTGATCAATCAGAATGAATCAACATCATAGCCTTTATGCATCACCCCCTGCCTCTAAACATGGATTTCATTGACCCTCAGGGCACCATCTAATTGCTTATGCCTGTGAGTCTTAGTTTTTGTATCACCAACTGGGATCATGGATTAGATTATTTTTACTGAATGCATAAGAAATGGAAAGAACCTTGATTGTAGACAGTACCTTCAAAACAATTTTCTTGGCTAATTGAAGATCTTACACCTTAAATAGGAATTGTCAAGACTGACAAACTCTATAAAAATAAAAAGAGACAAAAAGAAAGAAAATTGACACTGATTTCAACCATCACATACACACATTTACAGAACATTCATAAAAATGAAAGTTTTAGAAACATGTCATGGAAATTCAGATTATGTTGACCAGCAGTTATGTTTCTCTCGTGGACCCTATCAAGAAGTCAATTGATCAATTAGAGACTTGTCACACCAACAGTTATCCTTAACGTAGACTGTTCTTATCAGGCAGTTTTTGATTAGCATGAAAGACATGTCCATATTTCACATGAACCTATTTTTCTTTTGTCAGTTTTAGAAGAGAGGAAATTAACTGAAGGGGGTAGAGGTGTACAAAAACGAATTACCAAGCCAGTCATTTTGCTCAAAATGCCATTCATTCCTGTTGTTTGTCAGTTATATTAATTTGGTTGCTCATTAACATCTCACCTCAGAAGTCTAATAAGTGCATAGCCTCATTGCAATGAATGTCACTAGCAGTCTGTTCTGCTTCTATGTGTATCACTGTTGGCTGCTTTGTCGAGTCCAGTTTTAGCTGTTATCTTAAATTCCAGCTGATAAGACTCCACGCTTACCGAATCTGAATCAGGTCTTTCAGCATTTGTCATGAGTCTCCCTGAAGACTTTTCTAATGCTCTTGTATTAGGAATGTCTGAGGAGCACTGTGGAAGCCATGGAGCTGGACGTCCCTTTCCTTTACAACTCTATCACACAAAGGCATGCTGTGCACCATCATATATAACCGATGATGCAGCCCAGTCAGCAGATGACTTTAGAAGTCTGAAGTAGAAGGTATAGCCTGGGGCAATTTATCCCCTCTCCCTTTACCCCTTCCATTTCTGTTGCTTCAGTTACATAATAAAATTATGAAGGTCTGACTGGATATGTCTTTGAAGAAACACTGTTTTAATCTCACTAAACACAGAGTTGTTAGCTTGGCTATGATTCTATTGCCTCTTAAGATCCTGCTGCCTCCATGGACATTACAAAATCATAAACTGAGGCTTCAGCCATTATCTAACCCAACGTTTCTTAGCCAGAATAGCAGGATCGCCTAAGAGTTAAGTAGGAGATAGACAAGAATTAAGTATTCATGAGATTACCCAGACCTTGAGCAGCCCTATAAAGAAGCAAAGAATCTCTGATTTAAACTTACTCCAGAAAAGCATTGCGGAGTGTGGGGGAGACCCCCACCATTTGAAGCAGAGAGCCAGACTTAAAAGAAAATAAACAGAACAGATACCAGGTGGAATACCAGCAGACCCTATGGGTGGATCTTCCCATGGAATGAACTCCTATGCCTATGTGAATATATCTACGTTCACTTTAACAAATCTTACTAATTTATCATTCTTTGTATGCTGTTTATTCTTCTTGATAAAGGCATAAGAATTAAGATGATTCCCCCCATAACACAGGGAGCATTTTAGAAATTTGTAGGTACTTTTGTTTTTGTAAATAGATATTTTCCAAACACTATAATTTGATTATGGTTTTTCCTCCCCTATTTCTTCCCAGATACTCCCCACCTCTCTTCCTACTCAAATCCACACTTTTTCTTGCTCTTTCTCATTAAAAAGCAAACAGGGAGTCAAAAAAGAGAAAGAAAATATGATAAGATAAAAACAAATAAACAAAACAAACAGGAAAACAGAGAAAAAAGAAAAGGCACAACAGAGAGAGAGAGAGACCCCATAACAACACTAAACTGGAAACATAATAGTAAGCAAAAGACCTATAAGGAAAAAATCTCAGACAAAGCTTTATAAGACAAAGAAACCCTTCATAAATACCACTGGGTTTGTTTTTCTTGGCCATCTACCATTGGGCATGGGGCCTACCTTTAAGTGTGAATTGTATGCCCAGTAAGACTGCTTTGGAGAAAGCTAATATTTCTTTTATGATTGGTTATCAATTGGAGATCATTTCTATGCTAGGAATGGGGGCTTGTGTCTCCTTCCCCTCTCAGCACTGGGAACCGATCTGGCTTGGACTTGTGTGGGTCCTGTGACATATTGCTGCAGTCTCTGTGAGTTTATATGTGTTTCAGTCCTATTGTGTCTAGTACTTTTGGTTGTTCTAATTATCAAGCATACAATGAGTATTTAGTGAATATGAAACAGATATGCAATTCATGGAACAGCTGCCCAGAATGAACATCTGTCTCCAATCCTGTGACTGACAAGGATACCTTAGAGGCAGTAGGTCCTAGTCTTTACCTTCAATCAGAAACGCACACTGCTGGTACTCATGCCCAGATTCTCATTCACTGTGCATGTGTGTCTAAGATGCTTTCAGTGATGCTGGCACTGCTGTCCCAGAGACCACGCACTGGGAGCTTAAATTCTAGAATGCAGAGGTACAAAATCTGTTCGTAATTATCTGAATCCTAAATGAGGTTCCATTCTGTGTGCATGTTTTAGTATAACTGAGTAATGTTTTAGTATTGTTGTATTGTAACTACCATATAGTTTAAGAGACTTCCATTTTCTTGTATTTAAATTCTAATGAGTTGTTTAATATTTCATAAAATCACATTACCAGCAAAAAGTCATCCCCAGTGACAATATAAGCACAAGCAACATACACTTCTGTCTGCCTGTGTTTATGCAAGTACATAGCAAAACTCCTTTTATGAACTTAACATTAAATTAATAATGAATATGAAAATCAAAAATAATCTCTCTATACTTCATTAATGTTAGTTGTTTCAACAATATTAATATCATTATTGTTCTATTACAGCATAGGCATGAAGTTCTCGTTGAAATTATTGACTTGTTTTGAGTATAGCAGTTGGTGTTCAGTCTCAATCTGATTATTCCCTCAGATCTACCACACAGCTTCTCTATATCCTGTTTACTACTGAATATTGTCATATGAAAGGCCACAGTACTCCAGGACCAAACTTCTCCTAGCTGCAGTCTCCACTGGGCAGGCATCTCTGTTTAGTTTACTTTCAGTCAGACCCCACTGCCCTGGGTCTCAGTTTAGTTTCACCTTCAGTCAGCCTAGTTTTACTTTGGTTTCTGTACTCTGATAAAGAAGGAAGAAGAGAGTCCCAGGCAATCAGGTTCAGGATGACCTAATCCCCAGCCAGTTAGGTCCAGGATGGCCTTAACCCCGTCCTCCCTCCTGGTTGCCTATAAAAGGAGCCTGCTAGCTCTGGTCTGGGTCATAGATATTTTGTTGTCTGGCTGGCAGACACCCAGCATGCTGGAAGAAACAATGCTCTTGCTGATAGTATATGTGAACTCCAAGGGCCCTAACATCATATACCATTCCCTTTGCCTGTAACAGAATATGTTTTATAGGGTTTTTTTTTTAGGTATGACTGTGCAGGCTAATTTTATCTCAACTTGACACAGGCTAGAGTCATCTGACAGGAGGGAACCCCAATTGAGAAAATGCCTCCCAAAGTTTGGGCTTTAATCAAGCCTGTAGAGCAATTTATTAATTACTGATTGATGTGGGAGGGCCCAGCCTATTGTGGATGGGGCCATCCCTGGGCTGGAGGTCCTTGGTTCTATAAGAAAGTGGACTGAGCAAACCATAGTGATTGAGTCAGTAACCAGCACCCTCCATCAACCTCTGCATCAGCTCCCATCTACAAGTTCCTACCCCATTTGAGTTCTTGTCTTCTTTCAGTGATGGACTACGGAAGCATAAACCAAATAAACCCTTTCTCCCCAATTTGCTTTGGTCATGTGTTTCATCTTAGCAATAGCAACCCAAACTCAGACAGAGATCCATAGAAGGATTTCAAGATAAAGCATTGTTTCCGACTGTCACCCTTTCCTATATCATACTACATTTTAAAATGTTTCTCACAGCCTTACTCTGAGAAGCAGCCATCTCCAGTGAATAGTGGGGAATGAAAAGATTCAGGATGCACAGGTACTGAGAGAAAGTGATGGATGAGTGCTCATCCCTAAACAAGATGTTTATACCATCCCTTCTATGTCTTCGGGGAAAGTGCAGAAGGTGCAGAGGATGGGGTGGGGGTGGTGGTGGGTGAGTGTAAAAACCAGAAGATAGAGGAGGGCTGCAAAATACTGCCTTCTGCACAAGACACAGCCATTGTGATCTTAGCCCACAGTACCCGTGGATGCCTAAACTGGGTCTGCGTAGAAATGGGTCTTCAACACTCATGCAAGACTGGAGGAGACCAAGAGGCCCGGAAGCTCACTGCTGAACTACTTGCTGGACACATTCAGGGAAAGGAGCAGCGACTTCTGTGAGTCGTGGACCCACTAGTGACCCTGCCAGCCTCTAATGGCGAATCCCCATCCAACGGTCACACAGATTCGAGCAAAACCAAATGGGTCCCAAAATAAAGTAAAAAGTGGTGAGTCAGGGAAGCAAACTGGGAGGAAAGAATGCCAAGAGATGCCAGAGAGGGGTCCATAGGTATGGGAAAGGAAATATAGATACAGATAGAATCAGTATGTACTATATACATGTTTGAAAATCTAAAGAAACTAATTTTACAAAGGACCTGCTTCATTTGCAATCATACTCCACCTCTCCATCCATTCTGCCTTTGCACGTTAACATGCTTTTAAACGTATTTATCTCATTTTCCCAACACAAATTTATCTATTTCTATTGACCCTTACACTTCTTATTTTGATTCGTACTCATATCTCTGTTTTATTTTCATAGCTTTCTATAAACTAGCATCTGAACACCTGGTATGAATTAAATCCAGATATCCCTTGTAAGATAGCATAATTATCTTATCATTTCAGTACTTCAAGATGTCCTTTCATGGAGTAGTAACTGAACATCTGTCTGCCTAAACTTACATAATTTTTAATGCATGTCTTCATTTTAGGTGATCTTGGTATATACCTCCGTCCTCAGGATTGCTCAGCAGTTAAGAACGCTTGACGTGCAATCAATCCTAAGGACAGGAGTTAGATACCAACACCCATATAACAAGTAACAGGTGATATAGATATATGAGGCTTGGCCGGCTGTGCTGGCCTCCAGCTTAACTGAGAAAATCTGAGTCCCAGGTTCAGGAAGAGACCTTGCCTCAAATGAACAGAAGTTAATATAGGGAGGACACCTGACACCTCTTTTGGCATCCATGTGCACAGGTATACACATTCATGTACACATATACTCATACACAAACATATAAAGACACAAATAAAAGGAAAGAAAATAAAGTATTCATGATAAAGGAGATATTCTCCCTAATAATGATGAGATTCACTGATCCTGTCAAATCTCTTCTGCCAATTTTGAAATGTAGGGGTTTGCGGAAATAAAGGGGGATGGAGAAACTGTTTGCTGGGGAGAAAATTTAGAGACACCGAGTCTTCTACCATCCGAGTCCAGCATTTTCCATTTCAGTGACCCTACATCTATAATAAAACTGTTAGAATTACTTTTTCTTCCTATTTTGGTATGAAAGGTAAGAAGTCAAAAAAAGAGTTATGTAATTTCTGGCTGGATTATAATAGCAAGTGAATTTTCTTCATGGCTTCAAATGTCATTTTTTTCTGTAGAAAATTTCATGTATTGGTTTTTCCGTCTAAAATCTATAAATCCAGAGGTTCTTGTTTGGGCCAAAGAAATTACGCTATAGATGATCTCTTTTCATGGTCGCATACCTTTACCCTGCCTCCACATGCTAAGAAATTGGTTCAGGCAGCATTTGAAAGAGATACATTTTCCAAGGAAAGGCACCGAAATGGAGGCAATCATCTCCAACTGACAGAAAAGAGTAGTGAGCTAGAGAGCACAGGAAAGTTGAGAGTGTAATCAATACCGAATCAGACTAGTACATTGAAGTAAGAGATTATTAGACCATGGCCTCTGAAAGTATGATACTTACAACCCGGGAAGGGCATGGGCACACTGAAAACTTGTCTCAGCATTTGCTAGTTCTCCCATTGCCACATCGCAAACTGATGGGAACTTATCAAAAGTTTTCGATCACAAGACACAGTAATTGAGTACGTCTTACTGTGTGACCTGGAAAAAGGAATCACTCCTACCAGCACCTATATTTTAAAGTTACTGCCATAACTGTCCACAGAATCAATGCCGCTACATTGGTTTTATTGCTGTTATTATTGTTGTTATTGTTTTATGATTATAGATTTTGTCACTGGGTCTTTTATGTCACTCAGTAATAAGGTCATTGTAAGAAACAGCAGTAAGAAATTAATGCACTGAAAAAGCTTTAATTATTCTCTAGAATCTCAAGGGTTTTCATTTTGTTTTGTTTTTCCTCTCTAATCACAGAAAGTATATAACATACCAAGTCTCTGTTTCCATTTCTTTTTTGTCAGAAATTTCTGTCACTTTGGAAATTTGCCATAGAAAATATATGGCTATGTGGGGGCATTTGTTTGAGACAGAGTCTCACTATGTTGCTCTAACTATCCTGGATCTCACTACGTGGTCCAGGCTGGCCTTGAACTCAGAGATGCACCTGTCTCTGCCTCCCAAGTCCTAGAATTAAAGGTGTGCACAGCCATACCCAGCTATGCACTTTTTTTTTTTTTTTGATTTTTGAGACAGGGTTTCTCCGTAGCTTTTTGGTTCCTGTCCTGGAACTAGCTCTTGTAGACCAGGCTGGCCTCGAACTCACAGAGATCCGCCTGCCTCTGCCTCCCGAGTGCTGGGATTAAAGGCGTGCGCCACCACCACCCGGCTCTATGCACTCTTGATATAAGAATATTTCCCCTTTCTTTCCCATGCATGATCATTATCATTTTGAGGAAAGGAGAATCATGTAGGAAATTGAGATTCTCCTTTATTGTCTGTAAAAGCTTTTCAGGGAGGACTGATTAAGAAGAGATGACCTGCCATAAATTTGGGGAGCACCAAACCAAGGAGCTGGGGGCTTTGATGAAGTAAATGAGGAAGGGAGAAAACAAATTGAGAACTGGTCATATATATATATATATATTTCCTGATCTGTCCAGATTGCCATGTCAATGTCCTACTATAATGGAGTTTATCCTTGCAAAACAGGAGACAGATGAAATACTCACTTAAGTTGCTGTTCTCAAATGTTCCATCCAAATGAGAAGTGTAACAAATACACCACTCTATAATTTCTTTTTATATATTTTTCTGTAATTTTTGCAGTAAGACACTTTTTAATCATGCGTACAATGTAAACGATGGGAAAATAGTTTTGAGTACATTGGGTTATGATGATAGAGCCATGCATAGTCGCTCTCAGACATGTGAGGCTGTCGTTGACTTTCAAAGTTTTTCAGTTGCCTTAACTTAAGAAACATAAGTCTGGAGAAGAGCGAATACCTGACCCACACATGCTGTTAAGGTATGTGTAAAGAAGACCCATTAAACAACACAAGGGATGCTTACCTATAATGAAAGAACATTCCACAATGAAATTACAATAAATTCACCAGACGAATTCAGCACTTAGATTGACACAGGAGAAAGGAAATGTGAGATAAACTAGTTGAGGTTTCTACCTATATTCAAGCAGGAAAAATAACAAGAAAAGTCATGTGGATATGGTAGAATTGGTAAATTCAGAAGTAAACCAAAGAGACTCTTAAAATCCATGATGGAGACTCAGAAAATTTTGAGCCTTTTCAAAGAAATTAAAGTCTGTCCAAAAAAAAAAAAAAAGTAACAGAATAGTTGGCACAAGTGTCTCTGAAGAAACATGTCGACTGGTATTTAAAGAATGAAGGGTGCTGGGCATCGTGGTGCATACCCTTAATTCCAGCACTAAGGAGACAGAGGCAGGCAGATTTCTGTGCTGAGGCAAGCCTGGTCTAGAGTTCAGTTTCCAGACAGCCAGAGCTACACAGAGAAACTCTGTCTCAGAAAATTAAAAAGAAAGAAAGAAAGAAAGAAAGAAAGAAAGAAAGAAAGAAAGAAAGAAGGAAGGAAGGAAGGAAGGAAGGAAGGAAGGAAGGAAGGAAGGAAGGAAGGAAGAAAGAAAGAAAGAAAGAAAGAAAGAAAGAAAGAAAGAAAGAAAGAAAGAAAGAAAGAAAGAAAGAATAATGGGAGGTGGTGCCTAACACCTTTAATCCCAACAGTCGGGATACAGAGGCAAGTCGATCTCTACGATCAAGGCCAGTCTAATCTACAGAGAGAGTTCCAGGACAAATAATAATAGTAAAAGGAGACTATCTGTTGAGGAGAGAGGAATATAATAGGAAGAAAATCGCCACAGTCATAGATGTGTCAAGGGAGGACAGAACGGCAGTGATTTCAATGACAGAACATACAGAAAAGGCAGAAGTACAATGAGAAAGACTAGAGAAAAAATATGTTCATTCACTTGTCCATCTGTGTGATGAAATAACTGACAAGAATAAGGGAGTACAGATTAGTTTTGCTCAGTTTGGGGGCTCTAAAACTGTACTTGGTTGACTCTGTTGCTTGCATGCTGCTCTGAAGTATGATAAGAAGTGTGTGGAGAAGCAAAGTTGGTCACATGGCGTCTGAGAAGCAGAGAGAAACAAAAAGAGGAAGGATAAAGAGAAGGTTGACAAGGGAGAAACAGACACACACTATACACATCCAGAGCATGCCCTACCTTTTAATAGTGCATTTAGCAAGATTTCAACAGTGGGAAGCTCACTGGTAAAGTTGGAGCCTCATACTCTAGTCATATATCAACACTCCATCTCTGAACACTGCTGCATGGAGGATTAAACCTTTAATATATGAGTCTTTGGAAGGACATTTCATATCCAAGCCAGAAGAGGTGAAAACTCAGGCAAAGGTGGGGTCTAAAAATATGCCCTAATCTGAGCCTGTATTTTTAAAATGA
Organism: Chionomys nivalis; assembly: GCF_950005125.1. Lineage (NCBI taxonomy): Eukaryota > Metazoa > Chordata > Mammalia > Rodentia > Cricetidae > Chionomys > Chionomys nivalis. The sequence continues at coordinate 20,000,248 of NC_080101.1, read as the reverse complement.
AATGTAGCTTCCATGTGTAAAATCGATTTTGTGTAAGCTAAAACTATATTTTAATACATATCAGTACATATAGAGAGACAGAGCCTCACTGTGTAGCTCTGGTTGGCAGGAAACTCACTGTGGCCTCTGAGTGCTAGGATTAAGGGTGTGTGCCACCAATGCATGGATTGTGTTATGTAATTTGCTAGGAAGACTGGAGAATGGCAGCCGTAGGGCAGAAAGAATTACAGGTTTTAGATTACCACTTTCGACATAAGACATACAAGACTTACGCAATTAATAGGATACATATTGTTGAGCTTCATATCGGAAGCAAAAATATGCATCACAGAGCTAATGACAGATACATATGTTTTAAAGTCATAGGCAAAAGAAAATCAAGAACACAGGTCCATACATCTCTGTGTCTTGTCATCTCTCTACATCTTCACTCCTAGGAGTGGACCATTTAAGGAAATCTGAGTCCCATTAGGATCTAAGTGGATGATGATTCCCCACCACGCAGCTTCCTGTCACGCTAATTATGCTTGTTTAATGAGGAATCTGATTGACAGCTAGAGCCTACTCTAACAATTTTAGCTCTCATAAGAGAGCTACATTTTTGTGTTGTATTGTGGTTTTAGTTTTGGATTCTATTTTCTGTTCATTTGAGCATTGAAAATACCAAATCTTTCTGAATTTCCCTTTATGGTCACCATTGTAATTGATATAAATGCATAAAAACCATGGAGTCAAGAGTTAGATTAAATAAGTCCTAATTAGACAAAGGAAGCAGAAAAGAAATACATTTATGTGGGACCTAAATATTTATTGAATATGTTCACATATGCCTTTTTCCACAGCAAATATTTGGGGGAAGGAAACCTAATCCAGTTCTAGATACAAGGTAACAAACAATATCTCTCATATAGCCTGGGAATGAGGTAAGTCCCCAAGAGCTTACCCTATATTTTATATAGGGCACTGGATTTTATGAACTTTTAGAATAACTAGGCATAATGACTAGATGATTCGTGGTGCATCGCATGTGCAAGAGTACACATGGCAGAGTTTGAAGCTACTTTATAGAATGAAATCTTATTTTTGTACAACTAAACAGATTTCTCAGTTATAACCAGAGTCGTTACAAACTAATATCCATAACCATTTTAGAATGAGCCCAGAAGGTTGAATCACAAAATGTTTTTAATCTTTCCTAAAGATATCAAGAGCTTCATTTACATCTTCAAGAGATTTTAAATGAGAATTCACACCAAATTTATAATTGAAAAAATTCTTCTATTTAGATGGAGTATAAAACCTGTTTATGTAAAAAGGCTCCAGTATAATTAAGTTCAGTACATCACCTAACTGTGTGGTGAAAGTCATCTTTTAATAAAAAAAAGGAAAAATAGAAATATAGTCTGGTTTTAAAATAATGGCTAAGTGTTCAGTGGGAATGGATGCTAAGTACTCTGGTTTATTGCAATTTGAATATCCTAAAATGACAACTTAATATAGTTGAAATTATAAGGAGCATATTTTCTGCCTGTTATTTTTTAATGAAAGTTGGTGAGATATGACAAGAGATCAGAGGCTAAATCTTTATTGCATTTATGGAAACAAGAAGGAATTTCTAAAAATGAAAGGGCAATTCCCAGCTGTGAAAGCTTTCTATTTGTTTGCAATATATTTCCCCCATGCCATGACACACATTTCAAGATACCCCCTCCAAAGTAGACCTTTAAGGCAGAAAATGTTAAATCTCAAACTTAACAAACAATTGATGTGTTGAAACTTCTACAGGCATAAATATACCCTTTATGTGACCTTAACCAGAATGGAGACACTGATCAATCATGGAAAGCAGATTCACTAGAGGGCAAAAAACAACATTAGAATAGCACAGCCAAAAAAAAAAAAAATTCATAGGATGAAGGATTTTTCTATTTTTCTGTTTTCTCTTAAGAATAAGGGCAAATGATTATTTTCCTCTGGCTTTGAAAATAAAAGCAGAAACACAAAACCTGTATTTTTAAACTGTCATTGTGATAGCACAATTCAATATAAACAAGCACATATTGTTATGATTCCTTTTTAAGGCAAAGAGGGATGGACCAAAAAAGAGAGAAAGGAAGAGAGAGAGAATAAAGTAGAGAGCCACTTTGGTGACAGTGGCTCATCTGCTATGTTGCCTTGCACATCAGCCCCAAGAGAGCTGCTCATGACCTCTCTTAAACCAAGACCATATTCAAATGAAAGTACTGCCTTCTTTTATTGGTGAAACTTGCCCCAAATTGCTGTAATATGGCTATTTCTTCCACACTGAGACATTTTCTTCTGGAGAGGGAGGAATACACAAAGTCTAAGGAAGTTCAAAGAATGTACAGGACTCAGGAAGCTCATGAAAGATACAAAACTCACAAGTCCCATCTTAACATTACATAGCAGTAAACAATTGTGGAAGAAGAGACTCTCCTATGGATGATGGCAAGCAAGCTGGACCTCTAATGAAGCCTCTTCCATGATGCTGACACCCATGTAGAACTGGGCTGAGCAGGCTTATTGTTGATGCAGTTGCCTTTCAGATACCCACACTCCTCTAAATAACTCCATTGAACTCATTGGCTCCCCAAGATAGAGTTGGGCAGAACCAATTCATTTATCATCAGTGCTATCACACGTGAGCAGAAGTTCATTCCTGTCTCCCAAGGGAAAGACGCACAACAAGTTATTCTCCCGTTAGTTATCAGATATCAAAACATAAACATAAGGGAGGCCAAGGAATATAAATTTTAGTCCAAGTTAACTTGGAAATTCCATTAAGATCTTTAAAGGAAATGTGCATATCGTTCGTTATATGTGAGCAGTACCCATTTTCAAATTGACTGTGTCTCTTCGGAACCTTAGCAGTCTTTTCTTTCCACAATTCTCATCTAGAGTGGAAATCTATTAATGTAAGAAACTCTGGCACCTGAATTTTATATACTACTTTTGTAAATACAAAGTATTACATGTCATATTTAAAAACACCATATCAAATTATTTTAAAATAGTCTCTTCATTCATATGCTTCTATTAGACATTTAGAAAATGAGGTTGTTGTAAATTGATTTCTGTTGCAGTGATCAAACCTTGTGACCAAAAGCAACTTAGAGAAGAAAGAGTTTATTGGGTTTATACTTGCATGCCATAGTCCTTCACTGAGAGGCGTTGGGATGGAAGCTCAAGGCCAGAACCAGAAACAGAAATCATGGAGAATTAATACTTGCTGGCTTCTTTTCTGCCTGACTCACAACGCTATCTCAGCTTTCTTCCACAGCCCTGGACAAGCTGTCTAGGGACAATGCTGACCACAGTGGGATGGGACCTCCTGTGCCAGTTAGTTATTAAGGCAAACCGCCACAGCGTTGCCCACAAATCAATCAATTGCCCACAATTCTGACTTTCATCGTAGATGAGTCTAGGCTGTGTCAATTTGATAATTAAAACTAACAAGAACAGAGGCTATTGTATCTATTGCAGAAAAAAATGTAATATTATTTCATTTATATAATATGAAATATATGATTAACTTGTGAAAATGTCATGCCTTTTATAACAAAGCTAGTGTCCTGGAGGGTTTTATGTCAACTTGATACAAGCTAAAGTTATCAGAGAGGAGGAAGCTTCCATTAAAAAAAATGCCTCCACAATCCCTGCTCCCTTTCTTCTACAAGACTCTCAGAACTCAGCACAGTGCTCCTCTGTGGATCTCTGCCTCTGCTTCCATCAGTTACTACATAGAGCATCTCTGACAGCAATCAGGGAAGTCACCAATCAGCTTCCAGTAGAAGACCAGTTCAGGCACCCTCTCCACTATTTCAAGGAGTCTTAGTGGAGTCATGGGTTTCTGGGGGGTTTCCCTGGAACCAGTTTTCTCTATAACCCTCAAATGCAGCTCACACAGAGACATCTCTTTTGTTGCTCTCCCCCTCCATCCTGACTCTAACCCACCTCCTGGGAAGGGAAACTGGTTGGTATGCAAAATAAATTTTTTTAAAAAAATGTTAAATAAAAAAAAAATTTAAGAAGACAAAAGAAAATGTCTCCATGGCACCTGGCAGTCTAGGCTGGCTGAAAACACCCACAGGCCACTCAGATCTGTGTGGCCCTGGGTGGCAGCCCAGACTCTGGGCATCTGATAGAGGCACAGGCATCAACACCGAGCCCAACTACAGCAGGGGCATGGTGACATCTGGGCCTGGGCTGGTGCTGAGGACTGTCTGGGTCCGTAGTCCTGTAGAAATCTGAACCTTCATCACACTTCACTGGCCCTGGGAGATGTGGTCCTGCCCCTTGCTGGCCTTTGCCGCAGGAAAGTTGGCTTGTTCTACACAAGAGCTGGCCCCAGTGACCCCCAGCCCTGGGAGATCTGACCCCTTTCCTCATTGGAGAGCTGACCCTGCACTCAGGAAAACTGGTCTCAGACCTCATCTCAGGTATGGAAGTGCTGACCATAATGGCATGGGCACAAGAGAGCTGGCTCCACCCCTTGCTTGAGTGGGGGCCATCCCAGCAGAGGCTGTGGTTGACCAACTCAGCTGCCACCCAGACCCACAGTCAGTGCTTTGAGTTGGATCACCCCAACATCTACTCCATATAGACCTGATGGAACTCAGGAAGAGAATGGTCCTGTGGAACCACAGCCACAGGATCCCCATGGCTGGGGCAGTAGGAGAATATCCAAGAGGCACTTCGGTGGAGATCCAATATTGATGGCGTACCAGAGGCCAGGGGCCTTGAACCAGACCAGCAACTCATTTCATGGAGCGTTTGCAAGTAAAACTGTTTGGACAAAAAGCTGTACTGTGACACCCGCAGCTCCCAATGCCACTAAGACAAATGAAGAGGTGACGGAGAGGTGGGAAAGATGGAGAAATGAAGTGTTTTGTTGTTGTTATTATTTTGTTTTTGTTTAATTAATATTTTTTATTTTCATTGGGTGGGGATGCTACAGAGGCGAAGAGCAGATATAGCGGGACTGGGAAATGAGGGGAATTAGGGAGAATGATATGAAATCTCCAAAAAATCAGAACAAAGTATTACATTTAAAAAAAAAATAGAAAAAGAGGGGGGCTGTGGGCAAGACTGTGGGCTGTTTTATTTATTAGTCATTGATGGGGAGGGCTCAGCCCAGTGTGGGCAGGGCCACCTCTGGTCTGGGTTGTATAAGAAAGAAGGCTTACAAGCCATGTGAACAAGCCAGTAAGCAGCATCCCTCCATGACTTTTTCAGCCCCTGCCTCCAAGTTCTTGACCTGCTTGAGTCCCTGTCCTGGCTTCCTTCTATAATGAACAACATTGTGGAAGTGTAAGCAAAATAAATCCTTCCCCCACCGAGTTACCTTAGTATAATGTTTCAGCACAGCAATAGTAACCCTCACTAAGACACCTAGGCTATCCAGGTGCCAGTCTATCTGATTTTCCCTTAATGCTGTGGCATGACTCTTTGTAGCTATTTAAAAAGTCCATCTAGCTATACCACCATTCTCCAGTGGCCAGAAGAGCAGACTAGAGACAAAGTAAGATGTGCAATCATCTGTAACAGTGACATATGACAAGATGAGGTGAATTGAGATACCTTTATCTTTTCCAGAAATATGTCATTCAAGAAGTGATAGCACAGCAGTTTGGTCTTGAGCATTCCCCAGGTATGTGTGTTACAGGGTTGGTCTAGAGGGCATGTTATTGGGATATAAACTAGAAGCAGTCAGTGCCAGTGGAAGGCCTTTAGGAGGTGTGCCTTAAAGGATTATTGTGAGACCCGGGATCCTTTCTCTTTATTTCCCTGCCATAGGGTGAGTGGTTCTGTCCCCCTGCTTGTTCACATCATAGTAAGCGGCCTCGCTCAAGTTGTATGGCCAACCAATCTTGGACTAGAACTTTTAATGTTGTGAGCCATTCCACACACATAAAATAAAATTATAAGCTCATTATTCCAGGAATTATTTATGTATGCTTGTTTCTGGGAGTTGTTTCTCTCCTTCTACCATATGTATCCAGGAGACCCAACTCAGGCCATTCGACCTGGTGCCAAGCACCCTTACCCACAGAGCTATCTCACAGGCCCCAAGCTCAATTACTGGAGGTATCCATAACTGTCTTCAGTTTTCTGTTTTCCAGATATGGACTGCCCCCCTGGACAAGGTAATCTAAATTTTGGACACTAAATACTTCCCTGTACAAACTTTCAAATGTGTATTTTTTGCTTTGTCCCTCTTGATAGTAATCCTTTTCCTTGTGCCCCTATTTATGTGGCTTTGTGGGTTTCTTTTTTATTAGAACTGTCTCATACATACCTACTATTGGCTTTTCCACTGACACTCTAATTTAGTATGTATAAGGAGAATGATTGATTCTTTGCCGTAAATTTCCATACTTGATAGATGTTTCTTCTTCTCAGTAAATGATACCATCTTTTTTTCAAGCCTCTGAAACAAGAATCTCGGAAGCTGTGCTGTATTTCTATAGCATACCCATTCCATTCGGTCTGACTGCATTCATTACAGAAGCCAACACTAGAGCTTCTGTGTGGTGACGTCCCATGGTAATGCTATATGAATACTCAGACCTCATCTATTTGCCTTCTGTCAGCCATTTTCCCCACGACTTTTCATCTCTATAGCTGGTAGTTTCCAGGGTGACTTGCTGACAAGAAAATCATTCTGCGAGTTCCAATATATTCTAGGATTAGGAAGCTGCACATGACTTGGACTTGGCTTCCTCCCGGTCACCTTCACCCTATTCTCTCACCTAACATGACTGCCATGCACACATTAGTTACCAGAGGCAGACCACATAAGATTTGTCACACTGGCCCTTCTCAGGAAATGATATGCAAAGACTGGCATTTTCAATGAATGCTAAGTAAGACTAATTCATTAATCAGTATTTTCACAACTTAATCATCTGTTGTTATTTTCCATTTCAAAATAACATATGATTTTCTAGCCTCTTCAAACAAATAACAAAGGCCACGAGAGCATGAGTTGCATATTGTATTTAATTGTCTTTTCTCTATAGCCCTTTGTGTGGCTTTAGGAAATACACACACACACACACGTTAAATGCATTAGTAAAAACGTTATCTTTGAAACAAACCTCCAATTTAATGATGTACTAGTGATTATCAGTTTCTGATGACTTCAGTTTAAACATCTGAATTCTAACATCAAAAACAAAAACCTGTGAGAAAATAAAAAATGGCTCAGTGATTAAGCATGCTTCTTGCTCTTCCCTAGGACTGCAGTTTGGTTCCCAGAACTCTTTTTGGGTGGCTCACAACTCCAGATCCAGCTCACCCAGATTCCTGTCTGGCTTCTTTGGGCAACTGCACTCAAACACACCTACCTGCACATGCACACACACACACGCACGCGCGCGCTCACACACACACACACACACAGTTTTTAAAAAATAATTTTAAATAAATAAATTAAAAGTTTTGGAAGATTCTTTGATTTGAACCACAAATAGCCATGGCAAAAAACAAAAAACAAAACAAAACAATCCCCCCCTTTTCTAAACACTGGAAAAATGAGGTATTTGAAGTCTATGTTCACTTCTAAGATATGGTAATTTTTATATTGCTGAGTATGGCAGTTAACTTATTCACAAACTGTTACTAAATACAGATAATCAACAAGACATGTAGGATGTGCTAGGGATTCTAAGAGCTAACAAAAGCCAGGCAGTGGTGACGTATGCCTTTAGTCCCAGCACTCAGGAGGCAGAAGCAGGCAGATCTTGGAGTTCTGAGTTCAAGGCTAGCCTGGTCTACAGAGTAAGTTCCAGGACAGCCAGGGCTACACAAAGAAACCCTGTCTTTAAAAGCCAAAAAAAAAAAGGAACAAAAGCATACACAGTCCATGCTGTATGCAACTCTCATGAAGAAGTCAAATTTAATATTTAACTATACCATATAACCAAGTGTAAATATTTTAAGCCTCTTAATGGGACTGAACTAGGTATAACAGAAACACATAAAAATAAGACAAAGTGAGACACCTATTGAAGACAATGTGGTAAAAATAGGGTTTCTTCCTTTTTATATGCAGAACTTTCACATCTGCATGGTACAAAGTTGCATAAAGCCATTTCTGTAACAAGATTCCTGAAGAATTCGGACTAGATAAGATCTAAATTTCAGGTAAAGATTCTTGTTTCAAATAAGGCTATAAAGCAGAAGAAAGGGGTTAAATACGTGTAAACAGAGGACATCCCTGCCTATGCTCTTGGTGTCCTCAATAAAGCTGTGTAGGGTCCTTGGATGCCTCCAAATGACAGAAGACAGCTGATAAACAACTGTAGAAAGCAGCTTTATTCTCAAGTCAGAAAAACAGCATGCTGGGGTCCACCCAAAATGGCATTGATTCCGGGGGAGAGTAAGGTAGTCCATTTTAAACCTGCTTAGGGAAATTCCAGCTGAGGTTAAGTGTACTTTGAAGTGATTGGGTAGAGAGACACTTCTAGTACAGGAATCATTTTATGATTGGCTCATGACATCTGGTCAACAACTGGGGCTGTGGTGTCAGGGGTCTGTTTGAAAATAGCAAGAACAGTCTCTGCTTGTGGCTGGGTAGAACCCTGATTGTCTACAAGACTGAACATACTTCCTGAGGGTCTGATTGAAGCCAGACATGAGACAACATAGGATGTTAGGGTAATATGGGACAGAGGTCTTAGGAAACTGGCCCCTGGAGAGAAACAACTGGCCCTGGTCCCTTCAGTTGAAGGTGCCACAGAAAGGACTTGGCAGTAACTGAAACAATAGTGAGAAATATATATTAATAGGGAAGAAACACAAAGTTGTAAGGTACTTGGGGTGTTGGTAGGTCTGACCCTGTCAATCATGGTAGACAGAACACAGGAGCCAAAGTGTGAGGTTTGAGTCTTGGGAGCTCCCTTGAGGCTGGATTTTAAATCCTTGCTTACTCCTTGGGAAGACCAGATGTTTTGTTCAACTAAGCCAGTGAGCCTTAGGATGATGATTATTTAACAAATTGCATAGACTTATTTTATTGCTTTAATGATTGGTGCAGACCTGTTTGTACATAATGACTGAACATCAGCCTTTAGTGTTGGCCAGGTATAACAGATTGAATTGGGCCTGCAGGTGAGGTTTACGATCTGTTTTCTCTGCCTATGGGCAGAGGCACTTGTACAGCAGTGGGGAAGTTGGTATGTGTGTACTTTGTCTACGACAGCATGCCAGTAACTATTTCACACACTCCCCCACACTACCATTCTTCCAAAGTCCCTTCCTTCTTACTTTAAGCTGATGTGTCTATTTCTCACTACGTTGACTCAGTAGGTGTGGGAGTCATTTACCAAAGGCAAACAATACCCAAAGTTTTCTTGTAAATTTCCCCACTGGGCATGGCTGCACTCTCTCCTTCATGAGTCTGATATGAGCAGTTTGCTTCCAGCATTAAAATTCTTTCTTTTGTTTAGTAAGAGCGATAGTCTGCCTTCACAGTCTATGTAATACCGCAAATGTCTCTATCTTTTCCACTGCTTGATCATCAAGCCATGAGAGACATAGGAACTGATATTAAGTGATCCCACATTCACTCAGAAGCATCAGTACATTGGAGGGAATTGTAGGACAAATACTTGCAGTCTATAAATTCATATTTATACCTTTAGTTTCTCATTTTTAGATAATGAGAGCTGGTAGATATGAAGTGCTAATACGCGTTGTTGTACAGATGCATTATGTGAGCCTACTGGAAAATATGATGCAATTTTCTACATATTAAATTTGATAGTCCATTTAACATGCTTAGCATAGTGCAGGGCATAGTGTAAACAATAAGCGTTGGCTATTACTCACAATACTTTTAGGATCAGTGCTGATATTTAAGAGTTTACACTACAGCCAAGTGGAAGAGACAAACGCCTCTAAAGATGAATAGTGGCATAGTAAGTACTAAATAACATCGTAGGTGCTCAGAGCAGAAGAGGGCACCATCAGCCACAGCGCCGATGATTAGCCTGGAAATGTTATGCATAAAAATGCCTGAGCTCACAAGAAGAAACCAGCAGCTGCAAAACAACAGTTTGAATAAAAGACAGGACAAACTCGGAGGTAATTTTCAGGCCATCTCTAAGACAATTAAACCACAAAATCAAAGTTTACGTGCATGTGATTTATGGCTTATAAACAGTTTCTTTTGTTACCTCCTGGAGTACTGTGGAAGTTAGCTGACAGAAGACTAGGTAATTCCCGTCTCAGTTCACTAGTGAAGATGTCCCTTTGGCATGTGGTGAGCAGCAGACTCCTTCTGCACAGAGGTGAAGTGGTAGGGCCTGAAGAAGAGCTCTGAGCCCAGCCCTGTCGTTGTATTCTTCCTGTTTTGCCTGAAATAGTAATTCACAGAAAATAAAATGTGCTGTGGTAGCAAGTGCCAGAGCTAGTATATTACTTAAAATATTTTTCTGTGTTGACAAAGTCCATTTAGAAAAGAATGAGAAAACCTTTCAAAGTGGCGTAACCATCGATACTGTTTTTCCATTTACCAGACACGCTGGTATCGTCTTAATTCAAATATTTGTAAGCAGAAAAGAGAGGCTCATTTTTATTCACAATGTCTTTCCTATCCCATCTGGCACAAGCAATTTCCTTTTGTTTGCCTTTAAACTGTGTTATAAAGAAATTAATTTTACCCTACGGGCTTTCACTATGAATTCCACAACTTTCATTCTGCTTATTTCTCAATTTCATCATCAGTAACAAATCGTTCTTGAGGGTAGAATTGTACTTGTCAATTTTCTACTTTACCCCATCAGATTTTCATTAGGTCTTACCACTAACAAAATTCATTGCTTTCTTCTGAAAGTTGTCAACAGCTATTATAATTATTTTATCATAGAAATACATGCTATATTGGTGTATACATGCTAATTGGAAAATTACCTTTCTAAATTGGTTTCTAATGAGAATGATTATGAGCCCTGTCACTTAGACAAGTGGTCCAGTGAAAACAGAATCAATTTAACCAAATATATATGATTAATAACTGAAAAACATAAACATGTTCTTTGTAATTATTTAATCATCCTTCTTGCAGTGTCTAGTGATTTCAAGTCTGCCTGTGCATAACTTCTGCTCACGGAAGCCAGTGACATTTCTAAAACAAAAGACAAAAAAAAAATAGAAAAATTACTTTACTTTAGCTTCTTGATTTCTGCTCTTAATTGAACTTGAATTTGTCCAAGAATAAACGAGAGAAAATGCCCACCTCAAAGAGGTCCAAGTGTAAAGATACCACACCCACAACTGCTAGCTACTCAACATTATCTGCATAACAGGCAGATAACCTGGTAAGTTTATCAGCCCATAGGTTTTTCTCTTTTACTGGGGCTGAGATAAAAGTGTGCTCTATAGTGGGTTTCACGCATGTGTACACACATGTGTGCCACTATAGAGATCAAAGGTATACATTGGGTAAGTCGTGCCCTACTTATCTTCCACCTAATTTTTTTGGGCTCATTAATTGACTAAAATGGCTGGCCTGTAAGCCCATAGGATCTCTCCACCTCTGCTTTCCCATTGCTGGGGTAACAGGTGTGCACTGGTGTGACATGGCACTAAGGATCCAAGCACAGGGCTTCACACTGTTCATTGCACACTTTACCCACCATGTCATCCTCTCGATACATCCTGAAGAATTTTAAGCAAGCACATATCTGACTACCTGACTCTGGTGAGGATAAAGAGCAATGTAGAAATTTATTGGAAACAGTCTTTTTTTTTTCTTAATATAAATGTTCGAAGAGTCAACAGTTTTAGATATCCTAGAATGCTTGGCTGTGGGGCCACTGAGTGATGGTAGTGTTGGGATATTAGTACAGATGATACCATCTGAATATTACAAACAATCCAATACAAATATTTATCAAAAACAGTGTTAGAGAGGCATTCCTTAAAAGTAATACATACTTCAATTACATCAGTACTAAATATGTACAATTTATTTTCTTCCACTAAACTTCCCTTCCTCTTCTGAAAAAAAAATGTCCCAATTACACCTACTTGTCAAGTAATTGATGTTTGGATGAGATAATGTGTGGTACTTGCTTAGGACAGTATTTTTTCATGTATTGCTTAGAACTTAAATTTTCCAGACAAATGCAATTTACCTTTGGACATTCTTAATGAATGTGAAATATGAGTTAACAGGCTGTGGAGAATCACTTGGAATGGACAGAGCCAGTACTTTTGCATAGGGAAGGGTAGGTATAGCATCAGAAAATCTTTACACAATTTCATGGTTGATGAAATGATATAAAGCGCTGTTTTGGGTAGTGATCCAAGTAAGTGTCATTGTTTTCTTTTGAATAGTTGGTGCTCACAGGTCTGTAGCCTAGGAGAAGAAGAAGTATTTTAATTTTATTTTTTTTGTGAATGCATTAGTTAGAGTATCTATTGCTGTGATGAAACACCCTGAGCAAAAGCAACTTGGGGAGGAAGGGTTTTATTTGGCTTATATTTCCATATCACTGTTCATCATAGAAGGAATTCAGGACAGGAAATCAGGGACTGCAGGAATCTGGAGGCAGGAACTGATGCAGAGGCCTTGGAGGGAGCTGCTTACTGGCTTGCTCCCCATAGCTTACTTAGCCTGCTTCTCTATAAAACCTAGGACTACTATCCTAGCCCAGGGGTGGCCTCATCCACAATGGAATGAGCCTTCCCCCATCAATCACTGGTTGAGAAAAAGCACTATAGGCTTTCCTACAGCCCAGTCTTATGGAGGTATTTTCTCAATGGAAGTTCTTTCCTCACTGGTGACTCTAGCTTGTGTCAAGGTGACATAAAACTAGCCGGAACAAAGAATGATACAGCATGTAAACCAAGAAGTAAGGAAGGTGATTGTAGGCAGAAGTTTCTTGTCCCAACAACCTAGTCACAAATATCAGACAACTGCTTCCCAAATTACCACACAGAGACTTATATTAATTGTAAATGCTTGACCAATAGCTCAGGCTTATTACTAACTAACTCTTACACTTTAATTAACCCATAATTCTTATCTATGTTTAGCCATGTAACTTGGTACCTTTTCTCAGTAAGACATTTTCATCTTGCTTCTCTGTGTTTGCCAGTGACCCTCTGACTCTGCCCTTTTCCTTCCCATCATCCTTAGTTTGGTTGTTCCACCTATATTTCCTGCCTTATTAAACCAATTCAAGTGACAAATCTTTACAGGGTACAAGAGGATTATTCCACTTCAGGTATGAGGTCAACACTTAGAATCACTACTGTCTGCTTACCAGTAAACTTCCTGGGCTCTCCTTCAGTGGCTACATGGAGTCTCTCTGACTCCGCCTACTTTCTCCTAGCATTCAGTTTAGTTTTCCAGCCTAGCTCTATTCTGCCCTGCCACAGGTCAAAATAATTTTATTCATTATCCAATAAAAGCAACACATATCCAGAAGGACATCCCACACCATTTCCCTTTTTCTGTCCAAATAAAAGGAGGAGTAAGAGAACAAGGAGAGAGGGACATAAGGAGCTAGCTACCCAGCCAGCCAACCATGGAGAAAGAAGTTTAAAAAAAAGTATACAGAAATAGAGAAAGATAAAACATCAGAGGCAAAAGATAGTCAGGATCATTTAAGAAAAGATGGCAAGAAATTAATGAACGTGAAATATGAGTTAACAGGCTGTGGAGAATCACTTGGAATGGACAGAGCCAGTACTTTTGCATAGGGAAGGGTAGGTATAGCATCAGAAAATCTTTACACAGGAATTCATAACTAACAATAAGCCTCCATGTGGGAGCTGGGTGGTATATCCTCCAAAAATCTAAAAGAGTTAAACATCAAACAACACTACCACCCACTCCTCTGCTCTCCCTGATCCAGTACAGGCCTTACAGACTCTAAAATGTGATTGTTCTCCCCACCAGCAGCTTTGCTTCATCCACCCTTCTGAACTCTTGTTTTTTATCATTCATTCATTAATTTATTCACTAATAAATTCCAAGCGAAAACCTCTGCCATGCAGCCAGGTGCTAAAAGCTAGCATGCAAACACAAATAAACACTCACATGTATTAAGCATTTACAATGCTGTTCCAAATGTTTCATGTAATAATTCAATGAATTGTCACAGAAACCCTTCCAACAGATAATATTATCATCTGTTTGACATAAGAGAAATTACATCCCAGAGAATAGAAGTAGCTTGCCCTCCATCACACGGTCCTAGAGAAACCAGGAGTCCGACCAGAGAGTTTGGCCTTTGACTGTGAGATCTTGTCCACTTTGGCTACTGTCTGTAGGAGTTCTAGGACAAGTTAGGGACATGAAAAACAAAGCAGAGCAAAACTTGGAAAATTACTACTTCCTGAAGTAATCTAAAACAGAACAGAGGGTAGTGACACACAATGTTTGACAGAAATAGGCAGAGGCAGCATCAGTCTCCATGGAGACTACAACAGACACTTCAAGAAACACACACACATGCACATAAACACACACACACACACACATGCACACACACGTACACACGCTCCACTTCATAAGATTGCTATGCTCTCTTTGTTGGCCCAGGATAGTGTTATGTGAAGCCACATTACATTTAAAAGTACAGCTGTAATACCTCTAAATGTATAAATGAAGAAACAGATCTAGGCGTGCCTGGTGGCTTCCAGATCACCTGGTTAAGGGGAGTCATATCTATATAAATAAATTAGTGTTCATAATGGATACTTTGCTTTCTTATTTGTCGTCCCCCACCATTAGGTATAGTTTTGTGACTCAGGTTTCTTTTAGATATGGGGTTTTGGGTGTGTTTATTTTTGTACATGTTTGTTCATAAATGTTTACATATAAGTGAGTGTGTGTATGTGTGTCCAAACCAGTCCAAGCTGGTCCATATCAATCCAACCAGATTCAAGTACATCTACACTAAAACACATGAACATGAACATGATGGTGAGATAATAATAGATTAACAAGAATGAAAACTCAAGTCTAAGGGTTTGCAGAGGGGAGAGATGTAATCTGAGATGTAATCTTGTTTCTCCTGCTCCACAACACGCTGGAAAGGTTTAAAGAGTGAAAATAGGAGATACTACAGAAGCTCCTAGGGAACTCGGTTCATGGGATAAGTGAAAATAAGGGAATGGTTTAAAAAAGACTTTTGAGGAGTCAGTGTTACTTCCCCCACATTCTGCATGTGACAATACACCTTGCCCTTAGAGAACCAGAACCAGGGTGTGGGCTACTTAGAGATCTTGCGGTGGAGGGAACAATACCAAGGCAAGGGTAAACCAAACCTATGTGCCTGAATTACGTTGCTCAGCTGTTTGACTTCAGATTCTAGCACAGTTTATTCTCTCCTAGAGTCCCATCTCAGGCACTCGGTCCATTATTATTCCCACAACAGCTTTCAGTTCCTTACCTGCCTTGAATTTGCAACAATTTTCTATGTAGGATAAAAAATATTGTGACAATAGGAAATTTGTGCGAATAACTATTGTTAAATAGAAGATACATTCCCTGAATACATACACCAAAGGGTTGCGCTACATAGTCACATCTATGACAACAAAAATCCAGTTAACAGGTGGCTGGAGAGATGGCTCAGAGGAATAGAGCACTGGCTGCTCTTCCAGAGGTCCTGAGTTCAATTCCCAGCAACCACATGGTGGCTCACAACCATCTGTAATAAGATCTGGTGTCCTCTTCTGTACTCCAGGATACATGAAGGAAGAAGCCTATATACATAATAAATAAAAATCTTTTAAAAAAAAAATCCAGGTAACAACAACAACAAAAAAAAAACTTAGTTAACAAAAATCCAGGAGACCACATGTGTTTCTAAGAGAAACAGTAAGGACTCGTTCAAGTTGTTTCTTCAAACACTTTGTCACGTGAGCCAGATAAATATGGATGGTTTCTGCTTGAATTGGAGGCAGAAACATGACAGGAGGTAGAAGCAGCTCACACAAGTAAAAGTTATTGGCTATTGTCTAGCACTTCTTCTGAAGATGAGACTAGCATTTGCGGTGTGAAGAAGCAACGAAAGTACTGTCAGATGGAAAACCACTGGAGAAAGTCATCCAAGGGCCTGCTCTTGTTTTCCTACCACCTGAAGGCATGGGGTCCCTACAAAACTTTGTTTTCCCTGAAGTCAGAAACTCAGTCATTGTGAGATAGCCCATGGGTGGGCTCTGCAATCCCCAGATTATACAGGGCTGTTTCTTTCCAAAAAACTTTATAAATGAACCTTGAGGTTGACATTAATAATTGGTCGGTAGCATTTCAACCTGCCACTGCTGCTTCATGGCTGTGAGGACACAACCGGCAAACCTTACTTTCCTGGTAGAAGGGGAGTCAGTGATGAATCTAAAGGACTGGAAAGAGTGTCTTTAAAAACCATATTGCTTTACTTCTAAGGAAACTTGAAGATAGAATATGAAAACTCCACTTTAAAAGAATGCTTTGGGGGGAATGGTCTCAATGAATAAATAAAAACAATTGTAATTAGCCTATCATCTAAGGTATTTATATGCAAATGATGCCTCTAAAGTACTTGAGGTTGCCTGCAAGTAATTTCTTCTCTTAGTCATAAACTTTAAGCATTGTGCTCACTGTGGTTTTGCTCTATTAATTCTCCTAATAAACCATTTCCTTATCATTAGCGCAAAGGTAAACTTAAACACAATTAAAAAATTTTAACGAAGTGTTGTAATTTATATAAAACTCCAAGAAATGCAAATTTAAATGTCAGAAGTAGACCTCGAAAGTTATCACATAAACTTTTCTTATATGTCTGTTTGACCACAAAAGATCTTAAATTAATTGACAGTAGTAATTGGAAAAAAAAAAAGACAAACTAATCTCACTTTTAAGACTATATGGTGCAAGCCGGGCGGTGGTGGCGCATGCCTTTAATCCCAGCACTCGGGAGGCAGAGGCAGACGGATCTCTGTGAGTTCGAGACCAGCCTGGTCTACAAGAGCTAGTTCCAGGACAGGCTCTAAAACCACAGAGAAACCCTGTCTCGAAAAAAACAAAACAACAACAACAAAAAAAGACTATATGATGCAGAACAATCTTAAGACTGCTGATGTCAAAAGCTTGACTCTATATAGTTTGCATTTTTATACTTGCTATGTGCATTCTCATAAAGGGATCCGGTGACATGTTAAAACATAAGGCAGTCCCCAGGAGAACATTGACGTTGGGGGACTGTGGAAGAGGTAGGAGCCACAAAGCAGAGTCAGCTCCTGTGACAAAGAGGTAAATGCAAAAATATAAAAGAAATCACATCTCAGCACAAAAGCTAGGAGGCCCCAGAGGATAGATGATGCCAGAAAACTGTGAGATTATTGTGGCTGCCAGAGTATATTAATACTATAAATATAGATGATATCCTGAGGAAAAAGGTCCTTGAAAGCATACCAGATGTGTGATGCTGAATACCAAGTTCAACAGCCAAGACACAGAGCGCCAACAGAATGCCTGTTCCTGCCCTTCCTTTCATGGGGTCCTGAATCATGCCTGCATGACTCACATACAACTGGGAAGCAACAGGGTGCCGACCTGAAAACCTTCACTCTTCATATTTTCCCCTCTTTCCAAATTCTCCAGCATCATTAAACATACAGCTGGCTACCAAGTAGCACATAGGCTCAGTGATCAAGTGCATTTGAACATTCCGAAAGTATTTATCTCATCTGTTAACTTGGGAATTTCTTAAATAATATCTTAAAAATTTTGAACTGCTATGAGTAACTTTTAACTCTTAATTCAAAATAAGATACCTATGCAACTGGTAAAGGCAGCCTACAGTGGTTTAAATGAAAATGCCCCCCCCGCTAGACTCATAGGGAGTGGCGTTGTTGGAGATGTGGCCTAGAGACTGTGTTGTTATATTTTGATGAAGGATGTGGTTGCTTTCTGTCCAGAAAATATGCCTGAGGCAAAATTTGAATGAAGAGAATGGTGACCTTGTGGGAAGACCTCACCCAGCTAAGCGTCCAATTTATGAAAAGGATTTAAAGAAAAGCTTATGGCAGTATGTGGTGGTACATACCTTAAGTCCCAGCCCTGGGAAGGCAGAAGCAGGCAGGTTTCAGAGTTTAAGGCCAGCGTGGTCTACAGCGAGAGTTCCAGGACACCCAAGTTTAGGAAGTAAAGGAAACTATCAAAAATAGAAAACTGGAGAAAATATATTTAAACAAAGGAGCCATTTTCTAGTCCTAGTAAGCAGAAGAACTTGGAAGCCTTGGTCACATGAGTGTGATTTTGGAGTGAAAGATACAAGAAAAGGGCTATTTATTCAACCTCCCTTCATGACAAAGGCAAGTTGCTGAGGCCATTGCCTGAGCTGTAATGGTAAAGATGGTAAAGCTTGGATTACCCTAGAGATCCCAGGATATTGGAGATGCCAGAGTGGAGAAATACTTGCCAAGGAGAACTGCTAACAGGGAGTGTAACCAGCCCAAACGAGACACATGTGTTACAGTCAACAAAGCTGAAAGGAGTTGGAGATCTGAAGAGCACTTTGCCTTCTGAGGAGGAGATGCGGTTTGTAGTTTGCCCTGTTGTTTTGTTGTTGTTGTTGTTGTTGTTGTTTTTAGTCTTGCTTTGGACAGTGTGTCCTCATTATGTCCCCTTTCCTTCATTTTGGAATGGTTATATCCTATGCCATTATATGTTGGAAGTATGCACTCTGCTTTTTGATTTTACAGGGGTTATAGTTAAGAGATTGCCATGAGTCACCAAAGAAACTTTGAACTTTTAAACAGGGTTAAGACTGTTAAAGACTATGGGAACTTTTGAAATTGTACTAAATGCATTTACATTATGATATGGCAATAAGCCTATAGAGGTCAGGGAGTAAAATATGGTACATTGAGTGAAAATGTCCCCCATAGACTCACAGAGAGTGACATAACTGGAGGTATAGGCTTGTTGGAGAGTGTGTCACAGGGGGTGGGTTTTGAGACTTCAGAAGCTCAAGTCAGGCCCAGTGTTACTTTCTCATCCTGCTGCCTGATGATCCAGATGTAGAACTCTCAGCTCCTTCTCCAGCACCATGTCTGCCTGCCTGCTGCCATGCTTCCCAACATGATAATAATGGACTGAACCTCCAAACTGTAAGCCAGCCCCAATGAAATGCTTTCTTTTAAAGGAGTTGTCATGGTCATAGCATCTATTCACGGCAATGAAACCCTAAGACAGATACCTATGCAGTTGGAAAAGGCAGCCTGGGCTTAGCTATCTAGTTTCCTGGCTTCAAAGTTTGACTTAATCATTAAATATTGGTATGAGTTGGGGTGACTATTTCTGACTTCTAAGGAAAATGTATTCTGGGTATCTAATTAAACTAGAAACGATAGAATCCACCATGACTGATTTTTCTGAGGATGATGGTCACAGAAGTCTGAGCACAATACCTAATTAGTGTGAGCCACTCAGCCTATCAAATGCAAGGCAAGTATGTCCAATAACAAACATGTTTCCCTTTTCTTCTTGTCTCTTTTAATTCAACAAACAATGAGATTTTAGATTTCAAAGAATAATTGAAGTATTTTTAAGATTTATGTATTGTCTTTATCTTTGTCTCTGTGTGTCTGTCTGTCTTTCTGTGTGTCTGTCTCTCTCTCTCTGCATGTGTGTGTGTGTGTGTATGTAGGTCTGAGGACACATTTCAGAAATGCTTTTTCCATTCTACCATGTGGTTCCCAGGCATTAAGATGAGGTCATCAACTTTGGTGACAAGAGCCTTTAACTGCCTATAAGCTCCTTCCTAAATCAGTCACTGACCATATTGGCAAAAGAATTTATGTACATGACTCAATCATACTGAGAAGTAATGCATGGCAGGAGAGCGTTTTTCTTTTATAAATGGGAGAAATGATTGCTTAGTAGGCAATTAATACAATTAATAGATTCTGTCATAGTTAGCAGCCTGTGTACCTTGGTTTGTCTGGACAAATCTGAATTCAAGGCCAGGCTGGTCTACAGAGTGTGTTCCAGGTCACCTAGAGCAACACAGAGAAACTCTGTTTTGAAAAAAACAAACAAAAAATGGAATAGTATGTTTAAATATTTAGATTAATACTGGATTGGAGATATTTGCATAATAGTTGAATCGATAGAATTTGAAGTATGAGGAACGGTTGGAAATAGAGCTATAAACTCTGAGGTTATGAGAAAAACATATATTTAAAATATTGGGCCTTCTCTAGAGAATGAACACAGATGAAAGAGAAAAACTGTCTAGGAACTGATAGTCCTGAGATATTTCAGTGTTGGGAGATCAAGGAGATGTTTCTGAAAGGTAGGGGATCTCTGAAATATGATTGTACTGATTTAGTCATGTCCTAATAAATGTTTAGCAAATAGTTCTCAAAACTTAAAATTCTTAATTCTCAGTGCTTATCAAATTTAGTGATATATTTTTACCATGATCATTTTTCAATGAGCTGTGCCAAATGCTCCTAAAGAACAAGCCAGATCGAGATTACTAAATGATCATTAGAGGCTAAAGAGATGGCTCAGAAGTTAAAATCTCTTACTGCTCAATCACCAGGGCCATAGTTCAAATCCCAGAATCCGTACAAAATCCAACAGGACTAGAAGTCAGGGTTAAAAGTGGGGATAAAGGTGAGAGGGAATATTAATGACTCTCAAGTCTGGTCCAGTCGAAACCGATCTGTTCTTGTCCAAACCAGCAATGGATTTTATAATCTGAGTTGAGAGCTTTACTTAACTCTTGTCTGGACTGCACTGCCCTGGCATTTAAAGACATAGTCAATCTTACCTTTTATCAATCTCAGTTAACAGCCCTACCTCTGTGTTGTTTTTATGTCAGAAACTTCGACAACTGATGCTTTTTCTTCACTGTGTCAATCTCAACCATCATGCATCTCATCAGTTTCACCCACAGCTGTCTCCAAACTCTATTCTGTCTACCCTTCTCACTACTGCATTTCTTTGGTTTAGCCCTGCACAGAAATCTTTTACTCACCAATGGCTCTTCTTGCCTCCAGTCCATTGCTCTATACCAAAGAGACAGGAAGCATGATTTTTATCACCTGGTCTTCATAGAACACTTCCAAATTAAGAAAGATAGCAAAATGGTACCTTTTATTCAAATCTTACTTCTTTTTTAAGTAGAGAAAGAAACTCTTAAATGTAATAGCTAAACTGTGATATGCATCACTTTATTTTCAGGAATGTTTTCTCAACACTCATTCTGAAAAATATGGTAAACTATATGCACTGAAAATTGAATAATTATATTTGTACAAATACAGCACAAAGGATTTAGATAGTAATACATTTTATCTCAATAAATATAATTATTACTTTTGTATATGACAAATTGTGTATTTTGTTTTAAAAGCATGACCAAGCTCATTCCAATTTATGTTCTGTTACCATCTGCCAATTTAATGGCAACACAGAAATTATGAAACAGTAGTCAACGGTACTCTGTAAAAGATAGGTGAAGACAAATGAAAACGGGAAGAACTTCTCAGGGTTTTTAAAACCTCAAATTTCAACAGGCAAAATGAATCCGTGTGTAAGGGTGCCTGCTGCCAAACTTATGAAAACATAAGTTTCATCCTGAGAACCTACGTAGTGGAAAGAGAAAAGCCAATTTCCTCAAATTGTCCTTTGTGTCCTCTGACCTCCACACATGCACAATTACACACACACACGAGAGAGAGAGAGAGAGAGAGAGAGAGAGAGAGAGAGAGAGAGAGAGAGTAAATAATAAATAACGTTAAAAACCTTTCATTTCAATATGCATCATCCGCGTCATACATTTTGGGTATCATCTGCTTCAGCTTGGCCCTGTGCTGTAGCTCAATTCATGCTTCTCATCAATGCACTACCTCATTAATTGTTTAGCTTTCACGTGAAGCTTTGAACACATTCCACACCTTTGCGTGCAGATTGTAAATAACAGTTGACCACCATTACTCCAAAAGGCTCACCTTTCTGTAGCCAGTTAAGGTGCGATCCACTAAATGCCCCTTATTCACAATCAATCGTTTCTCTTCATGCGAATTCCTCTTGGGTTTGTCTATCCGGAAATTTATGCTGATAATGAGCTTTTGAATACTGATTTGGTGTGACACGGGGTCATAATTGAAAGCTTTCTATCAAAATAACTGGAAATGTAATTTTACATTCACCTCACTAATACAGCTGTCTTTAATCTCCGGGGATAAATAGTGACAAATGAGGCTTGGTTTTTGACCAGTTTAGCTTCATCTAAAAGAGAGTGGGTGTTTTAAGGGAGCTTTTAAGTGGATAACAGGCGTGCGGTGAGCATTCTGAGGGATGATAATGAGCTCCGTGTATAGATACAGAACTGTTTTTCACTATGCTTCTGCACAATAAAGTATTTGCAATTTATAAAAGAATCAGAAGTCTATTTACATGGCCACTGGAATACGTGCTAAATTTCCCTATGCATTTAAATATCCCCATTTTCACACCCACTCCAACCATTATTTAGTTTGCAGATTCATTAAACTGCACAATGTGTACTTATTAGCTGCCAAAGAAATCATGTCAAATTAGGTGTGCATTTTTATTACTAGAAAGGAAGGAAGGAAGGAAGGAAGGAAGGGAGGGAGGGAGGGAGGGAGGGAGGGAGGGAGGGAGGGAGGGAGGGAGGAAGGAAGGAAGGAAGGAAGGAAGGAAGGAAGGAAGGAAGGAAGGAAGGAAGGAAGGAAGGAAGAAAGAAAAGTATACAAGAATGCAACATGCTCAAAAATGTTTGACTCACAAAATAGTAACGAGGACAAAAATGCAAAAATGTTTGGATAAAAACCTTTCAACCAAGTCATAAAATTAATGTGTTTGGTGTACTCCAATTAAAGAAAATAATAGCTGTGATTTCAACGTTGACTTGAGGAAAGCAAATGTAATTCTCTACTTGCTAAAATGTTGAGAGACCACATAAATGGTCTGTGACTGTGGCCAGAATGGAGGAGCCATGGGATCGCTGCACATAGCAGAAACTCTTAGTCTAAGCAGATCTAAGTGTGGTTAGCTCAAATGTATATTAAGGGTAAATTAAAAGGCTGGGCAGCCTCATGATAGAGCCCTGACTCCTAATGGAACCAACAAGGGGTTTTCTCAAATATGCTAATATGAAGACCTACAAAAATGAGAATGCCAGTATACCTTATATTTATGTTTATCTGTACGCTATAAAGATGTGGTTTTAAGGAAACAGCCTGGACTGTGGTACAGAGAGCTCTTGATTCAGACCCTATCTCTGGCACTTCTTAGGCATACAACTGTAGGCGACGGCATATCCCTTTATTCTTTTTTCCACTATTAAAACATATCAAGGAGGGGCTGGGATGCAGTTCAACTGGTGCATTGCTTGCCTCCCATGCATAAAGCCTTGGGTTCCACACCTAGCACTGCATAAGCCAGGCGTGATGGCAGCACATGTCTGAAACGCCAGTAATTTGGAGGTAGAGGCAAAACCTCAGACATTCAAAGTTGCTTTCAGCTTTCTTAATGAGTTCAAGGCTAACCTGAGATACATGAGAGCAAGGCTCAAAATAAAGCACCAAAGAATAAAACTTCTAATTAAAATGATGAACTGAGCCAGGTAGTGGTGGCTCATGCTTTTAATCCCAGCACACGGGAGACAGAGACGGGCAGATTTCTGTGAGTTTAAGGCCAGCCAGGTCTACAAGAGCTAGTTCCAGGGCAGGCTTCAAAGCTACAGAGATACCCTATCTCTAAAAAAGCAAAAAATAAAGGATAAAAATAAAAAAATTAAAAAAATAAAATGATGAAATGACTTTATAGTCCCATAGAGTCAAAATATTCTGAAATTCTTTAAGTACTAAATAGATATTGTATGTGTATATACACTTTTAAGATATTTCTAGAATTATAGCAATAAAGTCTAACAATCATGCTTAAAAACTGCAACACGTCACTAAAATGAAAAGTTTCCCTATAATAACTGAAAGGTATGAGCAGGTCCTGTATTCAGGATCTTATCTGAAGACTTTTCCTTAGAGCAGCTGTATATTACAAGCATTAAAATTAAGAATTGCAGGAGGCTAAGAACTGAAAAGCAAGCAGAAGTGGCTACACACTGAGTACTGGCATCAAAGTTCACACAAAGGCACATGTCAAGTGTTTCTTACAAACGCTCATCATACATAAGTCTTTGGGATTTCCATACGCTAAGGTTAAACAAAACCAAGTTCACACTCAAAGACAGCAAAGCAAAAGCCTAGATGAACGTGGGTAAGAAAGGATGGCACAGTCTCGAATGCATTCTGAGGTCAGCATTATGTTTGTAACAAAACTATAAAACAGACATTGAAAGAGAACAAAACTATAAATTGATATTCTTTAATACACAAGTTATTAACAATGCATTTGTAAACAGATTGCAACAATGTTCACATATAAATGTAGATACATTCATATACATAGATATACAAATATATAAATACACAATATATGCATGTCTAGGTATGCAAAAGGATAATAAATCATGAGCCAATGACTGACTATATTATACTACTAAAAGCCATATGATCCTTTCCCAACGAAGCCTTTCCCAAAACTCAACATCTCTTCATGATGCAACCACAACAAATAAAAATAAAAGAATAAATTAAATTTTTTTTTAATTTTTTGAGACAGGGTTTCACTGGGTAGCTGTGACTGTCCTGGAACTAGCTCTGTAGATCAGGCTGACCTTGAACTCACAGAGATTCACCTGCCTCTGTCTCTCAAGTGCTGAGATTAAAGCCACCACAGCACAGCAAAGAAAAAGAATTTTTAATAAGCAAAAAATCATCTGAAGGTGAAAAAGGGGTGGTTGAGCTGACTCACAAATAAAGGCACTGAATGAGTGAAATCCTTTGGCCCACAGTGGAAGGAGAAGACAGGTTCCCAGAAGTTGACTTCTGGCCTCCACATACACACTGGTATGGGCATAATAACAACAATAATAAAATTTTCAAAAGATAAAACCTACAAACAATATGCTTAGTTATAGATGGCTAATTAGGTTCCCCCAAGAATGTACTTGGATTATTTTAACCAACATGGTACCTGTTAAAATTGACTAGTTCACTAAGTCAAGAAATATAAATAAAATCATTCTATTGATAACAATTATTCTTTCAATGTTCAGTACATAGCTTGCATTAGCTTTTTGTCTGTAATCCAAACCACTGAGGAAAAGAAGACTCATTTGGGTTCATGCTGCAGAGGTTTCAGTCATTCCTGGTGGGAAGGTAGAGTAAGGCAGGGCAAGATCAGGCACTCATCTCTTGGTGGTTAGGAAGTAGAGAGAGACAATGCCTATGCTAACTGGGTTCTT
Organism: Chionomys nivalis; assembly: GCF_950005125.1. Taxonomy (NCBI): domain Eukaryota; kingdom Metazoa; phylum Chordata; class Mammalia; order Rodentia; family Cricetidae; genus Chionomys; species Chionomys nivalis. Next base: position 19,974,872 of record NC_080101.1, on the reverse strand, counting down.
CCTCTTTGCCTGCTATTCTATCAAGGTCCTCAATGGACTGGGTGGTCCTGCTCGTATATCAGGGGCAGATCTTCCCTCCCAACAGAATAATCCTCCTAAAAACACCTCACATCCTGATTACAAATGTGCTTTACAAATCTAAGTGCCTCTCACACCAATCAAGTTGCCAAACAGAACTAGCCATCAAAATATCCTTACATAAAATTAATTTAAAAAATAAGAGAAATGAGGAAAAGTATATCTTAATGTGTAAATTATGCTTAATTGAGAAATTATGTAATTAGATGAAATCCTTATAACTAACATAATTAAAAGAAAATATTTTTATTTTTCAAAAAATAATTGATATTGAAATTCTTATTGTTACAGAATTTGTTTCTTTTTCCTGTCCAAAATGAAGTACTTAGGAAGAAATTGGTTAGAAATTATTCTATCATTCAGTATAATTTTACCTAACTTAGAATACAGTCTACAGTCAAGCTAATTTTTCTTGTAGAATTAATTTCAGGTTGATATTGATTTACTGTTTCTCGAACATTTAATTGAATGTTCAATAAGGAAGATAAAGCATTTCTGTAGATGGGTAATTACACTGATATTGGGAAACTAAAGAAAGCATGGAGGTAATAATTCTGTATATTAATTTATCATTCTGTTTTCTATTTTAGCACAAGAAGCATTATGTCAACACGGAATAAAATGAACTATAAAGAACAGGCTAGGGCTAGAATTCTGCTTAGTGGTAGTGTCTATGCTTAACAAGATGGCACTGGGTTCAGTTCCCAGTGCTGCAAAGAACAAAAGAAAGAGAGAGAGAGACAGAGACAGAAGGAGAGAGGGGGGGAGGGGGAGGGGAGGGGGAGGGAGAGGGAGAGACCAGGAAGGGGGAGAGACAGGGAGAGAGACAGACAGAAAAAAGGAAGGAAAGGGGTTCTCAAAGCAAGTGCATTGTTAGTACTTTTTCATAAAAAGGTTTGCTTTATCCATTTGCAGGTACATCATACACTTTAATGCATTTCCCTTGGCCTTATGTTATGGACTTTTCCTATTTTTCCATGTTGCTTTTTCCACCACAAAAATTAATAGATGATTTTTAATCTACAAATTGATACCATGTTATTTATTGAATTATTTATCTATTTCTAAATGTTACTATTTCAATTTATCAACATTATATGTAAGTTAATGATCATTCTGCATGTGATTTTTTGCCCCGCTCCTTAATACTAATGAAGAGTTTTGGCAATAGCCACAAGTCAGAACACTTGAACAATTTCAGTTTTGTTATTGGTTTGGAACGTTTACTATAATTTATATTTACAGCAATGTACATGAAGATATCACTTCCAGGACAAGCTCATTTATGAAACAGTTGTAATGGTAAGTTGTTGGCTTGGCTGGATGAGGGGACATACTGAGGAGAAAACAGAGTATTGAACCTACTATGAAAGCAATCTGCCACCAAAGTACATCCTGGCCTATGTCATCTGGTTCTACTTCTTTAATTAGCACATCAAATTTGTATTTCATATTTGTATCCTCTGTAGTGTATAAGAGGAATTTAGCCTTTCGAGTCATATAAATGTAATCCAATACTCAGTTCTAGTTATATCATTTTCTAAAGATTGGCATGTTTGCTAATGACTGTTGCATCAAAAATTACTACACATATGTATATACATAAATATTTTTGTACATAACAGCAATTAATGAAGGAAGGCTATGAATCAGAAAAAAGGCAAAGAGGAGTATATATCAGGGTATGGAGGGAGGAAAATTATGCAATTTCAAGCTAAAAAAATAAAAGTTTTTTGTAAATAAAGTAAAATAAAACACTAAAACTCAGTGGGTTAAAATATATATTTATTTATTTATAGGTCAGCTATATGATTCTTCTAGAATTGTCTGGGGTCATTCAAAGAACTATAAATACTTACAATTAAGAAGGTAGCTCAGAGAAGAGGTTAAGGAGCTAGCAAGGTTAAGGACACTACAAGGAAAAAAAGCCCACAGAATCAACCAAGAAGGGCTTCTAAAGACTCACAGAGACTGGAATGATAATCATAGACTCTGTATGAGTCTGAGCTAGGTCTTCTGAACATAGCTGTTGTTAGTTTAATAATTCTGTGGGACTCCAAAACAGTGGGAGTAGGGAGTATCTCTACTCCTTTGCCTGCTCTTGGGACCAGTGAAAGACACTATTTTGGGACTACTCCAATTACTGAAGCACCTAGCCTCTAGAGTCTCAGCTCTCAGGTGTGATTCTGCCATTACCATTTTACTATTTTAAAGCTGATTTAGTAAATTTACATTAAATATTAATAATATATCAATTATTATTGATTAATTATATATTTATATATTAATATATATTAATCCCATTGGATCTTTTCCTCTAGACTACCCTAATAAAGGCTTAAACTAAATGAATAATAATAATAGCAATAATGACGGTCACACCCATACATTCTTTTGGTCGAACACCAATCACAAGGGCAGCTCAGAATCAAGTCGTAAAAAGCAAACATGCAAGTCTTGCAGCATCAAAATTCTCATGAAGGAATGTGTGGTTTTCAAACTTATTACAAAATTAGGCAGAATATTTGGTTACAAAGACCTTAGCAATGGCTTTGTGTTTAATGCATTCTCTGTATGTACTAAACGTGTATCCTTTGTATGGTTTTGCCACCAAACCCCTGCCTGTAGTTGTTGTCTTATTGGAGTTACTATTGCTGTGATGAAACACCATGACAAAAAGCAAGTTGGGGAGGACAAGGTTTATCTAGCTTACACTTCTTCATCATTGTTCATCATTGGAGGAAGTCAGGACAGTCAAGACAGGAACTCAAGAAGGACAGGAACCTGGAGGCAGGAGCTGATGCAGAAGCCATGAAAGACTGCTGCTTATACTGGCTTGCTCCTCCCTTGCTTGCCTTATAGTACTTCTTATAGTACTCAGAACCACAGCCTAGGGGTGACTCCACCCACAATGGGCTGGACCCTCCAACATCAATCACTAATTAAGAAAATGCCCTACAGGCTTATCTACAGATTGACCTCATGGAGACATTTTGTCAGTTGAGGCTCCCTCCTCTCTGATGAGTGAAGTTGACATAAAACTATATAATAGGTCTACAAGGAATACTAAATGAACATATTATAATAAAAATTTTGGAATGTGTTCTGAAAACAGATTTTAAAGATCCTTTGGTATTACTACATAGCTAATTAAATACAATACTGCCAGAAAAGTATATTTAATTTATGTCCTGTAAAATATTCAGCTAAATGAATACTGATGCTAAAATCTATGGCAACTTAGCTATTCTTCTTCAACTCTTACGTTTCCTGATTTATATTTACAGGCACATAAGAAGTGGGGATTTTAAGAGGAGATATCTGATCATACTCAATATGTAATTTGTACAGGACCATTATTTTTGGCAATAGATTTTCTTTATAGTAGGAAAACAGAGTATATAAATTCTGCATCGTGTGCTGGGAGAGAATCAGTGTGACTACACACTTCTCATGCTTCAAGGATTTTTACTATAATAGAAATCTATAGGAACATGACACATTCGAACTTCACTGGCTCAGCGTGTTAGCGACAGACATGGTAAGAATATATTCCCATGAGCTTTACTTGCTGAAATAAAGCTCGTAGGCTGTGTAATAGCCAAAATATCACTACTTTCTTTACAATTTTAGAAGCTATTTTTCAAAGAACTTCGAAACATTTAAAAATAGGTAGACTAAAGTATGTTTCTACATCAGAGCTGAAGTTTGAGACAATGAGACAATATAATCATCTACAATAACAAAATGTTATCTCGCTAATTAATCTCCTGCAGGTTAAGATGTTCCTTTGGAATGCTGAAACCCCCCTTCAGCTAGGTGCAGCCATGCACACCTGCTATCCCAGCGCTCTGAAGGTGAAGGCAGTCAGACTGCTGTGAGAGCAAGGCCAGCTCAGTCAGAAGAGTGTGTCCAGGCCAGTCTGGACCAAAGAGTTTTCACTCAAAAAAAAAGACAGTCTTTAATCATGTAACACTATACCCAAGCTTGCAGGTATTGTGAATAAGAGTGAAGATTGAGCTTTGGGGCCTTTTGAGTCATGCCTCAAAATCATAAGCTAAGACTTTAGAATTATGTAATAAAAATCATGAGCTCAGCTATGTTTTCATTTTTATATCTTCTTTGTTCTTTTCTTATTTTTATATTTACATATAAAATATCATATTTTATACTCATTTAAGATATAGTTGTTCTTTCTAAAAGTCTTTATGTTTCCACAATCTTTGCTTCTTCTCAAAGATAATCTACTTTCATTAATCAAATGCTTATCATTTATATTTGTTTCTAATGTTTAACATCTATAAATACATGAGTGGTACATTGATCTTTAAGAATTAATAGTGTATAAATAATATCATTATGTATGTGTAACTTATCCATCCCTATATTGATAACCATTTTAAATATTTCCAATGCTTTCCCTTTTGCAGTAATGATTCCATAAATTTTTGAACGTATCTTCTTTTGTGTGTATGGAAAAGGTTCTCAGTAAAAAAAAAATGTAAGGAATATACGTCTTCAACTTTACTGTATATTACTATAATTCAACAGTTGTATGTGAAAATATCTGCGTTTTTGACAAATTTTCTTCCCAACGGAAGTTAGGTCTTACCTTTTGGTCATGGTAGAGCACCATCTCTAGCCTACTGCTCTTTCATCCTCTGTACTAAGACCTCAGTCTAGGACTCCACTATGACACTCGCCCACCTAGCTCATCAGCACGGTGGACCATGCTGATACAACAGGAAGAAACCATATCTGCAATGGCCCCTTGTTTCACAGCCAAGAGAAGGAGTTTATTTTGTGCCAGGTTGAGGTAACTAATGTGAGGATGGGCACTTCCCTGTGTCTCCATATGGAGGAAATGTCGGATTAAAGGCTGGCTATTTCCAGGTAAGACTTACTCAAATGAGTTTACAGAGGTCCAGAAGTCACAGAGTAAAACTTTATCTTCTTTTGTAGCCTGGAATTATTACTGAAACCTTCTCCCCTCTCCTATGTGATGTGTGTGTGTGTGTGTGTGTGTATGTGAGAGAGAGAGAGAGAGAGAGACAGAGACAGAGACAGAAAGAAAGAGACAGAGAGACAGAGACAGAGAGACCGAGACAGAAAGACACAGAGAGAATGCACTTGGGTATCATCTATCTTGGTTTTGTTCAGATGCAGTTTTCTTTGGTCCAGCACTCTTGGATTAAACTAAGCTGGTTGGCCATCAGCCCTAGTGATCTGCTTGTTGCTTATCTCCCCCAGGACTTTGACTACAAACTCATGCTACCATGGACTGTTTGTCATGATTTTGTTTGTTTGCCATGTGTATACTGTGCATGTATCTATGCATGTTCAGGTGTATGTATGGGTGCACATGTGGGTGCAAGTTCATCCATGTTGAATTCAGAAATTGATATTGAGTGTTCTCCTCAGTCAGCTCCCAAACATGAACCCAGAACTCAACAATTTGGCTAGTTTAAGAAGGCAGCTTGCTACAAGGGTTCCTTGTCTTTGTCTCCTGTGTTTTAGGGTTACAGGCAGATCTCCAAATAGCATCCTGGGATCCAAACTATGGTCCTCAGGCATATATGAAAAGAACTTTACCCATTGGTCCATTCATACCTAATAATAAGTCTCCATATCATGATTTGGAGGTTGGCAGTCTGAGAAGGCCTACTAAAGAATATAGCTTCAATTGATATGAGTCATGAGTCACATAGGCAGACAACCTTCTCCTGCCTGCATACTGAAGGACTGACTCAGCTATAGTTACCACTTTTTAAAGAAGAATTTAACTTTTGAAATGTGTATGACTGTTTTGCCTACATGTATATATGTGCACCACCATGCCTGACAAGTTCAGAAGAGGGTGTTGGAGTCCTTGGTACTGAAGTTAAAGATGGTTGTGAAGTACCTTTGTGGGTTCTGGTAATCAAACCCTGATCAGCTACAAGAGCAACAAGTGTTACTAGCCACTATGCATCTCTAGCCCCTATTGTCACATTTCTTAAGGTCATGCTCCTTCCTCTAGATCACATGCCATCACTGATTTATAAAAGAATATAAGTCCTGGAGTTTTAGCTTTGTCAACTTGGCACATGCTAGAATCATATGAAAAGAAAGCCTCAAATATGGGATTGCCTGGATCAGACTGGCCTGTAAGCATGTTTCTACAGGACTGTCTTGATTGTTAATTGATATAGGATAACCCACCCACTGTAGGCAGCACCATTCCCTAGGCACATGGTCTTACGCTACATAAGTAGACTAATCAACATGAGCATGAGTCACCAAGGTTTGTTCCTCTGTGGTTTCTGTTTCAAGTTCCAGCTTCATTCCTTGCCCTAACTCCTCACACTGGTGGAATGTTACCTTGAAGTATAAGCCAAATAGATTTTTTTCCTCTCCTAAATTGCTTTTAGTCAGAGTTTTTTTTTTTTTATCACATCAGAAATCAAACTAGAACAAGCATCTAGAACTAGTTCAATAGGTGCTGTAGAGAACACTGTAGAATTTATCCTGTTGGAGTTTCCTGTAATTGGGACTTCTTGTAGCCCAGCTTTTCCTTGTGCTCAGTACTGCTAATCTTTCTCTCATCACAGATGCTGATGTCAAAGGCCGTCTTTAATGAACAGTGAATGAACTAAAACAAATCCTGGTACCTGCTCTCTAGAGTACCCAACCCACAACAACCCATGTTATTTTCAGCTCCATTATTTACCACATAAATATATTTGTGGTTGGTTGAAAACCCAGTAACCAAGATTTTGATACTATTACTAAGTGGTAGATTCTCCATCTCAATCTGCAAAATTAACTGACTTAAGGTTGCTTTAGTGATCATAGGATCATAGTAGGAAAGGCATGTGATGTATGACTTTGGTACTAGGACATGTGGTTTCTGTTATTTGCTCTTGGGACATTCATTCTGAAATCCTTTTGATACCTTGTGAGAAATTTAACTTCCAAGTAGTGGCCATAGAAGCATAGCAAGTAATGAGACCTTAATGAAACCCATATCTGAAGAACTCTATCTGTTCTTAGTCCCCAAATGTTTGCACTTTTTAAATTAGATTCAAGGCTTGTTCTGTGAGACGTAATCCATACATGACACAATTAATGAGGCCAAGGATCATGCCCAGGCCCTACGGTTCTACCCCTCCTTCTGCTAATTGACCATAACAATAAAAGTGACTCCTAATACTACACAACAAAATCACTGCATCAGCAGAGAAGATTTTTTTTTTTTGCAGTAGATGTTAATTAAAGACCCACAACTGCACGATGTGCAGAAGTGAGAGACCCTGGGGCACTAAATGGGGTGTCTTTATCACATCCTTCCACTCAAGGCTCAGAGAACAAGGCAGAAGGCGAGGTGAGAAGATTGTAAGAGCCAAAGGTGGTAGACAACTCCAGGGAAACAGCAATTTTCAGACAGAACAGAGCTGAGGCACATACAAACTGTGACAGCATGCACAAGACCTTCACAAGTTCAAGCCAGACAAAATCCCAGCATGGTAAAAAGGAATTTGGCATAAAGCCCCAATCCTAGCCAAGAAGCTACTTGAAATTGACAGCTACTAGGGAAGAGAAAATCTGTTTTCTCTAATAGACACTGTGTTTATCAACCATACTTCAGGGTAGGCTTCATCCTTAGGAGTAGCTTTCATTTTGGTGTGTGTGTGTGTATGTGTGCTTTATTGTAGGGGTTTTGATTTTGTTTGGTTTGGTTGGTTGCTAGTTTTCTATTGTTGTTTGTTTATTTTGAAAGAGAGAAAAATATCAAGGTAAACGGGAGGACCTGAAGGAGTTGGGGAGGGAAAAACAAAATCAAAATATATGGTGAAAAAAAGATTCATTGAGCCAAGGCAAACCTCCAGTGAGCAAAATAAATGAATTATTGTGTTAAGCAATTGTTTTAGGGTAGACTGTTTACAGATGCAAAATAGCTGCAACAATAATTTAAAGATATTAATTCTCTCCCTCTCGATTTCTTGATCTATTTTATGAGAATATTTTCTAAGCCCCCGAACTCATCTTACATCTAGCCATATTGAGGAAATAACATTAATAGTATGTGTAAACTTGTTTTACAAGCTATAAGAGGCATTAAAGGAACAATTTATTATAATTATCACCATAAATCCTCATTAGCTAGGAGCTGATTGTACAGAATACCAAAAAAGCAAGTTGCTAACCTCAAGGAGAATGATATTAGCTCTCAATTTACAATTATTTTTCTAATCACAAAAATTTAAATAGAAATTTATTAAATGGAAAAATAGAAAATGAAAATCAAGTGAATTTAAAAACAACAAGGCAATATTTGTCTCTTTAAATCTACTCTTCTTATAGCTCAGATTAAAGGGAACTTTCAAGTATATCTGTGAGACATATAACTTTGTGATCTCTAGCTATTCCCACATTTTTCTCATTGAACACTGCCCACTATCAATCACTCTTTATTCCCTGCTGTATATATTTTGAATAAGCATATCTCCGACTAGATGTAAATATCTTTAAACAGTGTAGGGATTCTTCAAAGTCATATTCTGAAAGCATAGCGTTTTGTAAATAAAAAGTACATAATACAAATTTATAATACAAGTTCAAAAATACAAATATGATTCAATTCATATGGAAGCATCAGTGATTATTTATTACTAACCTTCTGTCTACTTAACTAATTCAACTACCTGCTTGCCCTAATTTCACCTCAATTTTTCAGTTTTTAGAATTTTCTGTTTTCCAACAATCTGCCAGAACTCCAGCCCCCTCCCATCCAGGCACATATGGGATTTGGATTTCTGAGCTCCATGTTATGAACAGTTAGAGTGAATTATAGGTTGAGTAATGTGTGTCACATTGGATGGAGCATTTAACTTCTGGTTCAAAAGCTCCCAGAATTCCTGTTCCCTCAGCACAGGATCCTTGGTGGCCAACCCATGGGCCCTGCTTCTTTAGTGTTTAACTGGAAAGGCCTTCGCCCTCTTATGACATGAAACAGAAATGTAGCATCAAGAGAAAACAAATGATTGCTACCCTTTAAGCCCTTAATATGTAGTCATCTGCATTCCTCCCCACATCCCTGCCCTGTGCAGCACTTCCTGAAATAGCCTTGCTGATACACTTGGTGACCACAATTGATTGATGAGTTTGGCAAAGCTTGATAGCAGACAAATCACAGCTAAGGTACAATTTCTCTCCATATAATTCTTTATCAGTGGAATCTAAATTGCTTTAGCAATTCAACACAGAAGTTGGGATACCAAATTGTTACCATAGAGACCATATAACACTTCTAATGACTGAATCATATGCACTCCTCAGGCTTTTCAAATTTACATTGAATTATGTTAAAATTTTCTCCCAAATTACATATGGTGCTGTCTTTGATAATTTCCTCGGGGTAAAGACTTGAAAAGAAAATTTTATTCTGAAAGTTTTTTAGGGAAAGCTGTCCAAAATATTTGTGCCCATGTGAAGAAGATACAATTAGTCAGCAGGAGAATTTGACCTGCGGTGCAGTCAGAACAAAGGCCTCACCTGATGGGGATAGGGGCTATTCATAGGATGCTTGAGTCTTGCAGCGGGGGAAACAGGGCTTTTCCATGCCGACATCAAATAGTCTTAGATACGGATCACCACAGAGGAGCAGGTCCAAGTCCCAGCTGGACAGCATCTCTCTGTGAAGGCAGAGACTCAGTAGTCAGGTGTCAGTAGCTGATACATGTTCAACTTGAAGAAACCTGTCCCAGCAGGGTTTCTAAATGCTATACCACAGCTTCTATTGCATTAGTAATATAAAATTCTTTTTCTATTTTATAATTTTTAAAATGTGTATATACATGTATTATGGACACATGTGTACACATGGCAATGACAAAGATTAACATTGAGTAATAATGTCTATCGCCCTGTAAATTATATTCTGAGAATATGTCTCTCAGTCAACTTAGACCTTGCTGTTTTTACTAGCCTGGCTGGTCAACAAGCTCCTGGGATACTCTTGACTCCATCCCCTGGCACCAAAGTAACACATACCACGGAACCTGACCTTTTACATGGGTCCTGGAGATCTTAGCTCAGGTGTTCATACCTGCACAGCAGATTTTCATCTCCCCCACATGATAGATTTCTAAAAATATGATGGGCAGGCCATTCAATACGACATCATTTCCTATTAAAACTACTACTTCAGTTTTTGTCTACCATGATGTGTAAGTTTGACTGCTATTTCTGTCTCCAGCTAGAAAATGTATACCTCTCATAAAGATACAGCTCACCTCTCACCTAGGAAAACCATCCCAGGAAACTTCTTCTTGTGGACGTTCTTGTGTTCTATCCTAATCCCATTTCAGATGTCTGTTTTGTATGAGGAACGGCTCGATGATAAAGCTGACTGCTCCTTGGTTATGAGAAAGAAACCAGAACAGAAGACAGACTGGAGCAGGGTAGTAACTTGAGAAATGAATAAGAACATTCTATGTCTTATGTGTTTTCCGGGGTCCTACACAGATAACACTAATCCTGCACATCCCAGATGATCTTGCCAACTGATAAAAACAGTGTCTCGTACACTAAATTCTCCTCTTTCATCCTTTTCTACCAACTGTTCCTGGCTGTTAGTCACAAAGCAAAGGTTTGTTTAGTCTTATTCTTTACTCAGTGCCGTAAGCAAGACAGATATTTCAATTCCTTCTGAGTCTTTCAGTCTGCCACCATTGTCTTAATCCCTAGCCATGGTCGCACTGTGGTCAAGGTATCAACTATTGAAAACCTTTCCCAGGAAGACGGTAACACTAGGCATTAAGTCTGGGCTGCTATGCCTCCTTTTCCTATCCTAAACCCTTCCTATAGAGTCAACCTTGGGTTATTTAACTTTTATTTTCTAGGAAAGCACTCTCTTTACACTTACAATTAAAATCATTTGTACACAAGTTTTACTGCCTCATTAGACCTGAAGTTACTTGAGATAAAAAGTAAATTTGGGGAAATCACCAGAAGCCTTAATTTCCCCATTTGTGGAAATGACTGGCTATAATTCTTCAAAGGCCCTTCCATCTGCAGAACTTGCTCATTTTGTGTGAGTCAGCCCGAAATGATAGGCCGTCAGGGTCCTAGAACGGCTAAGAATACCTTATCTGTGGTCTCCACATTAGCTTGCTGCCAACATCATTTTTGTTGCTGTCAGGCGAAATAACTGTTGTGGAAAAATGAAGTAAAACAAGGCACCTTCACAAGAGGCGCCATTAGAAACTCAGGGGCGATTTGACTTAGAGCAGCTTGAAATTTCAAAGGAAAAGCAGCAACCGCAATCTGTTTTCTCATTTGCTTCCTGTTTCCTCTTGAAACAGGCAGGCTGCATCTCCCCGAAGATCTTCCTCTAAACAGCAAACACACTGCACAGCCTGACCTGTAATTTAAATCACAATTAAGCTTCCCGTTAGAATGTATCTTCATCATAAATCTGCTATGGATCCCCAGTGTTCTGTTTAATTCCCTTAGCCTCTTAAACAGCATGACCCCTGTTTTAGTTTCCCTCGATAAAAAATGCTGAATTATAGCTTATTTATGAGTTTCATGAATAAGACTAATTTCATTGCCATTTGCAGAGAAATTCTCACCAGGTTATTATACTCCTAGATCCCATTAACTCATAAAATATACAAAATAAAAATTACTCCGAATTAGTCTTCCAAGCAGAATTGTTGACAACATTTCTTTGTATAAAAAGATGCCACCAACCAGCACTAATAGGAATAGTTCCTCTTTTCTCCCGTGATCAGCACTGCTACCGATACTACATTCAACTGGGTTTCTCTAAAGATGTATAAAGCAGTCTATTAACTTGTTCTGGTTTTTATTCTTAATGAAGACTTCTTTTACAGTAAGAATTCTATAGTGTTTACAATGATTCCAATTTTATGTTCTTGTCTAAAGCTTGAGCACCAACTATAAAAAACATACTAAATTGGAAATATCTGACCAGCTGGTGAACCAAACTAGTTGGGGCTTCAATGACTTGAGGTCTTTGGTAGTCACATGGGAAGACCTTCAAGTATTAAAGCTAATAACCATGGCAACGGGAAATTAATAACTCTATAATGGATTCTATGAAAACACAAGTAGACGGTGAAATGAAAGGAAGAAAACAGTTCCAGATTTGAAAGAAACAGAATCATTAAGAAAATCCAAACTCAGGGAAATCTAGAACGAAAAGTTTAGAAGTTCAAACAGGAACCCCAGAGGCAAGCTTCACAAATACAAGAGATGGACGAGATCATCTCAGGTATTGAAGATACAGGGAAAAAAATGAATCGCTTGGTCAAAAAAATCTTGGCACCAAACATCTAGAAAATTTTCAACATTATGAAAAGACCAAATCTAATAACAGAAATAGAGAAGGAAAAGAAACACAAGTTGAAAGACCCCTGGAGTGGGGAGACTCTCACTTAAGTCTCGGGATAACACGACCTTCCCAAGAACTCACAAGAGACCGTCCTTGCTGCAATCACACGAGGTTTATTGACAGGAACCAGGACGCTGGGGCTCACTCATTTTCCACGCAGGGGTAGAGGAGTTTGACCCCAGTAGCTGGGAGAAGGGGTATTTAGGGGAAGAAACCACAACCCAAACGGGGTAAGGAGGGTGTCATTGGAAAATCCTGAAAATACCAGTGATAATCACAAGGGGGGTAACTCCCTGTTTCTCAAGCTTATTCTCAAGATTATAATCTAACTTTATGGTCAGCTAGTTCCTGGAACAGAGTCAATGAACCTGCTAACCTAGATTTTTGGCTCTTCTCTTCCTCCTAAATTTTTGGCTCTATTCTTTCTGCTAGAGGGGTCTGGATTTATCCGGGTCTTTCAAAGTCAAAGTCAAAGAAAATATTTTCCACAAAATCATAGAAGAAAATTTCCCTAACGTAAAGAAGAAGCCTGTCAAGGTATAAGAAGTATACAAAACACCAAACAGACTGGACCAGAAAAAAAAGTTCCCCAGGCAGATAATAGTCAAAACACTAAATACAAAGGAAAAAAATATTAAAAGCTTCAATGGAAAAACACCAAGAAACATACAAAGGCAGACGTAATAAAATGATACTAAATTTCCCAATCTCTAAAAGCTGGAAGGGCCTGGACAGATGTGCTGCAGACACTAAGAGACCACAAATGCCATGCCAGACCACTATACCCAACAAAACTTTCATTTTCTATAGATGAAGAAAACAAGGCATCCATAAGCCAAATGTAAGCACTAACTACAGCTCAGCTGTGTTCACTGCTGCTCTAGTCATAGAAGCCAGGAATTGGACACACCCTAGATGTTCCTCAGCTGATAATGGATTAAAAAAAAAAATGTGGTACCTTTACACAATGGAGTACGAATCAGCTGTTTTAAAAAAGTGAAATCATGAATTTGGAAGGTAAATGGATGGAGCTAGACAAAATCATCCTGAGTGAGGTAACCCAGACCCAAAAAGACCAATATGGTATGTATTCTCTTATATGTGGATGTTAGCTGTTAAGTCCTCAACAAAGATACAATTCATATAAGCCACAGAGGTTAAGTATAGAGTAAGGGACTATACAACAGGGAAGAATTGCTCCTGGAAAGAAAACAGAACAGACAGTAACGGATGGAGGTGGGTGGTGGAACGCTGGAACAGGGGGACCAAACAAGAAGCAAGAAAAAGGACATAAGGGAGGAATATGGAGTAGGACAGTTAAAACACAGGACCATTTGAGGGTATTGGGAAAACCAATACATTAGAAGCTGCTGCTTCCTCCTCTTTTTCCTTTTTTTTTTTCTTTTCTTTTTTTTTTTTTTTTTTTTTTTTTGAGACAGGGTTTCTTTGTAGCTTTGGAGCCTGTCCTGGAACACTTGCTCTGTACACCAGGCTGGCCTCAAATTCACAAAGATCCTCCTGTCTCTGTCTCCTGAGTGCTGAGATTAAAGAATAAAATAAATACATATATTTAAGATATCTAAATTAAAATCACCTAATAATGGGGGAGACAAAGCACCAATCAGACATCTCTCACCAACAAATGAAACCTCTAGTGCTGGGAATGGGTTTCACTGAATGGAGAAGTTGGCCAAAGGTACCCTATAAAAATCCCCAAGCCACACAGGACATTGGTTGCGCTCTACAAACTGACGGTAAGGCCCAAATATTAACCTACACCTACACAACTCAGCAAGCACAGAGAAGTCCAGCTGATGCCTACCTAGAGCCGTCAGCCCTGCTGAATGGTATTCGTGGTACGGGAAGACACTCTGCACAGTACAAGATCAGAAAGATAAACACCAACGCAGCTACAATGTTCTGCTATACTCATGGATGAGCATATTGCTCAGCCATCATCAGAAAAGCAGCCTCACGCAGATGGAAACAAATACAGACTCACAACTGGACAATGTGCACAGCTGAGACCTCGGAAGACTCAGTCCCAAATGGAATGTCTCCATCAAATCCTTACGGCTTAGGGAACTCTGCAGAAGAAAAAGCAGAAAGATCCTCCGAGCCAGTGAGGAGGGAAGACACCTAGGAAAAGAGATGGAACAGGACTTGTGCATGTATGAACTCCTAGAGACTGGGGCAGCATGCACAGGGCTTGTACAGGTCTCTAAGCCAGATGGGGTCCCAGGGCTGAGAGCTAAGTAGAAACAATTCCCCATTCCTAACCCAGAAGCTATCACAGCTGTCTGAAAAGGACATCGTTTCTTCAGTGAAGTCTCACTGGGTATACAAGCCACACAGTAGGGCAGTCCCCATGTAAATGACCAACACAAAACAAATGCAGTGGCATTATTAAAGGGGTTTTGTTTCACACTGTTTGTTGGAACATTTTTTTTTAACCTTACAGACCTTTCTTTATATATTATGGTTTCTGCTTCTCTCTTTCTCGTGTGTGTGTGTGTGTGTGTGTGTGTGTGTGTGTGTGTGTGTTTCAGCATATGTATGATTCTGGTGCTTTTCCTTTGGTTCTCTTTTTCCTGATTATTTTATCCTATTCTGGTTTGTTTTCACCATTTTATTATCACTATCAGCATTATTATTTTAGAATCCTATTTGTATTCTACTGAGGGAGAAAAGAAAGTGTGTGGATTTGGGTGAGGGTCTGGGAGGAGTTGGGGAAGGAGAAAACTAGTCATAATATACGGTATGAAAACATGTTTTCAATAAAAATAACAAAGTCAGGCCCTTCCCAATTTAGCATCGATGCTCAGGTATAATTAACCCTAAAACCCTGCTGTTGTTAAAAACACTACACACTGCTGACTGGGTCATCTATTACCAGCACTGTAAAATTAGCAATTGTAGATAATGCTTTAGGGGGCACATGCTCTTGTAGGTAGGCTGCCTGGGTACAAAATCTGTGTCTTCACTTATAAGTCGTTTAGCCTAGTGACTCAAAGTTCTTAACCGTACAAAACGAAACAAAAACAAACGAGAACACTAGGCTTCTATGTTTGTGGAGGAATTTTTGACAGCCTTTGGAACGCAGCTATCCAGTACATAGAACTCTGTAAATACCAACTTTCCTAAGAAGCTTCAGCAAACTGTTCTGAACCGGCAGGTCAACCATAGCTTATCATTAAACAGCTTTTTGGCATAAGGAATCGTACAGTCATCTGCCCAGCACCTGCTACCCAACTTCCCGCTATTGCAGGCAACGGGTCGCCTCTGGAAACTTGAGACTTGTGTCCCCAAAACCAGAGCCTTCCTATTCGACTAATTACAGCCTCCATGTTCCAGGAATTTCAGCAGTCCGGAGAAAAAGAAGCCTCACAAGATACCTCCGGGCAGCCTGGGTTTCCACACCATAAGCTCCCAGAAAATCGGCCCGGAGGAGGCGGAGCCCGAGGGCAGAAGCCGCTGGCAGGAAAGGGCCAGAACGTGGGCGGGGTCGGAGCCGCGCGAGGCCCAGACCAGGAAAAAGTGCTGCCTGGAGTGTGCCTGACGCGGAATTGAGAACGACCCGTCTTCATTTGCACTTTCCATGGCCACAGCATTATAGCCCCTATCCTCCACTGCCGAGAACATCATTTACTATCGCCATGTTGTTTCCATATTTTTACTGGGGTCGAAAGAGGAAGCGCACCCGTCAGGCAGATACTGGGCACCAACAGAGGCGAGCCGCCTCGGAGGCGGGGTCCTTCGCTCGCGCCGAAATTCAAAGGAACAGTTCCGGCACGGTGGTTGGGCTGCGGCGGACGCTGTGCCGGGGATGCTGGCGTTCGCCCGGTAGCGCCCCGATCCGGGTCGGGTGGTCTCGTTCTCCGCCTTCGCGCTGTGAGGGAACGGTGCTGGTTTCCCAGGCCCGGGGCGGCTCTGTGGCGGGTGCGTAGTGCGGCCCTTGGCCCGGCCACAAGCCGTGTCTCGGCGGGAGACGGGGCGCGGGAAGGGTCAGGTTCAAGGAGGGACCTCAAGCGCTGATTAGATAGAGATGCTGACTCTTGTTCATCCGTAAGGCTGATCTACAAATACTCAGGGACGCGAGAAACCACTGAGTGTTTAAAAAGAGACTGTAGAACGGATCCACCTCGTCCCTAAGGTCCGCTAACTACCCGGGTCCTGAAAGTCTTATTCAGAGAGAGATTCACCGATGTGTGTAGGCAAAGAGCATAGCGGGATTTAGGGTGGCTTGGATAGACAGATAAACGGTGCTTAGTGTCATCTTTTACTGCCGCGGAGGAAAAAGGAAGGAGCGGTAAAGAGGCGTATCCATTCCAGTACCAGAAAGGCGCGCTTGTAGCAAGGAGAATTAAATGTGAAATAACCAACAGGCTTTATTAACTACAGTGTTTACAGTCAACACAAGCCTAGGAAAGTGGGCAGCAGTAATAATAAAGAGATGGTGACTTTCAGGCTGGATGGTTTAACTTCCAAACGGTGGCCAACTGCTTGATAATTTTAAATTCGAGGAAGCTTGCTTTTAGAATTAAAAGAAGTTCGGCAAGTGTATTTTTCCGGTGCTCTATATTCCTGTCATATTTACTGTGTTTTGGGTTTTTTTTTTTTTTTAACGTATACTTGAGTGATGTTATTTCTGTTTTACACAGACCTCGCTTGTTGCCCAACGGAGGCTTACGAGCCCAAGACAGTGTAGAATAATGTATGTCAAATCAATCATTCTCGAAGGATTCAAGTCCTATGCACAAAGGACTGAAGTCAATGGTTTTGACCCCCTCTTCAATGCTATCACTGGTTTAAACGGCAGTGGAAAATCCAATATTTTGGACTCCATCTGCTTTCTCCTAGGCATCTCCAACCTGTCTCAGGTACAGTATAAACTTTCTGATTTATGTAAATGTTTGTCCAAGGGTATTTTTGTTACCCTTTGGAGACTACATTTACCTGTTTTTTTTTTACTCTTTGGAGACTTCATTTGCATGTTTGTGCTTCACGTAAATTAGTTTATATTGCATTGCATCCATTTAAGCAGAGATTTTGATTACTCCATCCTTTAGATGAAAAAACAGAAACTTTGAATCCTTGCCTGCGTTTCCTCCTCTTAATGCCCCCAACAAGCAGTGTTATTTCAGTGTTTTCTCAGTTCAGAGTCTGTGTCTGCTCTTCTGCCTTACAGTGCCTTTTAGGGTGTACTAATGGACGGGGTGCCTAGTAAAGTTCATACCTCTCCCTTGAGTTTTTCAAGTTAGCTTTTGCTGAGTTAGTAAAGGTCAATTCAGAATAGAATGCAAAAGGTACTGATATTAGGTTATTGTCTATAGTCTTTGTTTTTCTTGCTGATGGATGGATGTGACTGCCTCTTTTTTACTTACTACTACACAGGTGGGTTTTTCAAAGCAAGACATAATTTAATGCTGCTATTGTAGAATATGAAGTTTTGTCAGTGAACTTTCCTTTAATTATAGGTGCGGGCTTCTAATTTACAAGATCTAGTTTATAAGAATGGTCAGGCTGGAATTACCAAAGCCTCCGTTTCAATCACTTTTGATAATTCTGACAAAAAGCAAAGTCCTTTAGGATTTGAAGCTCATGATGAAATCACAGTTACAAGACAGGTGAGTAGCTGTCAAGCCTTTGGATACTGTATATTGTGTGACACTATAAATAGTGTCCCCAGATAGGGGAACAACAGCCGACCAAGGTATGCATACCACCAAAGTTGAACTTGATGGTAACTGGTAACTAGTTAGTTACTCACAGGATCTGAGATAAGGCGTTACCACTTACAGGAGTAGAAATGACGCAGAGACAGTGTCTCATCTCGCAAGGGTGGCAGCTCACAGAACTAGGAAGCTGGAGCACAGTGCACAGCCCGAGGGCAGCTCAACAGATTGGAGAGTGTCTTTTCCAGGGATCTCATTGGTCTAACCTCTTCCAGGCGGCTGGTCTGCTCTTTTCTCCTCTTAGAGTCTTCTTTGCACGTTAGCTTCCTTCCTTCTGAGGGGGTGGGGGACTCATTTTTTTATAGCTTATCTCTAGTGAATCTGGTCAGTTTTGAGGAGTTTCCGGAGCTGTCAAGAACTGCTTATCTATGTAAAGGGTCCCTGCAGGATGTAATATTTGGAGGAAGCTATTACACAACACTGCACTGTAATAGAGCAGTGATTCTTAACCTGGGGGGTCAAATGACCCTTTCATAGGCACCACCTAAAAACATTGGAAACACAGATATTTACATTTGATTCATAACAGGAGCGAAATCACAGTTATGAAGTAGTGACAGGAGTAATTTTATGGCCGGAGGTCACAGCATCAGGAAAGCTGAGAAGCGCTGTATTAGAGTTCCTCTTTTAGGAGCTCAGCTGATGTGAGCATCTCTCAGACAGCTGCCGGTTAGCACTTCAGGTCGCTTGTCATATGTGAGAGTGTCTCAGCAGTAGTTCTGCAAGATTGATGGGGCTTAGAGGTGGGCCAGGGGTCTGTTCACTTCTAGGGATTTCCTGAAGGTTAAGTTTATGTCATGAGATTTAAGGCACTTCCCTACATTTTGGAATGTTTTCCTCCATTAAGAAAGAACATCCTGTGTCTCACGGAGCTTCTTACCAAGGTAGAATGTTCTCTCTTGGAGGAAATTGCTGTGTAACACTGTGTAAACATTTCAGGTCTAATGTGTTGCTTGACAGTCCGGCTCAGTAAAAGCTTCCTGGTTAGTGTTGATGAGCAAATCTTATGAATACTGGCTAGAATCCTTTAGAATATCTTATAGAGTCCTGAACTGCATAATGGTGCTTCTGTCAATATGAACTGTATATTTGATAGTGCCCTGTGAGATATATTGTCTGGAAGAGAGTGAAAGATCTTGAGTCTTCCATCCCATGAGCCCCCAGCTCAGCTGTGGTTAGAACTTAAGCTATCATGTCTAAATCTTCCCTGTGAGCTCCCGCAGTTACTTCAGCTCTTGCCTTCTATTCTGATTTATAAAGAGATTATTAAAAACTAATCTGAAATTCAGCAGGAGTTTGCTAACTTAGTTTTATGTATTAATCTTGGTTCTCTTGAGAGTTCGAATATGAAATCTTTGTGTATATTTCAATATTTAAGTTGTCTGCAGGTCCAAATATTTTCTAAGTAAAATCCTACAAGGCTTTGAGCTGCTTTCCAGGTCCTTCATTAGCCTAAACACGCCAACTATGTAGCAGCCTCTCAGCTGCATGCAATTCCGTAGAGATTTTTTTTAACCCGTGTGGCCTGAGGTTTAGTGGCGACAAAAAGGGTTAGTGAGAACAGATACAGACAGAATTAGCATTTCTTCATTTTAGACTTTCCACTGGTTTTCTTGGGTATTCTCTCAGTGTCCACAAAATGACTTGAAGCTGCTCTGAACTTGTTATATGTGTTATTACTTAGCTTCATTGCTGCCTTTGTGTTTAAAATCATTAAGGGCCTCGCATTAGTCCTTAAATGCTTTCAGCTTCTCAGTTTTGTTTTTAAAATTCTTTTAGTTCTCACTTTCTATTTTAGCATTTTGTTAATATAGATTTTCTTTTTTTTTTTTTTTTTCTTTCTTTCTTTGTGGTTTTTCGAGATAGGGTTTCTCTGGTTTTGGAGCCTGTCTTGGAACTAGCTCTTGTAGACCAGGCTGGTCTCGAACTCACAGAGCTCTGCCTGCCTCTGCCTCCCAAGTGCTGGGATTAAAGGTGTGCGCCACCACCGCCCGGCTGATTTTTTTTATTTTTAATCAAGCTTCTGGTTTTATTTATTTGTAGGGCAGGACAGAATTCAGCTCTTTAAGTTTTTTAGTAGCCATAAACAGGTACTTTTGGGCAAATGTCTCTACATCCCTATTTAGCCTACATAATTTTTTCTGTCTTTATTTGGATCATGAGACTGTATTCTTATCATTTTTTTGTATAAAATCCTTGTTTTATTTATGGACACAGCTCCCAACCTAATAATCATGTAAAGAAAGTAAACTAACTGTATTCATTATTTATTTATTACCGGTCTGTATTGAAGATTCTTAATGCAATGAGGTGTATATTATGAGAAGCAAGCCTCTATTAAAGTCTTTCAGACTTCGTTAAATGCGATGATCATTTAACCCTTAATGGCAATTTTGGAATTGAGGTAAAATCTGTTCAAGACAGGATCTAGAGTGTCATGATGAGCCCAAGCTGAAATACCATTATTCTCTTTTCTTTGAAGTTGTCAAAAGTCATGTTAATGAACTCTTTGTAGAGTTTTGTCGAGAATTCATTACAGAATCCATGTCTTTAGCTTTTAGTATCTTCTGTTCCCAGTAAAAAGTGGAAAACAGATATTAACCTCTAAGTGTGGTCAGTTTCAGAACATGATCAGGAAAGAAAAATACATTTTATATATATTGGAAAAATAACGTTAGATGTGCATAGTTCACTAGTTAGTGAAAGCACCTGAGTTGTCCTAACCCAAATCCGGAGTCCTTTCGATTGTGACATACATCTTCCACTATACTCAGAATACAGAATAGTGCAAAGTAATGGATTTTACAATTTATTATTTTGGTACAAAATGTTCCTTTATCTTTAAAGGTTGTTAAATACTTGTTTTTAGGTGGTTATTGGTGGCAGAAATAAATATCTAATCAATGGAGTGAATGCCAATAACACCAGAGTCCAGGATCTCTTCTGTTCCGTGGGCCTGAACGTTAACAACCCTCACTTCCTCATCATGCAGGTTGGGATCATTCTGTATCTTTCATAGCAGGTTTACTTTAATTTTCATTTGATGTGTATGAGAATTGTGGGTTTTTTAAATATCTATATTCTGTGTCTATTTTTATTGAATTTTCTGAATTTTTGTTGTGATGTGCTTTTTTGCAGTTATTTTATATGTAAAGCCAATACAAGATAATTTTTAAAAAGAAGTCACGTGTCAGGTTTTTTTGCTCACAGAATGGAACCCCCAAAGCTGCCAGAAAAAAGTCAGGGAAAGAAAGATTTTTCCTCAAGGTTTCCAAAGTTCCTTGCCCATTGTTGACCATCTCCATTGCTGTGTGCTTGCGGTGAGGCTGAAATACAGCAGTGGAACCGCATGGCAGAGGCAAGCTGCTAACACCTCCTGGGGTCCAAAGAGCAAAGGGAGGTGTGCCTTAGAACCCCAATATCTCAAGTGAGACCTCCACATCCTGTGGTTTCTAACCTTCTAACAGTTCAGTGGTACCTGCATCAGTGGATTCGACCATTGATTAGTTCAGTGTGCTCATGATCCTATCATGTCCTTAAAGCCCACCTCTGAATGTTTCGTTAAGGGTGATGCTGTCAACTATTAAAACCCTGTGGGAGAATGCTCAGTATCAACACCATAGAATCATTATCTTATTATAAAAGACTAGCTTTAAAGCAGTTTAATATTTCAGGAATAAACTAGTGTCTTTTTGTATCATTATCCTTTGTATCATTTAGTAACTTAATTTGTGTCACTCTGAGTGAGTTACAGCGGCTTCCACTTAAACATTATATGACCTACTTAGGTGACATTTTTTTATAGCTCATTGTAGTTAAACTAAATTTGCTGTTTTCTTTTCAGGGCAGAATTACAAAAGTATTAAATATGAAACCACCAGAGGTAAGAATACTATTTATAGATAATAAAAATAGTAATTATAAATACTCAATTTTCCAGGCAACCAGATTTTAAAAGTAGTTTCTTACATTAAGATTTTGGAAGCCTTGTCTGAGAATGATTAGTAAAGTAGCTTAACATTTAGCACTCTGTCTGTAATTCAAAGGTCTTGACTAGAGCAGTGTAGCTAACTAGTGTTCTATGTTGGGATGAATTACTAAGGAAAAAGTGCTAGAAAAAAAATGTATGTAAAATTAGCTTCTTTTCTAGAATACATGAGGTGTGGTAAAGGACTTGTAACTGCCTTGAAAGTACTTGGTGCAGTGAAATGAGTTTTTTTACTTTTGCTGTTGAAAAGAACTAAAGAGACTGTAATTGATGTTACTACTCTAATTAAGGTCAAGTTTACTTTCACTAAGGTAATGTCTTAGTGAGAATTACTAGTTTAAAACCTGCTGAACATGTACAAATCATAACGAGTTCAGTATAGCAGTGATCTTCTAGACATGGTTCTGAAGGTGAATAGGAGCTTCCTAAAAGGTGCTGGCATGCGTTTGCATTGCTTTTGTTTAGTTACTAGCGGCAGTATAAGACACTGGCCTCACTCTGAATAGAGAATTGGAAGTGTAAAGTTGCTTGTCACAACTTGTCACTAATGCATGTACCATAATCATTAAGTATGTATGCCATGCTTCAGCCTTGGAAAAAAATAGTTCAAGTCCAACTTAAAATAGGTTTAAGAACAAACTTTAAAAAATAGAAGGACTACTTTGTTTTTATTGCTGTTTTAGGCTTATATCAGGAAAATAGGAACAATCAGTAGCTTCAATTTCGGAAGCGATAAACATTGGGAAATTAGTGTAGCAGAAGGCTTGATTTGGGAATAAGAGTGAAGCTACAGATACTTCCCAGTTAAGTGTCAGGGCCAGATAGATGTTTGAATCTGGTTAACTTTTTTAGGTGGTAAAATTCTGTTGGGGTAAATGTAGTGGTATAGTTAATGCTAAATTCCTGTGAGATTCATTGCTTTGAATTCTTAATACAATTGTATTCCAGATATTATCAATGATTGAAGAAGCTGCTGGAACCAGAATGTATGAGTACAAAAAAATAGCTGCCCAGAAAACTATAGAAAAAAAGGAGGCTAAACTGAAAGAAATAAAAACGGTAATTAAATAGACGTGAAAGAGTTTTGGAGAAGACTCATATTTGTAGTTTATGCTATAAAGCGAGAATGTTGCTCTTCTCACTTCTGCTTTCTGTAGTCTTTCATGTACCAAGTCTTGAAAAACAACAGTGAGGTGTTTTTACTTGACCTACTGAAAATATCGTCTGCCTTTTGTTTTCCAGATATTGGAAGAAGAGATTACTCCAACTATTCAAAAATTAAAAGAGGTATATGCTATATGTTTGATAGGGTGTAGTTAGGGTGGTTCTCAAAACCAGATCCTAAGTTACACAAATACTGATGAAGTATCTACCATTTCTTGGGAATTCTTCTGTGGGATAAAATTGGTACTCAATAATTAGGCCTTCTACTTGCAGTGGAGATATATTTCCTATCTACTAAGTCAAAATGGTATTAGAGACTAGTCTTCATAATCTTAGATATAGATAGCATTTATAGCCCCAGGGATCATAAAACTTGGTGATTTCAGTAATAAGTGGAAAAAGAATTGTTTGTAAAGCACCATGTTTCTAAAGTTGTACCCACTTAAGACTTACTAAGTGCTCATTTAATTTAATATTGATTAACTCCTTATAGTATAGATGATTTAGGAAAATTGAAAAACTTTGATCTTAAGGCACTCCCTTTCATTAATAGCGAACAATAGATTGGAAAGTTAAATCTTGCCTTTGGACCCCTCTTTAGACACATTCTTTCTAAATCTGGTAGCAGGGAGAGGCCGTGAAGCTGCTGTGAGTTGTTCTTTATCTACCGCTTATGGAGTTCAGCTGCTCTGTTGCTTGAGTGGGTCCTTAGGTGAATCAGCTTCACTAACGTGCCAGCAAGTTGTAGGACTTGAAAGTTCCTCGTGACATGACTGCCAAGTGCATGTCACAGTGTGTCCCAGTGGGTAGACCTACTTTATAGACTTCTACCCGTAGCTGATAAACCTTGAAGACACTTTTCCGTGGTAATCCCAACTGCTTGATCGTAATTTACAAAAGATAAAAATGGCCACATAGGATTCTTTAGAGATGGGATAATGCTGTCTTAGAAGCCAAAAGTTCTGAGGTTAAAGTGACATCAGTAAAAGCAAAATACTATCAGATTATATAAAAAGAAATTTGATCCAAGTTTGCTGTAGCAAGATTCTCCCTAAATTTGGCTTAGAAGTATGAATTTTCAGTTATTATTTACTATGACTTTTCTTTCAGGAAAGATCTTCCTACTTGGAGTACCAAAAAGTAATGCGAGAAATAGAGCACCTGAGTCGTTTATATATTGCTTATCAGTTTTTGCTGGCTGAAGATACCAAGGAGCGCTCAGCTGAGGAGCTAAAGGAAATGCAGGATAAAATATTAAAACTTCAAGAAGTGCTGTCTGAGAACGAAAAGAAAATAAAGGCTCTCAATTGTGAGATAGAAGAGTTGGAGAAACGAAAAGATAAGGTCAGAACAGATTAGAAAACATCTGGGAAACGTTACCATAGCTAGGGTTCTCTGGGCATTGTCTCCACATTGATATGTTAATCTTAAAACAGTGATATAGCTTGTAGAAAAAACTGTATCGTGAGCCAGTTAAGTGTTGTGAGTGGTGTGCATTTGATTGTAGGAAACCGGAGGCGTACTCCGCTCTTTGGAGGATGCTTTCGCAGAGGCCCAGCGAGTCAATACTAAGACTCAAAGTGCATTTGACCTCAAGAAGAAAAACCTGGCCAGTGAAGAAACCAAACGCAAAGAACTAGAAAAAAATATGCTTGAGGTAAGCAAATAAAATGTGTTTACAGTGATGCTCATTTGACTATTCAGTTCATATTTAGTGTCTGCTACCACTTAAGTGTAGTTATGTGAAGCAGAAATAAAAAAGTGGGGGGGAAGTTATTTTTAAAAAAATCACTGCTTTTGGGTCCAGTTGGGAAAATGATAAGTAAAATATAAAGTTTGTTGTGCAGTGATAAGTGATGTGGTAAATATAAATAAAGAGGGGAGAAGAATAGGTGTAAGGGAATTTGTGGCAGTGAGTGTCTGAAGGCCAAGAGAGGTCCTGATAGAGTGTGGTCACATGGTATAGAATGACAGCAGAAACTATGGGAATGCGTCTGCTTTCTTTTCCTCTTTTGAGGCCAGGACATGTCTTTTTTAGCACAGACTACTCAAACATCCTGTGTTTGTAGTATAGGAGTACAGGAGTACACTGTCATGCCCAGTGTGTGGGCCTCATTCACGCTAAGGTATATCTACCAACCGAGATGCACTCCTGGCAACTCCTCCCTCGTTTTATTTATTTGTTTGTAAGGCTCTTTGTACTCCAGGCTCTTCTGAAATCCCCTGTGTTCTGAAGTTTGACCTCATTATTCCTGGGATGTGATACATCATGCCCAGTGAATAAAAACTATTCTAAAGATAAGTTTCCTTGAAAAGAAGAGGATGGAGGTGCTAACTGACCAGATACATAGGAGAATTTGGAAAGGGGCTTGATTTGACATGGTATAATTAATAACATATACAGAATAATTCATAAAATGGACACTGGTGGTACAAATCCAGTTGTTGAATATAGTAGCCAAGACTTCTAATCCCAGCACTCAGGAGGCTGAGATACAAATTTGAGATCAGTTTTGGCTTCAGTATCAGACTCTGTCTAAAAAAGACAAAAAGAAGGGAAAAAAGCGGGGGGAACCTTTTATGATTTAGAAACAGATGGAAGAAGGCGAGAATAGGATGGAATGAGGAAAGTAGAGGAAGCGGCTTGTGCAAGGGCTGCTGAAGAATAGGTCACTCATAAAAGGAGATGTCATTGTTTAAAGTCCAAACTGTTCTTCATACTGACTTTATCAGATAGTGTTATATATAAATCTAATTATACATATAAGCAATAAGAAAATTTTAAATGAAATATCAAAGCAGGGTTAGTATACCAGTTCTGTTTATGACACCCACACCCAGCTACAGAAATCCATTTTTGAATTTCTTTGTGTTTTTTTTTTCCTTTAATCAGGTTTATTAAGGCTTAAATGTGTGTGGTCCTCGCCTTGATTTTGGCTCATTTCCCCCTTATTTTTGCAGGTTTTTTACCTTGAACACAAAGTTACTGGTTGTTACATTTTTTGTCTCCTTTTCTGTATCCTTTATTCTTGATCTGTAAATGTTAGCATGCCCCAGGCTAGTGCATAGCCATCTTCTATTGTTTCTTAGGAGAGTTCTTTTGTTCCTGTGGCTTTAAATACAGCCAATACTTTCATGCTTTCAAATGCAAGCTGGGCTTAACTCCATGAACTCTGAAACAGTATGATTCTGTACTGGTTGTCTGGTTATCAGCTGTTTGAAACATCTAGTAAAACAGAAAGTACACAGACACAAAAGAATTTGTGAAGCAGGCTCAGATTTATTACTTTACTTAAAGAAGGTCAACCACATTCTAGAATTTGTGAGCTGATTTCTCAAGTTCAGGTAAGTTTCCCCAGGGGAGGTAGAATCTCATCTGCACCACAGCCATAGTCACCAGACCTCAGAAAGCCGCCTACCCTGGGTTTTATATCCCAAGATTATTTGAGGTACACTAGCCAAAGGACGACCAGTTGCTAGAGGAAGACCGGAATTCCACCATTCCCTTCTTAATTGAGGTTGTTATATTACCAACGACTTCTATAGCCATTCACTGAGTCCATAAACCCAGTTTTGTGAAGATGTTTTGTGAAGCATATTCATTCACTGTGCACTGGTTTCCAGACTGGCAGTCACACAGCAAGTTATGGGATTCAGATTGATTTCTTACCTATAGGTGGTAATTATGTAGAAGTCTGGGTGATATTGTGGGACTTCCCCCACGTGACCCTGGAAAGTTATCGTGGGTGGAAGGAGTCTCGTCTGTATATGTTCGTTTGACCTGCAACTGAGGGACCTCAGGAAGCATCCTGTTCAGGGATTTATGCACTGGAGGGATATGAGAGGCTGTGTTAAAGCATTAAAGGATATCATAGTCCTAAGGAGGGCAGGGATTAGAACACAGCCTTAGGGCGTCACTTTCCCAGCACATTCTGTAGTTATTTTTAAGAACTTCAACTAAACGGGAATGGACTGGGTCAGTTCAAAGCCATCTGAAGAATTGTCCTTTAATTATATTTTCATTCTTTCTGCTACTTAATATTTTTCCCTTAGTGACTAACAAAGTGTATAAACTTAACCACATCCACAATGGAAGTCATATTTTTTTCCACATCAGTAAGTGGCAGAACCACACTCCTCGTTATTTAGGCCAAAGCCCAGAGTTGATGGCGCTCTCACGTCCATCACTGAAAGTTCATTTTAGCTGTTAGCTCCCATTAGGGCTAATGCTGATTGGTGATCTGCTTTTTATCTAGCCACTCTATAGTTGTTCTTTACAGAAACTAAATGTAAGTTGGCTAATATCAAACATTCCAAGGTCATATGTGATTAAATCAGATTTTATCAAAGCCTTCTGTGTGCTTCATACTATGATACGTATCCTTTTATAGTCTCTGTTTCTACTTCATGCACATTTACTCAGAGTTCTGTCACCAGATTCAGTGCTGGCTGTCGTCTTCCTTCAGACTTCTGCTCAAATGTCATGCCGTGTAGGTTTTCATGTGTTCCCAACATAGCAGCTTCTACTGCTCTTATCTCCTAGGCTTGCTTTATTTTACCATGTTTTCTGCCTTAGAATACAACTCCCTAAACACTGGGTTAAATCTGTGCCTTTAAAGTCTTGGAACAGTATCCGGTATATAGTAAGCACCTAGTAAATATAGATGAATCATAAGTAATCAAGTGGCCCAAAATATCCCACCATGTTTATGTAACTAAGGTCTCCTTTTTCTCAGTTGTTATCTTGTCTAGTGTGAGCTATCTAATTAATGTTACTTAAAAGGTGTTAAGTGTTAGCAATACTAATTCTTCAATGCTTGAATCTTATGCCACTTTATAAAATATTTTTGTATATCTATTCTTAATCCTAAAACTTTTAAGCTTGATGGGGGTGGCTCTTGTTTAATTTTTATAGATTTCAGAACTGATTTTTAGCTCAAGTGATTTCTTTAAATATGTAGTAACATTATCCCATTTTGTCTGGGATTTTACTGTCCCATATGGAAAGAAAATTTTGTATTATTTAGGTGTCACTTACCCAAAGCAGTCAGTTACAAAGTGAGAATTTAAAGTAATGATGGTTAAATTACTTTTTTTATTATTCTCCCTCAAAATGCTATGAACTTTAATAACAAAGTAAGTTGAATTTTTTTTTTCTAAAATATCTTTTCACTTTGACATTCTTCCTAAAGGACTCTAAAACATTAGCTGCAAAGGAAAAAGAAGTTAAGAAGATAGCAGATGGACTGCACAGCCTTCAGGAAGCAAGTCATAAAGATGCTGAAGCTTTGGCTGCGGCACAGCAGCACTTCAATGCTGTTTCTGCTGGTTTGTCCAGCAATGAAGATGGAGCAGAAGCTACTCTGGCTGGTCAGATGATAGCCTGTAAAAACGATATAAGTAAAGCCCAGACGGAGGCCAAGCAGGTACACAAAGACACTTGCATGGGGTGGGAACCACTGCAGTTCGTGATAAGATAGTTTTCACATTATGCTCTGGGTTGCTACAATATCTTGAAAATAAGTAGTTGAATGTTAAGGATTTTTTTTTTTAATGTACATCTGTAATCTCTTATATGGAAAATCTAAATGTGATCATTGTTAAATATTAGTGTCCTTTGATCGTTAAGAGCTGTAATTCAGTAAATACTTTGCTGTTTGTAGCAGTGCTTGGAATTATGCATGAATACTTTTTTATTAAATGAAAGAACCACCTTTAAAATATTTACTTGGAAACATTTGTATGTTTTATTAATTAATATTAATCAGTTTAAAACATTTATATTTACAAGTATTTATGTTTTTCATTTAGTAATAACAGGCATAAAGTGTCTAAGAACTCAGTACTATAAAAGTTTTAAATTAGTTTTTAATAAACTTACTCTGAAGGAAATGGTAAAAACTAATCTGTCACCATTCTGTTATAGAGCCTGAGAATATTTAGTTTTATAGCTTGAGTATATATTTGATTATATACCCCTGAGAATAAAAGTATGACTTTAAAGCCGGGCGGTGGTGGCACACGCCTTTAATCCCAGCACTCGGGAGGCAGAGGCAGGAGGATCTCTGTGAGTTCGAGACCAGCCTGGTCTACAAGAGCTAGTTCCAGGACAGGAATCAAAAGCTACGGAGAAACCCTGTCTCGAAAAAAAAAAAAAAAAAAAAAAAAAGTATGACTTTAAGAAGCAGGGTTTATGTGTGTAAATCCAGAGAGCAAGCAGTAGTCACCACTGAGTATCAGATTGCTGTCACTGAATCTCTGAGCAGCCCTCCCTTCTGTGTATTGTCCTTCCTGTTGGTACCCAGGAGCCACAAAGATATGCAGATGAGGTTAGAACTGAAAAGAAAGAACAAAATAGTGACGTGCAGCTGTTGGGTGTGTTTTTAAGTAGCTGCTGTGAGTTACTCTCTCATAAAATTTCTCAACTTTATTAATAATGTCATACATTATGAATATCAAAAACAGACTTTTCTACTAAATTACTCATTTATATTTAATATCTTTAAGACAAGAATGCAGAGAAATGTAACTTTTTGAGTGTTATCTCAGGAGACCCCACAGTTCTGTCTTCCATTCTGATGTCCCCTTGTCTTCAGATCAGTCTCACTCTAGCTGTTGAGTTGCTAGCGCCGTCCGCCTCATAGTCTGTCACCGCTTCTGTCACAGGCGCAGATGAAGTTGAAGCATGCCCAGCAAGAGCTAAAGAACAAGCAAGCAGAAGTTAGGAAGATGGATAGTGGCTACAAGAAGGACCAAGAAGCTTTTGAAGCTGTAAGAAAAGCTAAGGAAAAACTTGAGACTGAAATGAAGAAACTAAATTATGAAGGTTTGTCTTCAGTGTATTTAAGGTCGACTCAGCAGGAGGGGTTTTATGCATAGAAACTAACAAAGGAAATAAGTAACTTTTTTTAAAACTTATTCATAGACGTTAGGGAAGTATTCACAAATACAGTCAAAGTTATCTAAAATAGGTAAATTTTTGATAATTTCTTGCTTGATCACTTGAAAGTTTAAAACAGACGTTTATCTATTTTCACTTTGTCGGGGTCCAGTGGCAGCCTGGACCCTAAATTAAGTCTCTCAGTCCAGACCCCAACATAAACTCTCTCTGGACCGGTGTGGAGGTACAGAAGTAAAGACTCAACTCACGTGGCTTTATCAGGAGGGAGATTCTCAGCGATCCCTCATGAAGTCCTGAGTTCACATCCTGAAGAATTCCTCTCGTTTATTCTCCAAACAGCTTTATACCAAAACTTCATCAAGGAGGAAAATACATTAGCATTCTGTTTCCTAGGTAACCAGGTGAATGGCTTTTCCACAACTACCTGTCTGCTTTGTATGCTAGCTGTCACATAGGTTTGAATTACCATCTCTATCAGGCATCCTCCAAATTACAAAGACGGGAGCAACAATATCCTGACCTTTTGTCAGGGTACGTGACCATCTCAGGTGGGGCCTATGGCTTTAGAGCCTGGCTGCCACATCACAAAAATATGGGCCTACACACTTCAGTAGGCATTTAGTTCCTGTGTTGTTTCTTGGGTTGAAAATCATATGATTCTGATGTTGGAAACATGCCCATTGGTACTTGATGGGAATTTAATAGTAAGCCTGCCTGCCGTTTATTTGGTGTTAACTAGAATTTGCATTTTGCTCTTGGAGTAAGTACTTCAGAAAGAGGCTGGGGCCTGTCTTGCCTTAGGTGGTAATGTGTTTCAGACCTGTTTTCAAGCTCCTTCTCATTACTCCTCAGAAAACAAAGAGGAGAGGCTTCTGGAAAAGCACAGGCAGCTCTCTCGTGACATCAATAACCTGAAAGGAAATTACGAAGCTCTCTTGGCCAGATTTCCAAACCTTCGGTTTGCATACAAGTAAGAGATTTAAACCGTGCATTTTAAAACAGTAAATCATCAACACACATTGGTGCTTACACTGGAAGGCAGTCCGGAAATTTTTCACAAGATTTTTAAATAACATTTCTTTATTTAGTATTTTTTCTTAAATATTCATTGAAGTGTGTCTACTGTTGGGTGGGGAGGGGGATTCTCGTGAACATAACCCCGACTTGTGCCACTCATCTTAACCAAACGGGTGACTCCATCCCCTCTGCTCAAGCTGCCTTCAGTCATTCTGTCGTTACTGCTGCATCCTCCCATTTCTCTGACTGCATGGAATTTTTATGACATTCATTTTTCTTTTTTCAGTGGCAGTAGTGAGTGTCAGGCATGTGAGGGAACCAGCCCCTCAGCTCCAGCCTTTGCTCTGGCACTCTTAATCATAATCAAGTAATAGAGAACTTGGACCCGAAAGTTTGCTGGAAGGGACTGGAGAGGTAGCTTATAGCTAAAGGAACTCGCTGCCTTTTCACTGGGCCCAAGTTCAGTTCCATCCCCCACATGGCAGGGGTGGGGCTGATCTCCAACTCTTGGCGACCCAAACCCCTCTTCTGTCCACAAGAAAATACACTCACATGCATTTACCCCACACACAGACACGTGAATGTTCATAATTATAGATTAAAAAATAAATCTTTTTTTTTTCATAAAGCTGACATTTTTAAATTTTGGTTTTCATAAAACTATACTAGTTTGTTTAGGGGTCTTAACTAAGGCACTACAATATTTACCTGAGATTAATTTTTGGTAACCTCTATTTTTAGGGATCCTGAGAAGAACTGGAATCGGAATTGTGTGAAAGGACTTGTAGCTTCTCTGATAAATGTAAAAGATAATTCTGCAGCCACAGCTCTGGAATTGGTGGCTGGTGAGCGACTCTACAATGTAGTAGTAGACACAGAGGTAAGTTAATTTTAATTAAAGAAAATATAAGATTAATATTTAGCCTGAAAATTCCTATACTACTACAAAAATTTGATGTTTTTTTTTAACTTTTTAAGGCATTTAATCTTTATATAATGAAATTAATCAGTTAATGATTGTTGTCTTACTACATTTTATTTTTTAGATTTAATTTGTGTTTGTTATGTGTCTGCACAAGTACCACATATGTGGGTACCCGCAGAGTCCAGAAGAAGGCATCATTTTATCTCTACACTCATTTAACTTTTTCTGTTACATCACAAATATGTGCCTCTTTAACTGCTGTCGTGCGTTTGCTCCCCTTCCTCCCCACTTCTCACCATCAGTTCTCCTCTATAGCAGTTTTTCCTTTTAGGACTCTGTATAAACATGACATTGTGTAATATTTTTTTCTGATTTGAATCACTTAGCAAAAATACCTCCCAAACAAGCTGTATTATAATCTATTTTATATACTTTAAAAATCTACTTCTTTGAGATAAACATACCACAGATATATTTGATGCTGTATTCCTAAGCTTTTATATGTTCCATTTTACTATTTTTAATCATTAGTAATTTTTTTTTCAAATTTCAAATGCATGTTTTAGGTTACTGGTAAGAAGCTACTAGAAAAGGGGGAGTTGAAGCGTCGGTACACAATCATTCCTCTGAATAAAATTTCAGCCCGATGTATTGCTCCTGAAACTCTGAAGGTCGCTCAGAATCTTGTAAGTCTCATTGTATCTTAATTAAATGTTTACTCTCTTTTAATTTTAGGAAACACTAATTGTAAGGAATATACTCATGTAGAATTCCAGTCAACTGACAAGGTCGCCCTATTGTCGTGTTTCTACTAGTAAGAAAGTAGACACGTACAAGGAAATACATTTTAAATTTACCATGCATTTTTGTTTTTAAAAGATTTTATGCTGGGCAGTGGTGGCATACACCTTTAATCCCAACAAGTTCAAGGCCAGTGTTGTCTACAGAGTGAGACAGGGGCAAAAAAGAAAATCTTTTTTATTGTTATTTGCTTTACTTACGTATATGTATGACTGTATATCATAAGCCCATGCTCTTGGAGGCCAGAAGAGGATGCTGGATCCCTGGATCTGGGGTTACAAACTTGTGATGTGGGTGCTGAGAGCTGAACTGTCCTCTGGAAAAACAGCCAGTCCCTAACAGCTGTCTCGCCAGCTCCTTACATGGATGTTGAATGCTGACTAAAAACATGAACCTAATGACATTTATCAACAAAATTAGCTTGTTATTGAGCAGTTATTGTGTTTGAGTTGAAAAAGTTAAGTGAAACCCAGAAATAGTACTTGTAGTTAAAGTACTGAGCAGATAGCCTTTGTATAATTTAGTATTACTGAGAAAATTTTCAGATGTCCTTGTAGTTGAAAGTGTGTGCTTTAGTTTGTGTCAGTGATGTTGACAAAATTAATTTACCTGGTTAAACCCTGGTTTAGTGAGCTGGAATTTCACACACCAGCATGGGCGCTTCCTTAGAGTGTATAGCCAGGCTTGTTTAATGGTGTCTGCTACCTCAGAAGACACACCTGAGCAGCAGCCTTTGTTGTGCTTTGCTGTTGCCATAGAGATGCTTGGTTCATCTAAAAAGGGGAAGTTGGATCGTGTAAACAAAGTTGACAAAGAGGCCACAGGCAGGCATAGAAGACCCTGCTTTGCCTAGCCTGTTTATTTTTTGTCACTCACTGTTTATTTCTGTAATTTCAAACTGGCTGCTATAGTACAATTTGAATAAAAAAGCACTTACTAAAACAGTCAGATTACTAATAATTAAAACAAAACACTTTCTGTGACTATGCTGATAAAAAGAGATTACTGTACTTTAATAGTTTTATTTATATAATCTACTTAGATGTTCGAATTTAGTATTGCCTTGATAGAAACTGCTAGTGCTTTCCGCTTAAACTACTTGAGTTACTAATAAATCTTTCAGTGTGTAAAGTGATATTCTTAAATAAGAAATTAATACTAGGTATATAAAATTTAAAGTTATATTGTCACAGGCTTTGTTAGTTTATATCCTAATGCTTCTAAGAAAAATGTGTCCTGTGGTCCATCTTTTGTTTTCCTGCAGGTTGGCCCTAACAACGTCCATGTAGCTCTTTCCTTGGTTGAATATAAACCAGAACTTCAAAAAGCAATGGAATTTGTCTTTGGAACAACATTTGTTTGTAACAACATGGATAATGCCAAAAAAGTGGCCTTTGATAAAAGGATAATGACTAGGACTGTGACTCTTGGTGGTGACGTGTTCGATCCTCATGGGACATTGAGTGGAGGTGTGTTATGTATCTGCTTGTGCTAACAGTGCTGTGGTGAATAGTTTGTCTCTGCAGCAGTTTCTCTTCTATTTCCCAGTTGCTTTTTAAAGTACAGAATAGTGTCAAAGCCCTCCAGTGATTTATGGTAAGCTGTCATGGTTCAACCCAGTAGCTTATTTCTCTAAAGCTTGTCCCTGTTGGTGCTTAGGTTTGTCTAGTCACTGAGGTGGTGATGTTAGTATTATCTTGCTTGTGCATAGTTTTTGAGCAATTGCAGTCACAAGAAGGAAGCTTTTATGTTATTATTTTGTAATTTCTTATCCTAACTACCCATTTTCTCAGGAAATTTAATAACTCACATAATGATTATGTTTTAACACTCTCCTAATAATATAGTAACAATGAACAATATTTTTTCTGTACCTGGAAATATTGAAGGCAGTGTTCTCCAGTACTGTAGCCACTAGCCACATTTGATAAAATAAGAGCAATTTTCTTACTTGAGGTGGCAGCTTTTCAGGGGCTCAGTAATCACACTTAGTTGGTAATTGGATTATACATGTATAGTACATTCTATGAAGCCCTATTCCATAGGCCTTAAATACATAATTAATTGTTAAAACAACTTTAAGATATGCATCTTTAATATGCAGTTGCAGAGATTTAAAAAGCACCAGTTAAGTAACTTGGTAATTTGCAAAGTTTGGAGTTGGAATCTTAGCAGCTGGAGCTTGTGATCATAATCCAATTTAATACCTTTTTAAATGTTCTTTGTAAGATTTATTGTTATTTATATAGCTGATAATGTGTGTGTTGTGTGTGCAGTGGCCCTCAGAGAACAGAAGTGGGCGTTAGATCCCCTGGAGCATGTAGGGAGCTGTGAACTGCCCTCCTTGGGTGCTAGAAACTGAACTCTGATCCTCTGGAAGAACAGGAAGCACTGTTAATCACTGAGCCATTTCTCCAGCGGAGACTTATGTCTTTGTAGGCCAGGTGAATGAATTAAGTTATCAAGTGTCTCACTCTTCAGTACATTATCACATGAGTACTGTCTGCATGGAAGACAAACTAAATAGTTTTAAATTTCTCAAGCTAAAGAAATTCTTGAAATTTTATTGATTCAGATGTGCTTAGAATTACTGTATAAGAAGTGGCGTATGTATAATACATATTTTATTAGCTCTAATGACATTGTTAATTAACCTAGCATCCTTCTATCAAACCTACAGAGCTTCCTTGCTAGCGTAGTATCTCAAGCTGCCACTCTGGATGAGTACCGTTCCTTGTACGGTATGTGAAAGCAGTTGATTCTGATGGTTTGCTGCATCTTCAGAGGCTATGACAAGTTAGAACAGGTTTATTTCAGTTATACTGCATTTGCTCCAGGTCAGCTGCCTCGGCTCCCTGTTCTCATACTGTAATACTGTAACTTACTCTGAAGAAATCCTCTTTTCAGTATGCTTTCCTTAGTGCAGATGGTGAATTATACATAATATTCAAAGGAGTTTGCTTCCCTTTTATTGGCCCGAACAAATCACATGGCTACGTTCAGTGTCTGGAGTGAAAAATTTGCCTTAGCAGAATAAATCCAATAGGTAGGGCAGTGGTTATTTTGAATAAATACATTATGACATCTACAAAGATTTTTTTCTTTTTGGTCAGTTTTTTCTTTGTTAAGTCTTGGTTAATGGAATAGATTCCTTATCGTCTTAAGTTCACTGGAGGATTTGCTGTCACTTTATTTCTAGTAGAATTCTCTTAGAAAAGAATGCTTAATAAATGTAACTTAATATCCAAAGCCTCTGTTAATTTGCTTCTATCCAGGTGCCAGGTCCCAGGCAGCTTCTATTTTAACCAAGTTTCAAGAACTCAAAGATGTTCAGGATGAACTGAGGATCAAGGAGAATGAGCTACAGGCTCTAGCAGAAGAATTAGCAGGTCTTAAAAATATTGCTGAAAAGTAAGAGTTCTGCTGTACTAATCTACACATGTTCTGCACGATAGCAAATTATTGGATTTTGACTGTTTGATTTTACTTTTAATTTTATAATAGACCTTTGAGTAATTTCATATCTACTTTTTATCTGATTTAAAAGAATATCTTTGTTAAAAGAGGTTAACAGAATCTAATTAAGCAAATAGGAAAAAGAGCATCCTCTTTTGTTGAAAAACTATGTGGTGTTGGTGTCCATTTGAGCTTGGTGAGGGAATCCAGAGAGGACTCTTGACATTATCTACTCTAATACATATTAATTGAGTGCTTTGTGTATGCCTAATACCCTTCATATGAGCTTTACTAAAATATTTCTGCATTCCTGTTTTAATACCTAAGAAAAAACATAAATTGGTAAAATATGTTAAATCTGTAAAGCAAAAGGTAAATCTGGAAAGGAACTAGGAACTGTCCAGGAAATAAATAGGAGGTACTGAGATTTTGGTAGGATACCCATGAACACCTTGCCAAACACAACTACTGAGCAAACACCTTAACTGTGGAAATGTCCCTATAGTCACCTAGAAGTCTGTGCTTGCCAGAAAGCTTCAGCACTGAGTGCTGCAACTTAGAAGCTTTGCTTGAAATGTAATTGTAATTTTTCCATTCCCTCTGAAGATGATAAACAGGAATTGATTTAAAAAAAAAACACTATTTAGAATTTACAATGCTGAATAAATGTAAAATATATTTAAATGGTAAAATGATTTGTATAAGTCGGTAGCATTCAATTTTTGAAGTTTAAAATTACACCGAGACATGAATTCCTCTGTATATATGGGAGAGATCTTCACATTCTATTAGAGTGGTCATTCCAATATGGAAGTACCCATTTCCCGCCACATCTTCATTTACCTTACTCAGTTGTAGAGCAACTGAATTTTTTTTCTGTGAAAAAGATACAACCAAGTTCTTCTGTTCTGTAGAAGCTCTAGCAAGGTGCTAATGAGTTTGGAATGCATTGGGCTTTGCAGTCTTCATTTGTTTTAGGTACAGGGATTATTTATTCTTCAGGCTTGCTTATTGACTAATTGTAGCACTGAGGTATACGAAACTGATTTTGAAAATTTAGAAATGTAAGGATCAGCCAAAACTATTCGTGTATATTTTAGCAGTACATTGATATAGTTTTCTTAAAAATTTCTGTGTTCATATTTTTTTTTAATGAATTGGAGTTGAAAGTGCTATTTTATTTACTGTCAAGCAGTTTCAATAGGAATACTCAAGACAGTATTTATATTTGGGTTAATCCTTTTCTCCTCAAAGCTCATGAATTTCTAGTGACTAGGGTATGTTGTGAATTTATATGCACTTGAAATTTCATTGCAACTGAGTTAGCTAAATACTTTGCAAAGAGATAAGGAGCCAGAACATGGATAGAAGCATATTACAAATGCTTAAGGTGAATACATGATTTCTTAAACTGTCAGCTTCCCTATAAACCGTGCCTACATTATTAAAGACATTTGAAAATGGGAACTAATAAGTAGGTGCCAGATTTAGGGGAGTTTTTATGTAATTGACATTAATTTTATTTTTATAGTTATTAGTGGTTGTGTATAGGTATATTTAATAATTAAATAAACTTAATTTATTCAAAGATTACTTTTAGTGTTTTCTGAAATTAAAGGTTTTTTGAAAAATAGTAATTTGAGGTCTTGATCATTTACAGTTTACCTTCAGTGATAGCTTCCCATGCTCCCCAGTGGCATGTCATTCTATTTATACTACATGAGTTTATGTTATTTGTATTGCACATGAGTTTATATGAGGTAAGAGCCTCAAGTTTGAATGCATGTTTCAGATGCCAAGGGTATTTATAAACTTGTCTTTTTAAGATATCGCCAACTGAAACAGCAATGGGAGATGAAGACCGAGGAGGGAGATTTGCTGCAAACCAAACTTCAGCAAAGTTCTTACCATAAACAACAAGAGGAATTAGATGCACTTAAAAAGACCATTGGTAAGATGAAAACCCAGTGTGCCTAATCTCTTTTTTGTACTGCTTTCCTCTCCCTCAAACTCAGAAGATTTAAAGATTTCTGAGCACAAGTGGGCCTTTTCTGCAGGACAAGTTCAAGTGTGCGACTTTTGGGTCTTAGGGTGTGGTCATTGTAGCATGAATTCTCGCTGGTCTTTATAATAAAAACCCAGAGTCACATATTAGGGGATGAAAGCTAATGGGTCAGAGAAGCATAGGAGCAAGCCACTAGAGAGTTCTTACCTCTACATATGCTCAGGCTGAAGGGGCGATCCTGTCCTCAGAGTATTGCTCTCTACAAAACTTCAGACTGCATCTGAGCTCCTGTCTCCTTTTTTCTTATTTTCCTCTCTCCGCTCAGCCTTATCCCTTCCTGTCTCCACCTTTCTAGTGCTGGGATTAAAGGTGTGAGCCGACACCCCGAGCTGTTTCTCCTTTAGACTAGATCAGTCTTGTGTAGCCCAGGGTGGCCTTGAACTCACAGAGGTCTGTCTGCACCTGTCTCCCAAATGCTGGGAATTGAATTAAAGGTCTGTGTCACCACTTCCTGGCCTCTCTGACTGCTTAGCTCAGCACTCTGATATTCAATCAAGCTTTATTTGTTAGATTACAAATAAAATATCACTACAGATCATCTTCATTTTTATTATGCAACACCAAAGTGTCCTTTTACTAATATTTACATTAGTATGGGAAAGTCTTTATTTCTTTATGTCCTCATTTCTGTAAATTATTTTATAGACATTTCAAGAACAACCCATGCTATGGAGGAACAGGAATTAAAAGACTCTGTTCTTATTTACTTGGAGATTTCTCATAAGGTCTCAGAAATCTCACACAGCCTCATCATGGGCATGTTCCGACACTTCCTGTGCAAGTTCCTGAAGGGTTTTTTATTTATTTTTTTTTATATATATATATATATATATATATATATATATGTATATGTATGTATATATGTATATGTATATATGTATGTATATATATATATTTTTTAAAAAAAAAGCTTTGTTCTTTCTTTTCATTATAATTTGTATATAGCACTTTGTTTTGTTTTTGTCATTCATTATGACAAAAATCTACATGTGCATTTTGCTACTAATATTTTATTCTGCACTAAAAGTCATGGGAAAATGTCCAGTGTTTTCTTCTGAAATTATATTTGCATGATGGGTCCTAGCTCTGACTGATGTCACACATGAGAGGAGCTTATTCACTTTTCCTTGTTTGCTTATGTTTCATACCTCAGCTTCAATGTAAACATCCTCTCATCATCCTCTATCATCACGAAAGGCTGCTTGGTGGCCGTAAATAGACAGAATCACTATAAGCTCATGCTAGCTATAAAATCAATTAAAATAGTGTGGCACCAGTATTGATTTGAGTTGTAAGGTAGGAGACGTAATTCAGTAGTGCATCATGTGCTTTATATATGCAAAGCTTAAAAACAAAAGCACTTTCCCACACAGAAATACAAAATGTGATCTTTCAGTAGAAATAATTTCATAGGTCTTGAATCAGTCTTTAGTAGGATTTTTGTTTCATTATTCCATTTCCAAAACAGCTACAATGCTTTAAAAAATTCAAGCTCTAGCTCCTAGTTTTCCCAAAACATTGCTTAAATTAATTTAATTTGTAAGTTTTTATCTGTGTTACTAAATTAACCATCTTTAACTACCTCGTGATTCAGAGGAAAGTGAGGAAACATTAAAAAACACCAAAGAAATCCAAAAGAAAGCCGAAGAAAAGTATGAGGCATTGGAGAATAAAATGAAAAATGCAGAAGCTGAAAGAGAGAAAGAACTAAAGGAT
This sequence comes from Chionomys nivalis, assembly GCF_950005125.1. Taxonomy (NCBI): domain Eukaryota; kingdom Metazoa; phylum Chordata; class Mammalia; order Rodentia; family Cricetidae; genus Chionomys; species Chionomys nivalis. The sequence goes on along the minus strand of NC_080101.1, from coordinate 19,934,626 downwards.
GCTCAGAAAAAACTGGATTGTGCCAAAACAAAGGCAGACGCATCTAGCAAGAAAACGAAAGAAAAGCAACAGGTAAGAACCTCCCTTCAAATGGTGGCAATCCTTTTAAATCGTCATAGAGCAGGTGAGGAAATGTCATTGGCTGTTTTTATTCGTCAGTAGTGATTCTAAAATCTAAGTACCTTGTGTAAATTTTAAATTATGCTTCTTATAAGCCAAACACTGTTCTCTGTAAACCCTGCGATTGTGAGTCATGCAGCTCAGGAGCAAATCATGTGATGTGGCGTGTGTCTTAACAGGTTATGTTCTTATTATCACTACCTTCGTGGATGTGCACTGTCAGAAACTGAAGAGCAAGCATACTATATTTACAAGGAGTCTTAGGATTGTAGACTTATTCTTAGTATCTTTTGAATTCTGCCAGAGCTGGTATTTGAACTTTTTTGTCTCTAAAGACTGCACCCTACACTCCAAACTTTACCTCTTTACCCAGCTTAAAATTCTTTCAATAAATAGATTCACAATTATTTTTCAGTGAACAAAAGTCTATTTTGGAAAACAAAATCAAGAAACAAAAGTTTTTGCATACTGAAATATTTTGTCAATAAAGCTCACTAGTGCATAGGTTCTGTAGAATTTTATTACTTTGCTTTAGTATAATTAGATATAAACGAAATAATTTATGCAATATTCCAACCTTAAAATTTATGCATTTTTAAAAGGAAATAAGCTTCTGTTTTCTTTTTCTTCCGAAGAAATAACTTGGTTTGTTGGTAAATTAATACTAAATAGTTAGTCTTAGTTAAATGAGAATGCTGTTAATTTTTAATCCCTGTATGAATCTAAATTATTTGCCAGAAAGTAACCTTAAAAGCAATGTTTTTGTAGGAAGTTGAAGCTATCACTCTGGAGCTGGAAGAGCTCAAAAGAGAACATGCTTCTAATAAACATCAGCTTGACGCTGTGAATGAAGCCATCAAAGCCTATGAAGGTCAGATTGAAATGATGGCAGCTGAGGTAGCTAAAAATAAGGTAAGGATTATTGGTCAAATTAGAGAAATTAAAAAAAAAAAAAATTCAGAAGGTTTTGGTTTCAAAGAGCACACTGAAGCAGATTGTCGTTTGGGGTTAGAGATTTATTAACACTGCAGAAGACTACATGCTGAGGGATCTGAGAGACCAGGCCCCGAGGCTAGATGCATAGTATGGTAGAGGGCTCCCAGGAGAGCTCTGGTCCCTTCCACAGAAAGGTCACAACGACATGTTTTCCAGAAGTCTGTCAGACAAACTTGGGACAGAACTAAAATCCTTACGTATTACCTTAACTTTGTGTTTCTCATTTTTGTTTTTTTAGGAATTAGTAAATAAAGCTCAAGAAGAGCTGACAAAGCAAAAAGAAATAATAACGGCCCAAGACAATATAATTAAAGAAAAATGTGCAGAAGTGGCTAAACACAATTTACAGAACAATGATTCTCAACTTAAGATTAAGGAGTTAGACCACAGCATCAGCAAACATAAGCGTGAAGCCGACGATGCTGCTGCAAAGGTATGGTTGTGTTCAGTTCTACAACCTGGGTGATCGAGTTGTTACCTCTGAGCTCTTGAAAAATTCTAGCAACTCTTCAACAGGAAACTTAGTACAAATGGCAGAGCCATAGCCTAAAGTCTATTTGAGTTTACGATATATTAACTGTTCTAACAGTCATTTTCAGTAAACGGCCCAAATGATTTGTTTTTAAATTTAATTGTAACATTTATTCCTCTTTATGAGCTATATTTCTATATAATTGATATCTAGTAGCATTGGTATTTTAATCCTTACCCATTGATAAAACTTATTATTATAATGATAATATACACTCTATCTTATTACAAGTTGAATTTGAAGAACTCATAATTATGTGTATATATAGGTCTCATTTTAAAAGACTTTGGTTTTCGGGTTCCCTTATATTCAGATGTCAATGCTATTTATACAACTTTATTACAAATACAATGCTGTGCAATTAAGTTATTTTAAAGTTATTCCATATTTTAATTGGATTTGAAGTCTTCCTTTGCTGTGGCACAGTACCTTGAGTATATGGTTGCCTATATAAAATTTCTTATATCAGACACTATGCTGAAGATGCAAACGTAAGTAACATGTCCACACAGTACCTTCAGAGATCTTACAGGTCATCTCAGAAACTAGATAGAATTGAAAGTTTTAGAGGTCCCATTGCAGTGGAAGCAGTGAGGGTAAATAGATTGACAAGTATTACATTCCACTAATCAGAATGAATCTCACCCAGTTGTAGAGGAAAACCATTAAGGATTATAATTTCAAGTTTGAAGTGGTATTATATGGAAAGGTTACATTTTACCTTGTCAGAAGGGGTGGAAGTAGGAACAATCAATATTTGAAGTATTTTTTTCTATGATTATAATTCTGGGATAATTATTAGGTAGTCACAATTAGGTTTCTATGATTTCATCAAATATATGACTATTTCTAAGGAAATTTCACTACATACAAATTAATTTTTGCTGTAATAGTTTGGATTTAGTAAAATCTGAATGAGCTCATCTGACTTATATTTTAATAGAGATGTTTTGAATACACAAATGAAGCATCTTCAATCTAAAAATCCTAAGTGCTCCATAATTTAAAACATGTTGTAATTCAATATGCCATAAGGAAAAAGTTCCACACCTGGCCTCATGTACTAGGTCAGAATGAAAGTAAAGAAGCAGTAAAAACGTCGTATAAAATTGTCTTGATACTGTGTGGATTCAGATACTGTGAGAAGCACTTCTGGACCAACCTATTTTGGAAGAAAGGACTCTCAACTTTGTAAACTTCCTCTTTTACTCATCGTGCTGCTGAGTGGTGGGAAGACCCTGCTCAGTGCAGTCTGTGCTTGGGTTTGCGATCACCTGCCTAGGGCCCATCCTTATTGCTGTAGATGAGCTACCCTAGCCTTTCTATGTCTATGTCATTGTGATTCCTTTTTTTCTTTTCTTTCTTTTTCCTTCCAAATATTTGCTTCCAAAGTAGTAAACATTTAGGAAACTGGTTTGAAAATGTTTGGTTCGAATACAATTTTAGTTCTTTCCTTTCTCATATGTGGCCAGGTATCCAAAATGTTGAATGATTATGACTGGATTAGTGCTGAGAAGCACCTCTTTGGTCAACCTAACAGCGCCTATGATTTCAATACAAACAACCCGAAAGAAGCTGGTCAGAGACTTCAGAAGTTACAAGAAGTGAAAGAGAAGCTAGGAAGAAGTGTCAACATGAGAGCTATGAATGTCCTGACGGAAGCCGAGGAGCGGGTGAGTCTGCTCCTGTCACTGTTCAGCCATGTAGAACAGCGTGGCATCTGTGATGGAAGATGGCCTCTAAGCTGCTGTTGTTAGATCAGACCTTGGCCTCATGTAGTAGGTGCTTGTGTTTAAGATGCTTAGTGTGGTAGGACTTGTTTATTTTTATTAGATCAGGATAACTTAACTTTAATACCCTTTTTTAAAAAGAATGTTCAAAGAAAAATGTTTAAAGCATTAGAAAAGGTTGTCCTGGTTAGGGTTACTCCTGCTGTGGTAAACTCTGTGACAAAAAGCCATTCGGGGAGGACAGGGTGTATTTGCCTTTCATACATACCCTGGGTAGTCTGTCATTGAGGAAAGCCAGTGCAGCAACTGGAGGAATCTAGAGGCAGGAGCTGAAGCAGAGACCACAGAGAAGAGCTGTTCACTGGCTTGCTCAGCCTGCATTCTTATATAACCCAGGACAATATGCCCAAAGGTGGCCACTGCTCACAGTGAGGTAGGCTTTCTTGCTTAATCGTTAATCAAAGTGCCCCACAGACTTCCCTATAGTATAGACAAAGGTGCTCAAGAAATTTTTCAATTCAAGTTCCTCTTCCCGGATGATTCTAGCTTGGACAGGTTGACAAAACCTGAAGAAGCCACCAAGGTTCTCTATTGATGAACAGTTAACCTCTCCCCTCATGTTTGTGTCTGTTTATATGAGAACTGAACTCACAGAATAAGATATTAATGTAAAGGCTGCAGGACTGACTCAAGCCCTCGAGCTGTGGAACTAAGGAGAAATGGGTTAGGAAGGGCATTAGCGAGTTCCGTGCTGTCAGTCATGCAGCTTCCCACGGCAGCCCTCAGCAGGAAGGCTGTGATGCAGGAGACGAGAGCTGAGCTGAGGGACTGATACTCAGATCAGAGAGCGCATTCCAGGAATGCAGAGCAGTGCAGGAAACATAGAACACGGATAGGTTTTTAGGTTCAAAGGACTGAAAGAGACCAAAACTACAGAACCCGAGGAAGACTCTGATTGTGTAGTCAGAGAGATAAAGGACAGTTACTGTGTTACACAGGACATGCACGTCACTGTGAAGAAGTAAAAGTCTATTCATGGTACTGCTGAAACTGACCACTTGTACTTTAGTTTTCTAGTTTTCATGTGCTCTTCTCGGTCACTGGGAAGAAAAGGACTATTAGTATAGTCTAAATATTTTTAGGACTTAAAAATTCTTGGTTCTGGTAGTTGGTTTTTTTTTGTATATTGGTAATATGTTTACTTTTCTCATCATTTGGTTTGCATTATAGTTCTGATACATTGTATCTTTCTAGGAAATAGGATTGTGTTATGTTTAAAAATAATGAAATTTTTTTATGACTGACTACATCCCAGAATGTGGAAGAAATTTTGTATTTTACAAATAAATTATCCCATTTCCCCTACAGTATAATGATTTGATGAAGAAGAAAAGAATTGTAGAAAATGACAAATCCAAAATCCTTGCCACTATCGAAGATCTTGATCAGAAGAAAAACCAGGCCCTAAATATTGCTTGGCAAAAGGTACTTGTTTCCCAAAATGTAATCCCAAGTCGAGGATGATCACATGAGCGGGTTTACACTGAGAGCAGCTCAGTGTGACTTGAGTGAGGCCTGTGCTCACACCTGAGTTATAGCCTCCGCCACTTCTCAAAGGTGCCTTTGTCTTGACTTCATCACAAGACTTAAAGAAGCACGTTTATGTCACATCCTCATTTATCATGACTGTTACTTTCAAAGGAAGCACTGTTTATTCTCCTTCCTCTGTGAGAGTGCGGTTTCTTCTATTTCACCGTGAAAGCAGCACTCCTCACTTGACAGCTAGCTAGAAACAAAGGCCTTCCAGGGACACAGGTTCTCTATCTTTTATTTCACTTACCATTTCAGTACATTCCTATACTCCAATAAACTCCAGTGCCAAAACACAGATTTGAGATATGGTTGGTGTTGGTATAATTATGATGACTTGCAAGTTCCGTAAATTGAAGTTTAAAAAAAATATAGTAAAACTTTTCAAATAAAATACCGTTGTAATTGCCATGTAGTAACTATGCATGTTTAAAGGGTATGATGTGACATTTCAGTATGTGCAGTATGGAATAATAAGACAGGCACGCAACACACTCGCTTCAAACATTTAATACCTCTTTCTACTAAGAACATCAAAATCTGGGTAGTTTTATTGTTTTTGGGGGGGGTTGATTTTGGGTTTTGGCTGGGGTGTTTGGAACTATTTTGAATTTTCTATTAATTGCAGTCAACAATAGCTATCATCCTGTGATATAAAACAGGGTAATTCATTCCTCTTAATCTGAAGGCATGCCTGCACCGCCAATTAGCATCGCTCTTCTCTGCTCTTCTCTCCATTCTTCAGGCTCATAATGCCTCTTTCCTCTCATGCTTACATTTCATACAGGTGTTAGTTAATATTTCTCATTGCTTGACAGAAGGAAGGGCTATGTTGGCTCACATCTTGTGAATATACTTTGTCATAGCAGGAACGTCCTGAGGCAGTGGCCAGTGACTGACCACATTGTACCCACAGTCAGGAAGCAGAGAGGCATAGCTGTGGGGTGGTCTCCTCACTCTTTAATTCAGTCTGGGACTCTAACCCTGAGCTACATAGAAGATATGCCTTCTTGTTTCAGTTAAACCTTTCCAGAACCGCCCTTATAGATGTGAGCAGGGAGTTGTCTCCTGGGTGACTGCAAATCCTGTCAGGTGTGGGTGAAGATGAAGTGTTGTCTGTGTTTATCAGCCATACCCCATTTTCACCGTGTGTTTGTCAGTGGACCCTAGGTTGGTGTCATGTTGTGACTCTTCATCTTTGCTGGAAGAAACTGCTCTTTTTTTATGTTGATCATTTTAACTTGAGTGAGGTAGTCGGTCATTGAGGTTTTGATTTACGTTAGTGATGTTGAACATTTTTTCTTTCCTTGTTGGCCTTTCGTGTAGCTATTTTGAAGAAATTTCTCTTTGGGTCATTTATCCATTTTTAAATCAGGTTTTGTTCTTAAGTTATGTGTATATTCAATATAGTAATACTTTGTAAATTTATAGATGTTTTCCCCAATTCTTCAGATTCTTTCTTAACTCTTGCTTCTTCTTAGTTTTAGTTTTTGAGGTCATATTCTAAATATCTTGGTCTCTTCATAGTTTTTTTTAATGTCTTATATCTGATTTAAGTATAGCTGCTGCTGCTCACTTTAGATTTCTGTTTATATGCTGTATCTTTTCATTTCCAGTCTGTGTGTGTGTGTGTGTGTGTGTGTGTGTGTGTGTGTGTGTATTGCTGGTAAACTTAGTTTCCTCCATGTGTGGGATCACTGTATCTAAGTTTTGTTTTTATCCATCACTTAGTCTTTACTCTTAAAGAAATTTAACCCCTTTGCCTTGGAAGATATTAATGGTAAAGATGTACAACCTCATTCCATTAATTTTTTCTGTTTCATATCTTTTTTATTTCTTTGTTCATCTTTGTTGTTTAGTGATTTTTTTTGTGTTGGTAGATTTTTATTCTCTTACTTGTATCTTTTCTATTGTGCTATAAACTTTTGTGTTTGTTTTATGTGATTATATTCAGCATTTCTTTAGTGTAGAACTCTAAAGCAGGACCAGTTGGGTGGTGATAAATTCCCTTAGTTTGTTTTACCTCAGAAAGTCCTTCTTTTTTCTGGTGGAAGCTTTGCAGGCTAGCTTTGTCTTGATTGCCTATTTTCTTTTGTTTTCATGAATTTGAATATCACTCCATATTTAGCAAAAAATAATTTCTTGTATTTTATCTGAATAGACAATAAAATAAAAGTATTGAGGTAGCAAGAGAAACTAAAGAATATATACAAATTTGGAGAGACTAAGTACCCAGCTACTGAATCAGGAATGGGTTATTGAAAAACTTAAACTTTTAGGTTTTGAGGCAGGGTTTCTTTGTGTAGTCCTAACTGTTCTGAAACTCGCTCAATAGACCAGGCTGGCCTCAAGATCTTCCTGCCTCTGCCTCCTAAGTGCTAGAATTGAAAACATGGGTCACCCAGCTAAAGAAACTTATTAACTCTAGATTTGAATGAGGTACAACATACAATAATATATGAAACATAATAAAAACAGTGCTATGATGGAAATTTTGACCTTAAAAAAAAAGTAAACCTACATTTGAAAAGGTCAAAGTGATTATATAAGTAACTTACTGATGCAGCTCGGGACCTTAGAAAAACAAGAGAAAGCCAAAGGCCAAATCAGAAGATGCAATGTCATTGTTAGGACATAAATTAATGAACTAGTTACAAATGAAAAGGAAAATATAACAATCAGGGAGGTACAGAGTCATTAAAACAGGTAGCAGTGTGACTCAGAAAATTACCGTCTACTAAATTAGAAAATGTAAAAGGAGTGAGCTTCCGGACTCATCCTACTGTTTAGTTACTGTTCTGTTATGAAGAAACACCGTGTCCAAGGAAGTATTTAATTGGGGGCTCACAGTTTCAGAGGGCCCATGATCACCGTGATAGGAAGCATAGTGGTGCACAGACAGGCATGGTAGTGGAGAAGTAGCTGAAAACTTATATGCTGATCTGCAGGCAGGAGACAGAGACACTGCCTGGGCGTTTGAAACCTAAAAGCCCACCCCTGTAATATACCTCCTCTAACAAGACCACACCTCCTAATTCCTCCCAAATAGTTCCAACTGGGGACCAAATGTATGAACCTGTCAGGGTTGTTCTCATTCAGACCATCACACCTACCAAAATTCAACCATAGTGGGATTAACAGGCAGACATCTAGCAAGCCATAGAATTGGAGAAGGAATGCTCAATAGTTGTTGACTGTTATCTGGCGCTCTCCTAATTCCCAGGGTTCACCAGTGCAGCTTTGAATATTCAGCATCCAAGTCAATCATTCTTCTCTTTCTCAGTGTTCAGTAATAACCTACTATGGTAGAAGCTATTTATATGGGCATATTTAGCTTTTTGCCTGAGATAATATAAGTTCTTTAGTTAGGTCCATATTCAGGAATACTGCTAGTCTTAATCTTTAAGTTATATAATAGGAAAACAGTTAATTATATGATTTGTAAAACAATTCCATGCCTAGATAGAATCACCGCTGAATCCCACCAAACCTTTAAAGAACCAGTGCTTCTGATTGATTCTGTAAAATCAAAATGGATGGCATGCTACCAAACCATTTTTATCAAGTCACTATTGGTCATATCAAATCCAGTGAAACACACACAGACATACACACACACACTGAAGAAAACAAAAAGAAAATTATAGGTCAATCTCCTTGCATGCAGAAACTTCACACCCAGATATTTTTATAGTACACATAGAGTTACCTCTCAGTGGTTCCCAAATTTAGTACAATTGAGAATATTTTGTAAATTGATTTTGTTATTTTCTAATTCCCAAGACTCTTGCGATGCAAATGATGTCTGTTGACTATTCAGTATGTGAATCATCATACCTCATTTTCTCAATTTTCAACAATAACCTAATACAGTAGAAGTTACTCATATTGGCATATGTACTTTGGCTGAGGTAACATGTGTTACTTGGTTAGGTCCATTTCCAGGAATACTGTTTGCCTCTAGATTTCCTAAGTATATTTACTTGTGTATTTTGGGTGTCTACTGCTGAATCTATGAAATCCTGGAGGACAGGCATTTGATTAGGGACAGTACTGGTTTCCCTGTGGTATTCTCACATTTGTCTTCTGAACTCTAAAGTTATTGGTCATATTTGTAAGACAGAAGGCTAAATGCTGATCAGTGCAAGTATATGCACTGAATCTTCCAGTATGCCATGAATTTGGGCCTAAATCTGTGTAGTCACCTGCTTCAGCAAAGCAATTCAGACAGGACGGTTTCCCCAGACCTTTTCTTTCTGACAGTACAGTTGACCTACTGAGTTGCATGTATATGTACTAACAATTAGAAAGTGTTCTGAAGATGTAATATGGCTTTTTTAATCTATTAATCTAGGTAAACAAAGACTTTGGCTCTATTTTTTCTACCCTTTTGCCTGGTGCCACTGCTATGCTTGCACCACCAGAAGGACAGACAGTTTTAGATGGTCTGGAGTTCAAGGTTGCCTTAGGAAATACATGGAAAGAAAACCTAACTGAGCTTAGTGGTGGTCAGAGGTAAGTGATCCCTTTGTAATTTATAATTTCTCAGTTATTTTATTATAATTCATCATTTCTTTACTCTAATTCTGTTTCAGTTTTGATTTGATTGGCTGCCTTTGTAAAACTGGAAAAGCCTAATATATAAAACTACAAATTTGGTATTATCATTTGTTTAAATTAGACAGTAACTAGAGCTAGGGATATATAGCTCAGTGTTGGATGTACTCAGTGTTGGAGGACCTGCCTAGCATATGCAGGGCTCTGAGTTTGCTCCCTAGCACTGAACGAATAAACAACGACTATAGGAGAAACAACTTGTTAGACATTTTAAAATGAGCAAGTCATGTAGGAATCTGAACACCCGAACGGAAAAATGAAAATGCCAGTCCTGTGCTTACCCAGCTTCCTCCCTGTGACAATTGCTGTCATCAGAATCAGGGAGGGGAAGCCAACTAGCATTTAACAGTATATGCCAGACACTTGGATTCTAGTTTGAGGAAGCTACAGAAAACTAAGCATTGGGTCTGCATGTTCCTAAGGTGAACACTGCTTTAGACAAATCTAGAAAACTGAATAGTAGACCCTGACATCAATTTTATCACTCACACACACAATAGTGCTCTTTAAAAAAGGTAGCAAAGGAAATTCTAAACCTAATGTCCAGCATTTAGTAAGAATTACAAGATACCAGGTATTATCCTTACATCTGTATTGGAGAATGCCAAAAGCAAAAGGAAAAAAAAGATTGCCAAAATTGTGAGACCATCTTGGTCTGGAACAGTGAGCTAGCTCAACCAGGGCTACACAGCAAAAGCCTGTATTTAAAATAATAATAATATCAGTAAATTTGCAAAAGAAAACTCAGTATGTTAACCTAGAAAAGAATAATTCTTTAAAAGAAACAAACCTAGAAATATGAGACTTCAAGTGGATGTGAAATTGTTTTCACAATTAGATAACAGAGAGATAAAACCTGTTAAAAAATAGTCATGTGAAAGTGTAGAGGTAAAATATAACTGAAATGTATATTTCACAAGATTAATGAATTAGATTCTATAAAATGAAGAGTTAACTTGATGTAGCAGTCAAATCTACTTAACTCAGGAGGAAAAAAACAGCAATAACTCAAAGTTAGTTTGGTGTTTTGTGGAAGCTGCCTGACACACATGAAATTAATATTCCAAAAATAGAGGAAAACAGGAAACAGAAATATTTAAAGAAATAATGACCCCAAATCTCCCAGATACCATGAATTCTGTAAAAGACCACCATTTGAGCTAGTCTAAGATAAGCATTTAGATATATTGATATAGCAAAGCATATACAGACCTGTACAGTTATAAAATTTAAAGACAGCCAGCGAAAAATACATATCATGGAGGTAAGGATGATTTGATACTTTAGACTTCTTATCCTAAACTGCCAGCTACAAGTGTTAGAGCATTAAAAATGCCAAAGAAAAGGGGTCAACCTAGAATTGTATCTAAGAGGAACATTCATATTGAAGCCAATAAACTTTTTCAGACAAAAGCCAGAAGAATTTTATAATTCAGAAAATTATTTTTAAAATTGAGACCTGTTGTTTTTCCTTTTGAAGCTCTTTGTTATGTTTTGTGTAGAAATATAATCTGTACATAAAGTTTGTATGAGTGTATTTGTGCAAATACGTGTATAATTAAATTTTAAAGGGGTCACTAAGTCTTTATTGCTTCCTTAATAAATATATAGCCACTCTCTTACCTGTTATCTAGGCTCTAAATAAACAATTGAGGTAGGGATAAATGTCATTTGTTAGAAAGGAACAAGATCTAGGACTGGAAAGATATCTCATAGGTGTTAGCATTGGCTGCTCTTCTAGAGGACATGGGTTTAGTTGCCAGCACCCTTGTGGCAACTCATAACCATTTGTGACTCCAGTTGCACCAGTTATGACACCCTCTTCTGGCCTGTGAGGATACAATGCATGTAGCAGTGCACAAACATATATGCAGGCAAAACCCCAATACATATAATGAATTCGTTTTTAAAAATAACATGATCTTCAGTCAGTATAAATGCAAAGTGTATTGAGAATATTAAAATTGTGTCGTGAAAATCATATGCTTGTGAAGAGAGCTTTGGAACCTAGAATCTTTATGACTTTGAGATGAGTCTGTGCTGTTTATCATATTAAGGATCTTGCAAAATTGCTTTAGTGTTTTGGTGAATGTCTGTAAATGTTTATGGCTTTACTTCCTCCAACCTTTTCTCAGGTCTCTAGTGGCTCTGTCACTAATATTGTCCATGCTCCTCTTCAAACCCGCTCCAATTTATATCTTGGATGAGGTGGATGCAGCCTTGGATCTTTCTCACACGCAGAACATTGGGCAGATGCTGCGGACACACTTCACACATTCTCAGGTAGGCCACTCCAGAAGAAATTCCTTAAAGCTAAAAAGGAGCTTTTTTTTCCTCTTTTTTTTTTTTTTTTTTTTTTAAATGTATTGTTGTTAAAGGAGCTATAGCTGTCAAGCATGGCTGAATAAACCTACATGTAGTACACTTCTGGGGTCTTGACTCCTCGTAGTCACTCAAGAATATCTATTATGGCAGTTTGGGGGCGCCTACCATTAAGTGGTGCCTTTTCCTAAGTATCTGAAGGTGGTGTTTGGACTCAGGCAGAACTGCAAGAATTTGCAATCTTTTTTGGTGTTATTAAACTCATCACATTAAAAAAAAAATATTTCACTCAGTGGTTCACAGCACTGGCTACTCTTCTAGAAGACCTGAGTTCAATTCCTAGCAACCACATGGTGGCTCACAATCATCTGTAATGAGAGGCGCCCTCTTCTGGCCTGCTAGCATGTGTGCCAACAAAACACTGTATACATGACATAATAAATAATTGTTTTTGTTGTTTGTTTGTTTTTGTTTTTCAAGACAGAGTTTCTCTGTAGCTTTGAAGCCTGTCCTGGAACTAGCTCTTGTAAACCAGGCTGGCCTCAAACTCACAGAGATCCGCCTGCCTCTGCCTCCCGAGTGCTAGTATTAAAGGTGTGCGCCACCACTGCCCAGCTTAAATAAATCTTTTAAAAAAGAAAATTATTTCACTAAATGATTAGAGCTAATAATAAAATAGGGAATGCTGTCCACAAAAGTCAGCTACTGGGAATTAATATCCTTACATAATCAACTCTGAAAGTAAAATGAAGAAACTTCTAAGATAAAAAGAACATTACTGTTCATTTGGATACATAGGGCCATACCTGTTTTCAGTTGGTATTTGAGAATGCATTTTCTTGGTGTTGTGTGTTTAAGGAAAGAACAGAATGACCTCCATATAATTCTCTTTTTAAATTCAAATATAGTTATATCATTTTCACCCTTCCTTTTACTCCATCCTCCCCTCCCATGTAACTCTCCCATTCCTCAGGATTGCCTGAGCTTAGATCCAGGAGTTGTGTTACAGATGCATCAGAACTATGGACCATAAGATCACTTGTTCTCTGCATTTTGACCTGTTGTGGTTTTCTAAGAAGTTTCTTTGATGAGGGCTGAGAGGTACACTCATCTGTGGATGTAAGGATAAACATTTAAAATCAGTTAGGAATTAGGCTAGTTTAATAAAAGGCAGTTGTAGGTTCTCCTCAGAAACCCATGACCTCATGGCCACGTTTCCACACCCAGGCATGGTTTTCCTTAAGGATAATCAGAAAGTTATTGATTATTGCCAGGGTGTGCATGCCACTGTTGCACCATCAGGGTTATCATTGCCATGCTGGGTAGGACTGGTAGTTGCTTCTCTTCTATGGAAACTTGCATGGCACCTTCTGATACCATGAAAGCTAAGTCTCAGGGAAGAGGTTTTCAGGTCAGAACCAGCCGAGTGTCCTCTAGATCCTTTGTCCAAAGTGCATGATGTCCTCAGCAGTAGTGTATCTTCCACCAGGGGCAACAACAATAACCTGTGTAATGTTTTGGGAGTTTCTTGGACAATCCTGACTAACAACTCGAAATGAAGCATCT